>NC_069115.1:13012939-13368000 GCF_025612915.1 Magallana angulata
TTTAAAAGGTCAGGTCTCCTTTCATTATCCTTAGCACATCCACAGCACAATGCTTGCTACAATTTTTAAAGTTGTTTCTACTATACTTAATGAATATATAAAGTCATATTTAATTTAAAGCAATTTTTTTTTCAATGGACACAAAAATATTTAAAATCTAATTGATGATTCATAATTTGTAAAACTTATCATGTAAAGAATCGAGCTGACTAAAAATACGACAAATGCACAATTCAAAGAATTTATACTTTCTTATTTCCAACGGAAGACCATCTTATTGAAGACGGTTTCTTTTTAGCGTCTTCTGTTTCAAACGGAAGTCCCTCTAGTTATTCTACTGTTCCTTTTCATTATCATAAGGATATTTCGTCTCCAGCGAAAGACCCTACTATTATTCTATTGTTTCTGTTTAACATTTCTTTTTAAGGTCTTCCGTGACCAACAGCAGCCCTTATTGTTTTTGGGTTTTTTCTCCATTGTTAATTTTTTTTTAAATCAATTTTCTCCTCACTCTTTTTTCTATAGACGATTTTTTTAATAAAAAACGACGATTGTCAAGTTTTCATATCTGATAGAGGGTGCCAGGCATTAAATATCGTTTTCTTTAATTAGATGACGTCACTTCCTTTCGCAGGCGTCGTCTGTTTCCTTTTTTGGACAGGGAATTTGTCCAGCAGCTTTCTCAAATATGATTTTAGATATTAATCTTAATTTTCTACGATCATATATATTTTTAAGGGTGACAAGGGGATATATGATCATTGTCCGTCACTTCTGGTCCCCTCCAAATGCAATTTTCTAATAATGATTTTTAAAACTCTTTCAAATTAAGACAATCTCATTTTTTCTTTTTCAGAATCAGAACTGAATTTGAAATTGAATATAAAAAAATATTTAAATCAAGATTAACTAGTGACTTTAAAAACGATAAATTGCATTTATTTACTTCTAATGTTTACATAAAAAAGAATCTTATGCGATAAATTTTCAGTTTCTCAAAAACTTACATTCATTTGAATAGAATTAAAATGACTAAATTCATTTCAAATCATCATGTCTAAGGTGATCCTTCAATTTTGCGTATGATGACGTTTAATTCGAATTTATTTAATAAATAGAAGAAATTTAATTTTTTTTTAAATTCATTTTAATCTTGCATTATTTTGTTGGTTGCCATTTCATACGGATAAATTGAGTAAAGTTTAAATTGTTCAAATCTTAAAAAGCCTTTTAAATCGAGTTTAAATGATTTCAAACTGAGATCAATCTCCGTAATAGTACTATTAAAGAAATAGTTGTTTACCTAAAGTTGTTTAATTTCATCTTTTCTAATGTGAATTTACCATATAAAAAACAAAATTTTTTAAAAAATGGATTTTTGGCACATCGAGACTTTTTTTTCAGTTCAAAAAATGTTGGCCTCTTGAGATCTGAGAAACTTTGCGAAATATTAGTCATCTGTATGTAAATCTGTTTAAACTATATTGTTTGGTTCGTCGTTACTTCTGTTCGTCACAAAAGGTACTTCAAACATTGATTTTTTTTAAAAACATATTTTTAAATGGAACAATTATATTATTTCAGAATAAAACGTTGCATTTGTCATCTTTCCTTACTTTTAGTCCTTCTATGAACCTTAATTTGTTTATCCTCTTCCTCAGCAACCGTGCAGAAACATCGTCTTCGTCTTTGAAACACTGAAAAAAAAAATCTAGACGGAGTCCTCTTTAAATAAATTTACTGAATACTATTTTTTCAATAACTTTTTAAAAAATCCACCCGAAACACATACACACACACACACACACACACACACACACACACACACACACACACACACACACAGATAGATATAGAGATATATATATATATATATATATATATATATATATATATATATATATATATATATATATATATATATATATATATATATATATATATATATATAAAGTTGAGAATATCTGCTGCAAAAATAAATCTTTGCCTCCTGTTTATAACGCAAGGATACGTACGCTTTAAATTATATTATGTTTTATGTCGGATAAAAAATTGAAACGAAATTTTATTACTCTAAAAAGCCCTCTTTTTGGTGGCATCTCTCTGTCCCTTGTGTGCAAGTTATTTTTTAATAATTATATTGACATGCATAATAAAGATGTTGACATGTAAGATAGTTATGTCAACATGCAACAAAACTATGTTGACATACAAGAAAATCAGATGTTAGATTTATACAAAATCTTGAAAAATCTCAAATATCGCACACCTGTGACATCCAAGATGATAGATGCATCCTTTTTGTATCAACATGCAACCTCTTTATGTCAACATGCAAGATAAAAATGCTGACATGCAAATTATTTATGTCAACATACAACTTGTTAATGTTATCATGCAATTTATTTATGTCAACATGCGAGATAAATATGTTGACATGCAACGTAGTTATGTTAACATGCGAGATAAGTATGTCGACATGCAACTTATAGGTTGTATATCAACATAACTAAGTCTCATGTCGACAAAAATATGTTGCATGTCAACATATTTATCTTGCATGTTAACATAACTAAGTTGCATGTCGACATAAATAAGTTGCATGTCGACATAAAGAAGTTGCATGTTAACATTATTAAGTTGCATGTTGACATCAATAGGTAGCGTATCCAGCATCTTGGATGTCAGATGTTAGCGATATTTGAGATCTTTTATAACTCCTATTTGATTGCAGTTTTCTTGCATGCCAACATAGTTATGTTGCATGTTGACATAACTATCTTGCATGTCAACATCTTTATCTTGCATGTCAATTTAATTATTAGAAAAATAACTTGCAGAGATATGCCACAATACTTCTCAGCTTAGGTCGAGTCTAGCTTACTTTTAAGTAGAGGTTTTGTAGATCGCTGATGTCGAGGACCTGGGACAGATTAATTTCATTCTTCAGGAAGAGTTCGACAGACTCTGAATCGTCCTGTACCAATGCATCAGTCAGTGTCAGCTTCTATCAAAGGTCATGTACAAAATGTAAGGAATTGTATAATGTACTTTCAACAACAAATGTCCATGCATGCGCATGTATTAGTACCGGTATATTATTACTTATTAGGTTAGTTACTGACTCACTACGGAAATATATTGGGTTGATCAATCTCATAGATGGCGAGGCGAAGCCGAGCCTTCTATGAGATTGATCAACCCAATATATTTCCGTAGTGAGTCAGTAACTAACCTAATAAGTGTTTTGTTTTCTCGAGGACGTTCAAGCGACATATTTATTCACAAATAGCGATGATCTACGCAAAGCCATGTACAAGATGCCTTACATCTCGTCCAATTTAACTCATTTTAACTCTTCAAAATCTTCAATCTCACCTTTCAAATACTCTTTCAAAATCTTTGCTTCACCCATGCTTACTTACAATGTTTTGTTGCTATTCAATTTTAAATGTTTTCTCCCCTTCCTCTTCAGAGATTTGAGCAAATTTCGACGCTGCCCTTTTCTGTATTGCTCCAGACAAAACAATGTGACGTCAATATTCTAAGAATTTCAAAGGGCACTACTCTAAATACTTTAAGAACTTACGCATGCAGTTTATGTATAAAATACTATGAAATGTCGAAATGAGTAAGCGAAGCGTCGACCAATGACGGCCATATTGCCTTATATTATTTCTCACAGAACAAATATAGAGATATATGAGGCAATCACGTGCTATGTTAAAACCAATGAAAACGTGACATTTCAGTCCAAGGGAAAACGAAGTTATATACTGCGATGAAATATTTATATACTATATACTATATACTGCAAAAGTTTAAACATAGATCAAAGTGCATAACATTCAATGTGCGAAAAGATCATCAAAAGTAAAAACATAAATAGGAAACATAACGTTGATAAATTGTTTCGTATGTGTACATGTATTAGTTGTTTCTTGCTTTCGCTCTAATTTAGAGCTATTCTTCCGTTTTCCAGCGGAAGACCCTTCTATTATTCTTCGAGAGCATTTTCGCACAATAATTTTTTTTCTTACAAATTTTGTGCACGCGATTTCTCGAAAACGGCTCGGCCGATTTTTATGAAACTTTCAGATCTGATAGCTACTCATCCGAACCTTATACGTTTTTTTTTTTAAATTGATGACGTCACTTCCGGTTTTTAGATTTTGACGTTTTAGCAATTTTCAGAGGGTCGGTTTGTCCACGCATCTCCTCCTAAACCATTGAAGGTATTGAGTTGAAATTTTCAGGGATGATTGTCAGAATATTGTAGATGTGCCATTAGGCATCCGATTCTGTCTGGCGCATAAAGTGCCGAAGCTCGGCAGGGATCGAAAAATGAGATGAACAAAGCGCCGTTATTTTTTGTAGTTTTCTGTCATTATCTTTTTACTCTGAATTATTTTCTTAAGACATGTAGAACAAAAAAGGTGTATACAGACAATTTTTTTCATTTGCCGTCAAGAAAAAGGGGCTGGCCCTTAAAATGAAGGGTTCAGAGGGGTCTTAAGTCTTTCATTGATAGCTCTTTATCTAAGAATATTTTGTTATACATTAAAGAAGGAAAACTGTTCGTTTTAAAGTTATACGCCTAGACATTTAGAACTTTTCTCAAATCTTACGTAATTCGGGATTGAAAGGGGCTAGACGTCCAATCGCCCGCTCTATCATATCTCTAAACGGAGAAATATTTTGAAAAGCAATATTGAGCAAAAAATGCTCAGAATTCTGCTCTTAACAATATTCTTCCTATCAATCTTCAATACACAGCCCCAATAAGTACACGAAAAGCTAGACCCTTAAACGTTCTTCTCCATATATCTCAAGAGCTGATCATGAACAGAAATTCTAAACACTTGAAAAACAAAATAAATTTCAAATTAAATGAGTAATCAATTCACATCCAAAGAAAGGGGTTGACCCTTTAAATTAGGGGCCTAAGGGGCTCTAAACATTATTTTCACATATAGAGTTGGTACTAATATGTAAATCCCGATTTCATTAAAATTTGATTTGTAATCTTTTTTTCCGATTATGCTGAAACACTAGAGATAATTTAACAAAAAGCCCTTATATTGACCTTCATCTTTGACAATTGACGGCCTTAAATTCATCATGTTATTCTCAATGGAGATCATGTCAACGGCCTCAGTCTTGTAACAATTTTTACAGTGTTTAGAATAATTCCGCTCTTTTAAATTTCAATTAACGTTTTAGCCATGGCCTCTAGTTATTATTATTAGGGTCTTCCGTCTTCAGCGGAAGACCCTTCTATTATTCTATTGTTTCTTTTTCACTTTTCTTATTAGGGTCTTCTGTCTTCAGCGGAAGACCCTTCTATTATTCTTCTGTTTCTTTTTCACTTTTCTTATTAGGGTCTTCCGTCTTCAGCGGAAGACCCTTCTATTATTCTATTGTTTCTTTTTCACTTTTCTTATTATTAGGGTCTTCCGCTTCCAACGGAAGACCCTCTTGTTATTCTACGGTTTCTTCTTTATTAAGGTCTTCCGTTTCCAACGGAAGACCTTATTGTTTTTCTTCGGTTTCTTCTTCCCTATTATTATTATTTTTGTTTTTTTTTCTTACAAATTTTGTGCACGCGAGTTCTCGGAAATGGCTCGGCCGATTTTCATGAAACGTTCAGATCTAATAGATATTGATCTGAACCTTATTGGAAATTTTTTATTTTGATGACGTCATTTCCGTTTCAGAGATATTGACGTTTTAGCGATTTTTAGAGGGTCAGCTTGTCCGTCAAACTCCTCCTAAACAAATTCAAATTTTCAGGAAATGTAGACGAATGATTGTAGTTTTGTCTAAAGTGAGCCATTTATGTTTGGCGCAAAAGGCGCCGAAGCTCGCCTGGACCCGAAAATTGAGATATAAAAAATGTAGTGATTTTTCTTGGTTTTCTTTGATTATCTCTTTTCTCGAGATATTTTGTTAAGACATGTAGAGCAATTAAAATGTATGTTTACAACAGCTTTCATTTAAGATCAAGAAAAAGGGACTGGCCCTTCAAATTAGGGGCCGATAAGGCTCTAAAGTCTTTTAATGGTAACTTTTTACTGTAAAATATTTTGTGATACGTCATAGAAGCAATTTTGTTTATTCTAACGTTATTCACCTATACATGGCAATCATTTACTCCTATATTACGTAATTAGGGATTTTAAGGGGCCAGAAGTCCAAAACTTTGATGCTCAACATCTCTAAATGGAGAAACATTTTGATAAGCAATATTGAACAAAAGATGCTCAAAATATTGAACTTATCAATCTGCAACAACAGTTTCTTAGTTATGCGGTCCCTGAAAGGAGTTACAGGGTCGGCCCCTAAAACGACCCTCTCCAGATATCTCCAGAACGGTACAGAATTTCTAAGCACTTGTTGAACAAAATGTGTTTGAATTGACACGAGCTTTCATTTAAGATCAAGAAAAAGGGGCTGGCCCTTCAAATTAGGGGCCGATAACGCTCTAAAGTCTTTTAATGGTAACTTTTTACTGTAAAATTTTTGTGATACGTCATAGAAGCAATTTTGTTTATTCTAACGTTATTCACCTATACATGGCAATCATTTACTCCTATATTACGTAATTAGGGATTTTAAGGGGCCAGAAGTCCAAAACTTTGATGCTCAATATCTCTAAATGGAGAAACATTTTGATAAGCAATATTGAACAAAAGATGCTCAAAATATTGAACTTATCAATCTGCAACAATAATTTCTTTGTTATGCGGTCCCTAATAGGAGTTACAGGGTCGGCCCCTAAAACGACCCTCTCCAGATATCTCCAGAACGGTACAGAATTTCTAATAACTTGTTGAACAATATGTGTTTAAATTGACAAGAGCTTTCATTTGAGATCAAAAAAAGGGGCTGACCCTTCAAATTAGGGGCTGAGGGGACTCTAAAGTCTTTTGATGATAACTTTTTACTGTAAAATATTTTGTGATACCTTATAAAAACAATTATGTTTATTCTAACGTTATTCACCTATACATGGGAATCATTTACTCCTATATTACGTAATTAGGGATTTTAAGGGGCCAGAAGTCCAAAACTTTGATCCTCTATATCTCTAAATGGAGGAAAATTTTGAAAAACAATTTTGAACAAAAGATGCTAAAAAATTAAGCTTAACAATATGCAACCATATGTTATGTGTGATACGGTCCTTAAAAGGAGTTACAGGGTCGGCCCCTAAATCGACCCCTCCAGATATCTCCAGAACGGTACAGAATTTCAAACACTTGTTGAACAAAATGTGTTTGAATTGACAAACACATTCTTATGACATCATAAAAAAGGGGCTGGCCCTTCAAATAAGGGGCTGAGGGGGCTCTAAAGACTTTTAATGATAACTTTTTACTGTAAAATATTTTGTGATACCTTATAAAAACAATTTTGTTTATTCTAACGTTATTCACCTATACATGGCAATCATTTACTCCTATATTACGTAATTAGGGATTTTAAGGGGCCAGAAGTCCAAAACTCTGATCCTCTATATCTCAAAATGGAGGACATTCCGAAAAGCAGTATTTAACAAAAGATACTCAAAATAATGTGCTTAACAATGTACAACCATATATTGTTTGTTATGTGGACCCTAAAAGGAGTTTAGGACCAGATATCAATACGATTTTTCACATATATCTCAAAAACGATAACCAATTTCTAAACACTTATTAGCAGTACACAAAAATACCTTTTAATTAAAATGAATGAAAAGGAGCTGATCCCTCAAAAAAGGGACCCAAAAGGGGTAGATAGTCTTTCACCCATTACTCTTAGACCCCGCTTCAATTTCAAATCACGTATCGTTGACGAAGATCAAGAGCAAGGTCATTCCGTATTCTAAAAATCGGACGGAAGACCTCCTCGTTGCTCGCAACGAGATCGTGTCTAGTTATTAGGGTTTTCCGTTTTCAACGGAAAACCCTTTTTTAGGGTTTTCCGTTTTCAACGGAAAACCCTTTTGTTATTCTACGGTTTCTTTTTCTTTATTATTATACTTTTTTTTCTTTTTCTGACTTTTTTGGATCGTTATTTCTCAGAAACTATTCAACTGATTTACACCAAAATTTTAGGAGTTAACAAGCATCAATGTCGCTACTGATTATTAAAATTTCAAATGATTACGTCACTTCCGGTTTCAGATATGGACGATTTTGTAAATTTTTAAGGGTCATTTTGTCCACGCATCTCCTCTGAAACTAATCATGATAAAAGCTTAAAATTTGCAGGGATTGTAGAGGAATGTCTGTAGATTTCCCCCCATGATTCCAATTGCGAAAA
Source organism: Magallana angulata (assembly GCF_025612915.1). Classification (NCBI taxonomy): domain Eukaryota; kingdom Metazoa; phylum Mollusca; class Bivalvia; order Ostreida; family Ostreidae; genus Magallana; species Magallana angulata. The sequence goes on from NC_069115.1 coordinate 13,021,250, forward strand.
ATGCGTAAGGCCTAGAAGCTCGCCTGAACCTGAAAATTAGCACCAAATTTTTTCACAAAATTTTCGCACATTTTCCGTAATATCTTTTGACGTATAAATATTTTGTTAAAACATGTAATGCAAAAGCTGTTTTAATTTGCACGGGCTTTAATTTGATATCAAGAAAAAGGGGCTGGCCCCTCAAATTAGGGGCCAAGAGGGTTCTAAAGTCTATTTGCAATAACTGTTTAGTGAACAATAATTTGTTATCAATTATAGAAGCAAAAGTGTTCATTGTACAGCTGTTTATCTATACAGTACCATACTTAAGTCATATATTACGTAATTAGGGGTTTCAAGGGGCCAGAAGTTCAAAACTTTGATCATTAATATCTGAAAAAGGAGAAATATTTTGAAAAGCAATGTAGAACAAAACTTGTTCAAAATAATGTTTTGTACAATATGCTACCTTAAATGTTTTTGTTTATGACCCCATTTAGGAGTTAAAGGGTCGGCCCCTAAAACACATTTGTACAGATATCTCAAGAACGGTAAACATTTTGTGAACACTTGTGTAACGAAATATGTTTAAATTTACAAGACCTTTCATTTGATGTCAAGAAAAAGGGGCTGGCCCCTCAAATTAGGGGCCAAGAGGGCTCTTATGTCTTCTTTCAATAAATCTTTACTGAACAATATTTTGTTATTAATAATGGAAGCAAAAATGTTCATTGTACAGCTGTTCATCTATACATTACCATACCTAAGTCATATATTACCTAATTAGGGGTTTTAAGGGGCCAGAACTCACAACTCTGATCATTAATATCTGAAAAAGGAGAAATATTTTGAAAAGCAATGTAGAACAAAAGTTCTTCTAAATAATGTTCTTAACAATATGATACTAAACATTTTGTTGTTAGTCGCCCCGGTAAGGGGTTAAAGGGTCGGCCCCTAAAACGCATTTGTACAGAGATCTCGAGAACGGTTTACAATTCATGAACACTTGTAGAACAAAATATGGTTATATTAGCGAGACCTTTTATTTGATATCAAGAAAAAGGGGCTGACCCCTCAAATTAGGGGCCAGAAGGGCTACTAAGTCTTTTCATAATAACTCTTTTTTGACCAATAATTTGATATTAATCATAACGCAGGAAAGAAGCTTTTATTAAGTTTAATTTAAAACCAAAACCCGTTTTAAAATCGGACGATGCTTTACAGAGATATCGGGGTTTTAAAATTAAGTTTTCCGGAAATTTTGATTCCGCGTCCTTGGTTTAAAAAATAGCGTAATGTTTAAAGTAAAATTAACTCGTACCAAAAATAATTGTTATGTCGTACTTGAACACATTCGGATTTTTTTTGTTAAGTCGTTCTTGAAATCGGAAAGGTGTTTGTTAATTCGTACTTAAAATCATTCGTATTTTGATAAGTCGTACCAGGAATAATTCGATGTTATTCATGATTTATATTTTAGTTACTCTTGTTATTGGTTTAAGAGCTCTGCTTTTTACAGGAACTTCCAGCTTTACTTTCCGACAATAACGGAAGACCCACTCGTTGCTTTGCAACGAGCTTTGCTCTAGTTCTTTTTTTTCTTTTTCTGACTTTTTTGGAGCGCTATTTCTCATAAACTATCCAACCGATTCGCACAAAATTTTCAGGACTGATAAAACATGATCGGCTCGACATATTATAAAATTTTCCAATGATGACGTCACTTCCGGTTTCAGATATTGACGATTTTGTAAATTTTTAAGGGTCATTTTGTCCTCGCATCTCCTCCAAAACTAATCGAGATAGAAGCTTGAAATTTTCAGGGATTGTAGATGAATGTATGTAGATGTACCCCCATGTTCCCAATGATAAAAATTGCTAAAGGCCTCGAAGCTCGCCTGAACCTGAAAATTGGCACCAAATTTTTTCACGAAATTTGTGCACATTTTCTGTAATATCTTTTGATGTATAAATATTTTTTTAAAACACGTAAGGCAAAAGTTGTTTCAAAATACACGGGCTTTCATTTGATATCAAGAAATAGGAGCTGGCCCCTCAAATTAGGGGCCAAGAGGGCTGTAAAGTCTTCTTACAATAACTCTTTACTGAATAATAATTTGTTATTATTTATTGAAGCAAAAACGTTCATTGTTCGGCTGTTTATCTATACAGTACAATATCTAAGTCATATGTTACGTAATAAGGGGTTTCAAGGGGCCAGAATTTCAAAATTTCGATCATTAATATATGAAAAAGGAGAAATATTTTGAAAAGCATTGTAGAACAAAAGTTGCTTAAAATAATGTTCTCTACAATATGCCACCTTAATTTTTTTTATTCATGACCCCATTTAGGAGATAAAGGGCCGGCCCCTAAAACACATTTGTAAAGATATCCTAAGAACGGATAACATTTCGTGAACACTTGTTGAACAAAATATGTTTATATTTGCAAGACCTTTCATTTGATATCAAGAAAAAGGGGCTGGCCCCTCCAATTAAGGGTCAAGAGGGCTCTTTAATCTTCTTACAAGAACTCTTTACTGAACAATAATTTGTTATCAATTATAGAAGCAAAAATGTTCATTGTACAGCTGTTTATCTATACAGTATCATACCTTAGTCATAAATTACGTAATTAGGGGTTTCAAGGGGCCAGAATTCAAAACTTTGATCATTTATATCTGAAAAAGGAGAAATATTTTTAAAAGCAATGTAGAACAAAAGTTGTTCAAAATAATGTTCTGAACAATATGACACCATTAATTTTGTTGTTAGTGGCCCCAGTAAAGAGTTAAAGGGTCGGCCCCTAAAATACAGTTGTTTAGATATCTCTCGATAACGGTTAACCATTCGTGAACATTTGTAGAACAAAATATGTTTCTATTAGCGAGACCTTTTATTTGATATTAAAAAAAAAAGGGGCTGACCCCTCAAATTAGGGGCCAGAAGGGCTATTAAGTATTTTTATAATAACTCTTTTCTGACCAACAATTTGATAAAAATCATTCGCAACAAAGGAGCTTTTATTAAGCTTCATTTAAAACTGAAATCCGTTTTGAAATCGGACGATGCATTACAAAAATATTGGGATTTAAAAATTGAGTTTTCCGGAAATTTTGATTCCACGTTCTTGGTTAAGAAAATAGTGTAATGTTAAAAGTTGAATTAACTCGTACCTAAAATAATTTGGAAATTGTCAATTCATACTTGAAGACATTAGGGACTTTTTTTGTTAAGTCGTTTTAGAAATTGTAAAGATTTTTGTTAATTCGTTCTTGAAATCATTCAGATATATTTAAGTCGTACTAAGAATTATTCGTTTTAAAAAAAAAAAAAATTATTTTCTTTATAGTTGGTTTTAGAACTCTGCTTCTTACAGGAACTTCTATCTTTACATCTTGAAACCACCGGAAGACCCACTCGTTGCTTTGCAACGAGCTTTGCTCTAGTTCTTATTCTTTTTTTTTCTTCTTACCGATTTTATGCAGGCGATTTCTCGGAGATGGCTTGCTTGATTTCAGTCAAATTTTCAGGGATGGTGCCTTGTCAACTGAAGTTTGTACCGCCTGAACAGTTTTTTAAAATTTACTTCCGGTCGGAAGTTATCGTCATTAAACGATTTTTTTAAAGTCAAATTTGTCTGCGACGTTTCTCAAAAACGACTGAAGATATAGAGCTGAAATTTTTAGAGATGATAGATTTAACGTTTTTCTGGTGCACTATTGTCTAAAAAATGTCCGTCGTCACTTTTGGTCTTCTCTGGAAGGAATTTTAAAAAATTGAATTTTTCGACTTTTTTATTTTCTAATATTTTTTTTTGAAATTTTTACACCTTATAGAGACCTTCTTACTGATTTAGAATATGTAATTTGTTTTAAAATCGATCAAGGCATTCTTGAGAAATTAAGCGTCAAAGTCCTGAAGCGAGAGTCCGAGTAGCTCAGTCGATATAGTCGTGGACATGGCCCAGGCGACCCGATTTCAAGCCCCGAGTGCCGCAATTTTTTTTCTCTTTTTTTCGCTTAGATCTACGATTTTATCTTTGATTTAATGATTTTAATCAATTCTATTCAAAAATCGTACGGAAGACCCACTCGTTGCTCGCAACGAGATCGAATCTAGTTATTATTATTAAAGTCTTCCGTTTCCAACGGAAGACCTTATTGTTTTCGTTAGGTTTCTTTTGACCTATTATTTTTCTTGTTTTTTTTCCTGCACCAAATTTTTTAAAACCGAATATTTCAAAAACAATTCGACGGATTTTCTCGAAAATTTCACAGATACAAGACGGTCACTATAGCTAAGCATACGAATCTTTTCGAATATGACGTCACTTCCGTTCGTTAACGTCGTTAAGTTTACTTTTTTAAAAATTCATTTTGTCCAGCGAATATTTAAATATTGGTTGAAGATAGAAACTTGAAATTTTCAGCGATGATAGATCTATCTTTGGAAGGATGCCCTTAGGTTAAATGGTTCACGTCCGTCACTTCCGGTCGTCACCGGAAGAAAAGACAAAAAATCGATTTTTTCAACTTTTTCCTTTTTTGATATTTTTCTGTAGAGTTGATAGAGACCCTTTCACTGATTCAGAATATGTAATTTGTTTGAAAAATCGATCAAGGCATTCTCGAGAAACTAAGCGTCAAAGTTCTGAAGCGAGAGTCTGAGTAGCTCAGTCGATAGAGTCGTGGACATGGCCCAGGCGACCCGGGTTCAAGCCCCGAGTGCCGCAATTTTTTAAAACTATTTTTCGCTTAGGTCTACGATTTTATCTTTGAATTAATAAGTTTCAATTTTTTAAAACTATTTTTCGCTTAGGTCTACGATTTTATCTTTGAATTAATAAGTTTGATCTAATCTATTAAAAAATCGGACGGAAGACCCATTCGTTGCTCGCAACGAGATCGTGTCTAGTTATTATTATTGTTATTATTATAGCAGAACAGAGGATAAATGTACATAAATGATTGTTTGCTAAATGAAAACTATTTTGGCAAAAAGATAGTGAAAAGTTTCCCTTTCTTTTAAGTTGATGAAAATATGGCAATAACAAACCATCAACCATCTGAGAAACGATAATACAAATTCAAAGCAGAGCAACACGGACCCCCAAAGAGATAGAGAGGTAGGATCAGGTGCCAAGGAGGAGTTTTAATTTTTTATAAAATAGATGATTACAGGTAATCTGCTTCAGTTTTAAGTGGTTTTTCTTCAGCCGTCTTAAATTTTTGCATTTTATTTACAATATATATATGTGTACTGTAGGATCAAATATTCATTTTTGTGTTTTTTATTTTTCATATATTTTTTAAATTGAATTATTGGCTTTTAAAATGATATCAATCAATTTTTGCTTTCAATTGAACTATTTGAACTTTAAATGATGCCATAAAATTAAGTCTGTGAAACAATTTAAAACATGAGAAAGATAAGATCGCCTCTTTAATATAATCTGACTTTATTTACCTTGTGTGAACTACAGTGTACTTAACCTTTCCAAATTAACCACACACGTCACTTGACAACCATTTTGGCAAGTGTGTTCATTTATGCAAATACCCGGTAATACATTTTCTGTTTATTGTATTTTGAACGGATGTTATTTCCGACCGCTAAGTATTCCCCCAACTATTGAGAGTTTGGTGATTAACAATGTCACATGATAATGTAAACGAGTCTTGTTCGATCTGCTTTATTTCGTCATACACATATCATCTATAGTATTAACACCCCCCGATTTATTTTTATTTATAAATAGAACATATTCACAAACTAGAACAATAATTACTGTAATCGGGTCAACAAAATTATCGATAATGCATCAATCATTACAAGAAAAAAGATCGAAGCTTATAACACACATCAGGGTGTGGCATTTCTTTTTATTCTTATTTAAAGATGATCAAAATCATGATATAATTTCTGTAATTCAGTGTATTAAAAGGTGCCGCTGACATATGTTAAGGGGTACAACTGTAACATCCTTTAATTGGGAAAAATTTATCGATAAACAAATATACTTACAGTTTTGAACACCAAGTAAATTTATTGATATATTGAGGGATTGAGAAAGTAAATATCAACTAAGATGAAATCGCCCAAAGCAAGTTATTAAAAAATACAAATTAAAGCTGAAGTAGAAATTAGAATTATTAAAATATTAATAGAATACTACTAAAATAAAGATTATGTTGTTGTAAATAAAATATTGCCTCTGTGTGTAGAAAACATAGGAGGAAAGGGCAGTAAATATATAGTTGACGAGATTGACGTCATAATGTCCTTGTTTACTTTATGGATAAAAGTTGTTTGAGTATTGGACTTATTGTTTATATATATATATATATATATATATATATATATATATATATATATATATATATATATATATATATATATATATATATATATATATATATATATATATATTGTTTCAAACCATTTTATAATACTAATAATTATTGAATTCATTGCTTATAATTTAATTTTTTTACTCTTTTTTGTAGATAAAAATGGTCATTTGACCTTTAAAATGATGTAAAATTGTACAAAATTCAAACGTTACGTCAGGGCCTATTGATACGTTTTTTTACGTTAGTCCTACTATGACGTAGGCAACATTCTTTACACGATATAAAATAATGTTTTTGCCAATCAGAAAGCGCGTTACAACCAGAATTAAATTATTTGTGTATAACTGTCTGAAGAGCCGACATGGCTGAAAGCGCTAACAGTAAACAATTTATTTAATTTGCCCTGTAAAAATGCATTACGACAGTTATCATGAATGGGCAATTCTGTATGATATCTGATATATATTGCCTTTACCAGCAGCATATAGATGTAAACATATACATATCAAATACGTATCGTCCTGGATAATCCTACCGGCTCTTTCCTAATCTGTCCTGTTTCACCAACGCAACACTTGTCCTCATCTTTTTGGGCATTAGTCCCGTTCACTGATGCCGAGTAAACAGCAGGGCCAGCGCCATTGCTCCCGTCTCGGAGTTTATAGTTATTTCTCTTGGGTTTATTGGTTTTTGAGTTTTTGGTTTCCCTTCCATAAAAACAACAATATAAAAATTCTCTATTTTTTTTGTACAATGTGTAATATATACCTACTCTAGTATAATTGCCATCTGGTTCTTTTTAGGGGCCATCTCAAATACAGGTAGATTTACAATAGTAATATATACTAGTTAACTGTCATTTTCCACACTTTGAAGCAGATTAAAAAAAACTATAATTAAGATTAGCCTAAAATTGTATTTGTGATACATGTATATCAGTTTATACCTTATACATAAACACTACTAAATTCTACCATCTGGTTTTAAATTGGAAGTCATCACGAGATATTTACGGTATAATAATGTAAAAAAAAAAATGATATAATATTAGGAGTGTTACACATAACGATTGGTACAGTTGAAGCATTTAAGTATTAAGAAAATAACGCTGAGAATAGCATCATTATGTGTGTAAAATTGCCAAGACTTACACGTTTTTTTGTTGTTGTTTTTTTATTTCTTATAACCTTCTTCTACAAAGGTTAATTTTATAATAACGTCATAGAGCACAGTAGCAATGATCACATATCTAACATACTTAATAACGGAAAAATCGTTTAAGGAATAATACTTTCCTCTAAAATCTTATATTTTTAATTGTATTTTGCTTACTGTGTTTAATTCATAAAATGTATCGAAAAAAATCTTAACAAATCTAAATGTTCTGTATTTAACTAGATGGCGCTAAACATGTGCAATGAAAGCCTAAGTCGGCCACCATAAGTTACTTCCTAATACTTATCACTGTATTCACAATCCAATCCCATTCCTGATTTGGCAGAGGTAACTTACTTGACCTCAGCTTTATCCTTATATTTTTTACCTTTTTTCTAGTGTCGGTTCCTTGTCAGAATTTATCTGATTCCTCTGTGACTCCCACTTCTCCTCCCTTGCCTCTCTTCTCAGAGGACTTCCAAATGGTACATATTGAGTTTGATGAAAGCTTCTACGTTGTAAAACTAAAAGGACAAATATTTCCAAAATATTATATATTTTACCCATATACATGTACAATACATCTATATTCAATTAAATGTTCTCTAAAATTTCTGCTGCCTAAAGTATGTTCTAGGGGTGTGTTCCCGATGAAACTTCACCTTTTTCTTTTGTATCCTTGGCGTACGTCAAGGAGAAAATCTATCACCTTTTCTATTTTCAATGTATATCAACGATATAGAAAACTTTATGAACGAGAGAAATGTCAATGGGCTAAGTAGAATCACAAATGTTTTAGAAGAAGAGTTGCTTGTTTACAGTAAACTTTTTATTTTGTTTTATGCTGACGACACTGTCATACTAACAGGGTCGGCTCAAGATTTACAACATGCGCTTGACGAATTTTGTATATGTATATATTGTAAATACTGGAAACTTACAGTTAATGTGAAAAAACCCAAAGTTATGATATTCTTCAAAGGACCTGCTCCTAAGTGCTCATTTATGTACAATAATGATAAATTAGAAGTAGTTAAAGAGTATAATTACCTAGAAATATTATTTTCCCGATCTGGCTCTTTTTGTAAAGCCAAGAAGCCAAGAAACACTTGTGTACTTAATCCCAGAAAGCTATGTATGGTATTATTAGAAAAATGAGATATTTTGACATGTCCTTTGATTATCAATTAGACTTATTTGACAAGGTTGTTTTACCAGTTTTGCTATACTCTTGTGAAATATGGGGTTACGAAAATATTGATGTTATCGAGCGTGTACATTTAAGGTTTCTTAAACACATACTTAACTTGAAAAGTAGTACCCCCAGTTTTATGGTTTATGGGGAGACAGGTCGTTTTCCATTATATATAACAATTTATACGAGAATGATTGGATTTTGGGCAAAGATGATGTTATGCCAGGAGAATAAGTTATGTAAAACTATGTATATGTATCTTTACAATTGTTACATTAGAGGTGAAATCAATAATAAGTGGATAGTTTGTATAAAAAAAACATTCTTGATAGCTGTGGCTTATCCTTTCTATGGCACCAGCAAAATCCTGTTAGCGTAAAATGGTTAGAAAATATTGTCAAACAAAATCTTAAAGATCAATTTGTCCAAAAATGGAATAATGAATTAGATAGTTCGTCAAAAGGTGCTATATATCGTATTTTTAAATGTAATTTTTGTTGTGAAGACTATTCACGAAAATTAAGAAACTTGTTTGTTAAATATAGAACTACAAACCATCACCTCCCTAGAGAAATTGGTAGGTGGAACAATACTCCACGTGAAGACCGCAAATGCAGCTTATGTGAAGCCAATCAAATTGGCGATGAATTTCATTATGTTTTAGAATGTAGTGCACTGTCACATGTACGAAAAAAATTGTTTAGTAATTATTATCTTAAAAACCCAAACATCTTAAAATTTATGTCATCTTTAAATCATGTAATACTTATGAAAATGTGTACTTTAAAATATTTGATTTGGTCGGTCATCCTACGTAACAACTATAACAAATTCATTGTTTACTTTATTCTGTTTCTTTTTGTAAATCCTGCTTTTCTTATACTTTTGTATATAATTCTTCTGCACCTCATGTAACATTATATGTTATGAGTGAAAAATAAATGAACTTGAACTTGAACCCGTTTTGCACACATTTGATAATTAGGTATAGAACAATAGGTGTGATCTGTGTTGTGATAGCAATTATAGTCTGCTTTCAATCAAAGAATTTACCTGGGTTTTTACCTGTGTTTTATCAGCGCTTTATTCAATTCAATTGAATTGAATTTAATTGTATTTTATGTCTGATTACTAATAACTCACCATTTTTTTCATTTGATAAAATAAAGATAATGATATTTTTAGTCTTTAATTTCCACTCACTGATAAGAAAAATAATGATTTGACTTTTACATTTTTGTCCATTTATCTTAAATATAAAATTAAATGAATATTGAGGGAAAATTCTGGTTCCAAGCCAACTGGAAGCTGATTCAATGGATAATTATAATATGATGTATAATTAAATGATGAATGGGAAAACTACACGTACAATCATGGGGTACTCCGTGTTTCTTTTTACAACTTGACAGTAGTTCTTATGACATCACCGCTTTAGTATATATTGCGGATCACTTTCTGGTTTTTCAAATCAGTAGCTATATACATGAAGCACAAGAATTTTCGACAAAAATAATGATTTTAGTATTGATTCGGTAAGTTCTTATGACATCAACGCTTTAGTATATCACAGGCCACTTTCTGGGGGTTTTTTTCAAATCAGTAGCTAAACTGATGCACAAAAAATTCCGACTAAAATAATAATAAAATAATAATAATATGGATTTGATAAACTTCAAACTGAAGAAGGTTGGCTATGCATGAATTACATGAAGGTCTACATTTGATAGATTTTATGAAAATATCTTTACAGTTTTTGAAGCATAAAAAATTGCTGATTTATCATCATACAATTTGTCTATTTTCTTCGATTATTCAAGCCGTAGCATAACTGAAAAATATTTAGCGTTTTCACTAGACACATTTCCTCCATTTATGTCAGCAAAAGCAATAATTGAACAGTGAAATATATTTTCTCTTCAAACTTGTTACATGTACTTCTTGTAGACAGCAAGTTAAACAAAACCGCTACAAATACAATAGTTTTGCAGTAATCTTTCTTGTTTAAATAAATTAATAAAATTGTTCGTGACCAAATTGACGTCTGAAATTCAAGAACATGGATGTCAATTATATGTAAATGTGTTTTTATACAAGTTATATTGTAACATGTAATAAATGTAAATATCAATTGGGAGTAGATATGTTTTATTTATTTTATTGTCAATTGTCCTCACTGGAACTGTGATATACACTATAGCAATTAAGCAATTAACTCACCTGGTCAAATTCCCGTTTCGCACACATTTTTTCGATACCTAATTTTCAAATGTGTGCAAAACGGGAACAAACCGTTCTAGGTTACTGTTTTCGTCATGTTTTGACGAATTTTTACGAAAATAAACATAACAGTAAATCATTTAAATGCATCTGAATACATTAAATAGAATTAATCAATTATTTTCAAGTACAAAGTTTTATCGGTGGTGATGGTTTTCCATTCATGATTTCTGATTAAGTCCAATCACTGTAATTTTACTTTCGTTTTGCCATAGAAATTGAATACCAGAGTTGTTTAAACTCCCAAAATATCAGATACGCAGACTATTTTACATGTACCTCCCTTCATTGGGACATAAATATTGTATTTTAAATCAATCATCAAATTAAATGACTGTTTCCTTGAATTAACAACTAACTGAATTAAATTAGCAACAATCGTTCATCTCGTAAGTTAAAAAGAATGATGTAATACACCGTTTTATGCATTTCATATTCAACTTATTTTCAAAAATATTAATGACACTAAATCCGCTGAATTCATTGATCATTGAACGTTCGGTGTGGTGGTTAGATAATTGAACAATAATTAACTTGCCCCCACTATAAGCAGATGCGCTCTCCACGTTTTCCTCCATGCTGTCCATGTTTGTAAATGACATTAATAATATATTTGGTGTGCTCCAAGTATTAATCGCAACTTTTCGGGCCATTCCAGCAAGCTCTGAAAAACACATCGACTGTATGAACACTACCGGTTGTTAGAGTCTTGTACAAAATAGAGTCGCTTCACTTTAAAACATGTATCAGATAGTCAGCCATGTGTGTCGCCTCTGTGCTTTATTTCAGGGTAAATATTTGACTTGAATGGAGTCTAGCTCGTATACCAACAGATCGTTAAATGTGTTGTATTTAAAAACGGCCATTGTCATGGACGCCTGTATAGGGGTGTTGCTAAAACGCGGAACGGAAAACGGAACGGAAAGCGGAACGGAACGGAAAACGAAAAATACTTTGACGTTTAATGCCTTAAATATTGTATAGCTTAGACACAAATATGTACTTTGTATCTTTCATTAATTTTTTAATGATTATTTTCAAAAGGTAGCTTAATTATTTGATGTCATTCTTACGATAGTCTATCAACTATATCATTGCATTTAATTTGCTTAATAAAGTACGAAACGGAAAAATGAAATGTACACACACTGTGATTAAATAAGCTTTAAAAATAATTGTTTAATTATTTTCCATTTGAAATATTGTTGGAATAACAGTATAGGGCATTTATTTGAGCGTTTTGATTGTGTTTTTCATGACTTCGAACCTTGCTTTGGATTTTATACATGTTTTAAAAAATTCAAACATTTTTAGTGATTCATACTATTTATAGTCTGTCCCAAGTTATTGCTTTCATCACTTTTTTGTGATTTTTAAAAAAAATACACATACCTGTGAAAAAAAAATACATTTGAAGTCGATGAAAGGGAATATATCAAAGATATCTTTATTGAACAATTATCATTTTTCACTCCCAAACGTTTGCAGAAACGAAAACAAATTTCTTACGGAGATTTACAATGAGAAATGTTTCCATCTTTTCTCCATTCGGAAGTACTTGGGATACCCGCGCAATTTTTCAACGTTATCATCCGGGCTTATTAACGGCTGATGCAATGCAAAATCCCCGTAGAATTTCTATTTTGGGATGTGTATTGAAGCTTGAAGCGGTAGAGGAAGCGTTTCAAAACGGATAATCTGGACATTTTTCATAGTAGTGGATGAACGTTGTTTGAGCACAAAGGTATTCATGATTATTGAAATATCAAGCAAAAAGTGGTGGAAGCAAAAACTCGGGACAGAGTTTAAAAAATTCATCAATAGATATTGATATAAAAAACGTGACCTACGAACAGCATATACCATCATTGTCAAGGTTTTGCTGAAACATCTGTCTGCTAACCTTTTCGTCTCGCTATTTTAAAGATCACTTAATCGGAAACAAAATCATTTTATTGGGTCACTAACACTCTATATGTCCCGCAAAGTCTCTTTTCTTTCTTTTGATATCGCCGTTCGTTGTCTACATCTTATACCGTTTCAGATTACTTATTCCTAGTATTTCAGTTATGACAGTTTCTTTATGTTTACGTGATTGTACAGTCCTGCAACTTAATTGAATAGAGCGCTGGATATGTTGTTTAGTTTGATAAATTGGGACTAGTGGCCAAAGCATGTAATGTTAATTGAGAGAAATCATACATTTTCGAAATAAATAAAATTGAGTATGAATATCAGTTTTAACAATATTAAAAAAATTTGTCAAGTATATCGTTTATAGCTTTTTTAGCACATCTATCGAGTAAATAACATTACATAACATTTTCCGTATTCCATTCCGTTCCGCTTTCCGTTCCGTGTTCCGTTCCGCGTTTTAGCAACACCCCCTGCATAGAGGTCTCTTGTCATCGATATTTATAGAAATGGGGTTGTTATCGATAATTATAGTACCGGGAACCCTGTCACAACTGTATCATTATATTTATGAAATAAAGAGCATGCCCAGATATGATTTCTGATAAAAAAATTTAAGTAAAAGACAACCATTCCATTATGGACGGTCAATTAGTACAGAACAAAAGGAAATAATTGTATGGAGGGCATTAAAAAAATCATTATAAGAACTATAACCATAAGACGTGGACTTTGAAGGAGAACTGAAGTCTGTAGAAAAAAATTATAAAGTGACCTGAAACGCCTACAATTTTGCCGACAGCTGTGTCTTTAAAATGTAAAAGTATGCCCTCGGCGAGCACTTGATATACTGAGTATTTAGATGAATGAAATACAAACAAAGAAAGTTTGCGCACAAGATTGTCAATTTACAGGAATTGTTTACACCAATCAATTGGGATTTAAATGTCTCTTATAAATACATGTAACTCTCGAACAAAAAAATAATTACTTTAAATAATACAAGTATTCTTATTTAGGAAGTTGAAGTGCATGCACATTCTTTAAAAACACTCACGAGATTTCAAAAAATTGGGCAATGAGGGGTAAATCGATGAATATTTATATCGTTATTTGTAAAATTATATTGTAGTTTATATGTTTTAAGCAGTCTTATTAATTACAGTACATACTGTATAAAACAATATTCTATTACATGTAATACGATAAAATCAAAGCGATTTATTTTTCCCCTTTTTCGTCCACAACATTTCTCAAAGATGGCTGGATAGATTTTCTTGATTTTTTTTAGGAATAATAGATATTTTAATATCTAATTTCGATTTCGATTTAATATTCAAATCAACATTCATTTCCTGTCGTCCGTTTCCTGACCCGCAACAACAAGCGACATCGAGATCTCAAAAAACGAATTAAGATTAATTATAATTATTTTCTACGCATTTAATTTATTCCACACAGAAACGAAATATAAGTATAAATGCTTATATATGTCATCTATCCGTTGTTAATTGAACAAAAAATTCTACTTCGGCCCGGGTAAGACATCTCAAATATCTCAAGTAGTCTTTACAAAACAAATGTTGAAACAAGAAGATCTCAGAAACTGTTACATATGTAATTATAAAGGCACGAAACTTACACGGATGATAGAAATTTGATAGAAAATGTATATACTTTTATTTTGTCAACCATCATTTCCAGTTCACAGCAGAAGAGTTCAAATAAATCAAATTCTTTATAAGTTAAAGCAATATGAGCTGTATTTTTTAGAATTTTATTTTGCTGCAAAAACCTGCTAGTATGATAAGTCTACATATAACTCAAACTTTTATGATAAATCGGATTTGAAAACATCATTAATTTTTGTCAAAGGAAATATTTCTCTTCTAAGGAATATATAGCAAATCAATTTTTGTACAGGACGACAATAATTCAATTTTGCTCCAAAAAAGGCTTCTTAACGGCCTTTTCCACAAAAATATGGCTAACAGAAATTTAAAAACCATGATTTTTTTGTCATTTTAGTAGAAAAGAACATTTTAGTAAAAAAAAAAATCAACATAAAAAATGCAGCTTATATTGCTTTAAACTGTTTTTCTTTGACAATTTTAGATAAATTGATATGCAATAAAGTCTTTTTGTCGAATGGTTAAGAAAGACTAACTTTCATTTTCATTGAACACTTCTGTTTGTATGTTTGTTGTCCCGAGACAGAAAAATATTGGCTCCTCGGCATCTCAAAAACGGTAATGACTTGAACAATCAAACTTTGGGTGATGATAGACCTATAGTCGTAGATGTGTTAACACAATTTTGTATTGTTCGGCGTAACTTCCGGTCGTCATCGGAAGGACTTCAAAAATTATTTTTTTACCTGTTTTAGTTATTTGACATAGAATGATTTTAGTATAAATCCTTAAGACCAATTCTATGTAAGAATCAAATTTCGGTGGCCACGCATAGTCACGGATTTTCTTCATACTTGACAATTTGATAGACTTTGGTGGGTAAAAAAAGCCTAACACCATTTGTTTGTTGCTATGTGGTCCCGTTGCAATGGTAACCGAGGGTAAAGATGTAAAAATGACATATTTCCTATTTTTGTACGATTGACTGATTTTCTTTATGTATTGTAATTTATAACATGAAATCTCCGCAAGGGGGAAATAAAGATTGAATGAATGAATGAATGAATGAATGAATGAATGAACATGTTACTTATGTATATTTAAGAGATGATGAGGGAGCTAGAAGCTGGCATATGCTAACTTAAGAGCAACGGAATTCGAATCATCTAGCTTTAAACAAATCACATTTAGGTTATCTGTCTATTTAATTTTTTCCCATAATACTGGGCCAGAACGCACCTTGGGAGAAAAATTAAAGTAAAGACCTAGAAATATTTTGCTTTTTCGTAAATTGTCGCCTTGTAGCTAGATACCTGTTTAACGCCAAATCTTTCTAACATTAGCTACATTATATTTTCGGTGGTAACCAAATTAGATTTGAGTTGCATGTATTGTTAAAAGTGCACTTGATCTGAGTTTTTGAAGTTTATAAAGACAGATTCGCAATCGACTCGCTATTGCTGCAAAACAAAAACATTTTATGTTAGAAACAAGAATCTCATGTGCTTTTATAGGTTTAATGGTCCCTAGATAATAATACAAGTCATAAACAAATTAGGATTTAAAATGTGTTTTTCTTAGAGAACTGTTGGTATGCCAATTTTAAACTGTAGTTTTCTTTCCCTACCGATCGCCTGGAAAAGAAGCGCTTTGTGTTAAGCTATATGAAAATGCTAAAATGTATTAGATATTCCTTTACTGAATGGTAGTTTATACAGCTTCAAAATGATAGCTATATAATTGATGGGGAAAAAGATGTTGCGTAGAAAAATTAATCGTCAATGAATAATTCCTCACTTTAACACATTACTCGTCTAACCCCCCCCCCCCCCCCCCCCCCAACAAAGTACATTGATAATTGTTTTATGTGCTTTCACATTTTGTTCAAATGAAGAATCAAACACTCCAAAAATTTGAAGAGGTGATTTTAGCAATACTCTGATAAAATTATGATATTGCTAGGTAAACAAAAGAATGTTTTAATTCATTTTGAAAAAAAATTCCGTTCTTAAAATTAATTAATATTACTTGCAAATAAATTCGATCATATAAAATATTTAGTGACCCCCCCCCCCCCCCTCCCACTCTGCCAGACCACAGCACGATGTTTTCTATATTAGCCATATTAACTGACATTTTTAAAAAAGAATAGCTTGAATGTTGATATAATCAGGAATATCAGTGTGTTTCATAATATAAAGATCAAAATATACTTTAGTCAATACATAAATAACTCTATGCAAAGATGAATAACTCTGATCACATTGGTTCAAAAGTAAATAAATACATATATGTACAGAACTAATTATGGTTAATATTATCATCACAATATTTGATTAGCAATATAATGTCAATGTAACTTCTTTTTATTGTTCATTTATTCAAAGAAATATCGTTATATTTATAAACTTAATGTTGCTCACTTAGTTGAACAATTGCAAAGCTTGTTGAACTCCCATTATAAGGTATATAAATGTTAATTTTACATATTCATTTAAAAAGGACCACTATATGTACACTTTATTAAACAGCAATATCTAAGTACTCCAATAAATGGAACAAACAATTTATTCTTGATAAATGTGAATCACATCACTATGGTATAAAATAAATTCTCTTGATACATAAAAACTTTAACTTTCCAGAAAGAGTGACCCAAATGTAACTCGATTTACAAATAATATCAATAGTTTAAGTTATGTAGTTTTGAACGTTAAAACACATCATGAATAATGAATTATTTTAAAGTGGAGAAATAAATTCCAGTACTCCATCTGGAAAATATATGTATATGGTTTTTTTTTTTCGTCTGCCAATAAGTATATTCAATAAACGCGATAAATCATTGAAAATATTGAGTTGTTAGTTGTTTTAACCAATGATCTTGTACTTAAGCCTGATCTTTAACTTAAAAAAAAAATCCCGCAAATACTAATTTCTGAGGACATATTAATTCGACATTCGTTATGTATTAAGAGTTGAAAACAGCGCAATATCTTGACATAAACCAATCCGAAAAATTGATTTTTCTATTCATGCTATCTTAAAAGAAGATGTAACATGGTATACCATATAAAAATATTAAACCATAAGATACAACACACAATACACTTTCACCATGATTTTAATCAACTCTCCTATTAGATACTCTAGATCTAGCAAACCGAAAGTGAAACAGTGTTTGGACCGAAGCACAGATCAACATCGCTGACAACATTTAGTTCTAATCGATAAATTCGATGTAGTGTATTCTAAAGCTTTGTTTCCAAGAAAACTTATTCATAGATACCTTGTAAATAGTCAGATTTTAAATGGTACGAACAATTAAGATATTTTTTGTAGTCGTGTATTCATTTGTATGTATTCCTACGCCATAGTGTTCAACCAGACGCTCGGCTGTCTCCGTAAATCTCCGACAAGCAGAGAGTCTTTCTCGCTTGTCGGAGATTAAGAGAGACAGCCTAATGTTGATCTGGTTGAAAGAGACTAGAATTCAATATTGCCTAAATCCATACAATTTCTCAGAACTATTTTGATTACTCACACGTAGTTTGATGGAACTAATTCTTTGAATATTACACAACAAGATTCAAATGGGTTTTCACGAAATTCCTGTCGGAGAATTTGTATAATAAAAAATGTGCTTAATTCAAATACATGTAGGAAAATACATACCATGCAAAATAAGATATCGTTAATTTTAAAATAAATAATAATTGATCAAATCAACTCCCGTCAGTTCTTCAGTACTTTGATTCTTTTATGTATTGTTACATGTAAGACAATTAAGCCTCATTTTCTTTGTAAATAACAATATCAATATAAAATCATCTATGTTTGAATTCAAATGTACTCTAAACAATCTGTCATTAAGGATTATGTTTACTTAGAATGAAAACAAATGCAACTGATGATAATATGAAGCCATTAATTGTATTTATTTCATTGTTGTGTTATTTTTCAGTTTCAAAAAATGGGTAAATGAACTATTTTTCAGTTAATGGCCTTTGAATATGTATGGGAATTTTCAGAAAAATCCCTAAAAATTTTACACTGTGATTGGGATTTCCTTAATTGAAATAAAATTAATAATAAAATAAAAAAAAATAATACAAATTGCTTAACTTTATTAAAAATGAAATACAGCTTATGAATGGCGGGGCACTTAATAGATACAAAGCATTAAGTTTTCGTTGACATTTTTTTAAAGTAAAATTTCAGTTTCCTCTTAGGCTATTCGTTTTTAAATCCGTACCCATTTTTTATTTAATTTAACAAATATTCAATAATTATACTGAAACATTTATAGTATTTATCTTACTATATTGACCTTATTCTGCTGGCATAAAAATTTATATAAGACCAATTATCATAATTTTGAGAAATGATGTCTTTCATTCTTTTAAAGCAATTTGCGATATTTTTGTAGTGTGTGCCATCTGTTTATCTTACAGAAACAGAAAATATGCAAAATTTTATCGACTAACAATTAAAATCCTAACTTTGAATATTATAGTAATGCCAAAAAAAAAAATCAGTGAAAAACACAAAATCTGAAAAAATTTTAATCCGAATTTTCTCTGTTTTGCTAAAAGCCCAATTTGGTTTGAGCCTAATTCTACAATAAAGTAAAATTTCGAATGTTATGTTAATAATAATTCATTCCATTCATACTTTGTGTTTCGAGCAAATTTTACTCATGACATTGAATTTTATAACAATCCTAATTTGCGAACTCAAACCATGAGTAAACAACGTCCTCAATGCGTTAACTTTAGCATTTTACAATATTGTAACATCAAAGGGTATCATTGATCGTTCCGTTCCCCTCATACTGTTCAATATAATCCATCATGAGGTATAGGGAAACAACTTTTGTCTTCATTATGTTATGTGTGTGTTTGTGTCGTTTTTATTTTGGTTATCACTAAAGTTTTTATAAGGGGAGCGTTTCATGAGAAAAGTAAATATAAGATAGATAGAGTGATGCATGCCAATAAAGTAACAAGTTTACTATATAGATCTGCATATGTGAGCATTTATATGCTCAACAATAATATGGATACATGTAGTTGTAAAGTTTGTTGATAATTGTTTATTCCTACTCTTACAATCCTACATTACAAAACCTTTAAAAGTGGATTTAAAGGGTGCTTTATCTCCAATCTGTCAAAAGAAGGAAAAAAAAAGATAGTGTTATTTTTTAAAAATCAAATACAATGTTTAGATAAAATACTTGGCCTATATAAAGTAAATATAGCTTTTAGCAACAAAAAAAAAGTTTTTTGTTGAATTTGTTTACAGTTTCTAAATGTTACATATACAACCATGATCACCCATTGAAATTGTTAAATAAACATATTCTAACAATTTTGTAAGTTGTAATTTGGAGGTTGATCTCCATGACCAGTAATTTCATTTCAGGAATGCGTTGATTTGGTATCACTTTCCCTAACTAATATTCTGGCCTTTTCTATCATCCATCATCTACAATAAAAAAAAAATCTAAACATTTTCTGAAAATGCCTTTTTGAAGCAATGTACATGTAAATAAATAACATTTTGCTATTGTCACTAAATACATGTATATAAATTAAATAGATATTATGAAGACGCGGATAAGCCAGTGTTAGACTAATTAACGCCTATAGATGCGGAACTCCTCATCTTGTAATTGGCTTTTAATGATGAACTTTAAGATTGGATGGTCATGAAATTAACCATTTGATCTACCTTATATTTTCAGACATGATTTGTTTAGCTATCATATATTATTACGTAGAAAAACTATATAAAATATATTTTAGCTTTTAGATATTCTTAGAATTCTCTTTATACTCTCAATGAGATCAATACAATCTAGAAATGGCCACGATCATGCATTCAACCCTCACAACAATCTCTTATACTCTAATTTTGAACTCGTACATTTTACACATTATATGTTGCAAACATGTTATACCTGGTGTATACAACTAGAAGATATATGACTTATTTATTTCTTTATTTACCAATCATCAGTGGCGATACCGTGGTGTCCATTTCCTTAATATCATGTTCCTGGTTCTGTGAATTTCTACAAAAAGTTTTTAACTTCGTACGAAAGGCCACTAGTAGGATAACCAACACCATTATAATTATTAGAGTGAACAAACCAACCAATGGTACTCCAAATGAATGAGTAGTTTTGTCCATAAGATGAGATTGTGTTGCATTCCTCGACTGGTTCGAAGTGTTGTTTTCATCTGTTTCCGTTGAGTTTGTAATTGGAGTTACAGTTTGGTTTGTAGCTTTGCTAGGAACGAGGTCCCCGGTTCTGTTTTGCGAGGGATGTGTTGTTTCACTATGACTGCCGTGAATAACCTTAAATGGCTTTATTCTTTTGGCGTCAATCTAAGTTATATAGAGAAAAAATCTAATCAATTTCTGAACTTGTTGCCTTATCTTGACGAATATTGACAATTGATCTTGTTATTTCTATTTGATGTAAATTGTATTCATCAGTAGGACCGCACGAGACTGGGTAATACATGATTCGAAACAATTTTTATGACTCT
The DNA here is from genome assembly GCF_025612915.1 of Magallana angulata. Classification (NCBI taxonomy): domain Eukaryota; kingdom Metazoa; phylum Mollusca; class Bivalvia; order Ostreida; family Ostreidae; genus Magallana; species Magallana angulata. The sequence continues at coordinate 13,042,319 of NC_069115.1, forward strand.
CATATTCTTACAAGTTGTGTTGGTTGTATCTATATTATACTGCATGGTTATGTCAATGTATAATTTGAAGCTTTTCAATCCATTCTTTGGAAACATAACATTTCAGGTGGAATGTAACACCAAAATTTTATTTGATGGATCGTGTTAAAGTATCTTTTCTGACACATGATTTCGTTGTTCAAAGATTGATATATGCTCTTAATTATTTTAAACATTTTTTAATAAGACACGTTTCTTAAAAAGATCTCTTCCATAATTTTAAAAATTATGAATAAAAGTTAAAAATTGATTTCCATTTTCAGAAATATTTTTTTATTTAAAAAAAAGTTAAAGGTTTTAATGACATTACTGGACATGATTTATTAGATATTTTTTTTAATTGTTCCTAAAAGAAAGGGGGGGGGGTATACACCCAAACTTCAATTTTTATATGTAAAATTTTTAAAAAGTATGGGAGGGGCAGTCCCCCCACCCCGACGCTATGTGCCTGTCTATATCTGTTATTGAAACATTATTTGATTATAAAATTGCAATTATATGTATAATCAAAGAACATAAATCATATTTCAAAATAAATGCATTGTCTGCTTTCGTTTAAATCAAAGTCTAAATATAGATTTAAATCATTTAAATACCAAGTCGATAAAAATAAATCCATCTCATCAATAGTTAAATACATATACTAGGTTATTCTGTCGGTCGTAAGGCAGATTGAAGATATCTCATTCTTAAAAAAAAATTCTTGACAATATAACACACACACACACACACACACACACACACAGACACACACACACACACACACACACACTCTCTCTCTCTCTCTCTCTCTCTCTCTCTCTCTCTCTCTCTCTCTCATTTCTACATACGTCACTTTTTTTACTTTCTCCTTCTCTTTCATATCAACTTTCTTTCTTTTTTCACTTTTTCCATTCAATAAACTTACCAGTAGGAACAAGAAAATCGATCCTATGACAAAAATACAAATACGAAATACAAACATTGTACCTCCACAAAAAAATATATCAAACAGAAAGTAGGTTTTTTATGATTTAAAAAAAAATACCAAAGAGTTAACGTGTTCTTTTATTGTTAGTTTTCATAATAAACTTCATTTCTGCTCTTTTGTTATTAATGAATATAGTGAATTCTAGCATCTAGTTTGTATGAAGTCTGAGTGACAAATAACATTCGAAGACAATTTCATTAAATAACTATGATAATCACATGTAACTTGTGTTATCTAAAAATACAATTTTTCGTTTGAAATAACATGTTGAAAGTCAGCAGACCAAACTTTAGTACATGTGTGCACATGGGCGACTTTTCAAACATCATATAGATTTCAATGCAACATGAAACAAATATCAAATACTTAGTGCGAAAAGATTTGCATACTTTATATATGAATTCTATGTATTTATCGAAATAGTACACACAACAGATGAATATCAGGAAGTATAATTATTTTACCTCAAAGGAGGGTTGTCTGACTAGACAAAGGAGCAATGTGATTGTCGGTGTATTAAAGTTGTTAATTAATAATATTGTTTTAACATATTTACTTTCATGTTTAATCCGATAGTCATCCCCCATCCTTCTCAAGCATATCATTTTATATTTATAGTTAACCCTTAAAAAAATAAATAAGAAAAAAATCAATTCTACACATTCAAACATCTTTGCTAAAGGAATTACGAATAAGAAACGAAATGGAAAAAAGTAACAGTGCGTCAACATTTTATCATTAAACACTAGTGTCTTGGTAATTTAAACGTCGATTTAAATACATGTAGTCCGGCCAAATTTTTCTCACATGATATATCTAATTGATGTTAAAAATGTTATACAAAATAAAAATCATATATCAATGAAGATGAAATTATTACTTAGATACAAAATTGAGAAATCAACATTGCTTGATTTTACAGGACGACGAGGAGAAGTCTCCAATAATTTTAGAGTAATGACTTCCTCTAAAACGAATTAAAAATAGCATATGTCTTTTACTGGGAGATCTGATTTACCTTCCGTTGACGTGGACGTAATCATTGACATCACCAACTGACAATCTTAGATATTGAATGACTCATACAGACTTGTTATTACTTTATTTTGTTTTACGTATATGTCTATTATTCCATTTCATATGATTGTGTGAAAAGCATATGTTTATATTTACATCTACCATGTAAAATTTCCTCTTTTTCTTACGGAAAATTTATCGTCAATTCATAGCTCTATAGAAACAGCCAGACTGAAATCTAAACGCCCATTTATCAATTGGTCGAAATCTACAGCGGCTGAAAGTGACAGGACTGAAATTGACACGCCCTGTTTATCGATTGGTCTGAATCTACAGCGACCTATGTAAACTCACAGACTGCACGAAATAATCATGATGATGTCAGACTCAGTCTCACAAGAGACGATTTGGCTGTTTCTTTTAGCTAACGTACTTATGTACGGTAACAGTAATTTAGTGGATTTTACTAACTTTTCATAATCAATTTATTAATTAGTTAAAGAAAGATGTTAATATAAACAATAAAATGCTTTCTTTGATGATTCATGCGGGTTATGAAGGTAGCGATCATTGCAGGAAAAATTAACATTACCGGCTAACGCGGGTTATGTATTTTTCCTGCAATGTCGCTACCTTCATATCCCGAATGAATCACCAAAAAAAGCATTTTATTGTTTAAATGAAACCAGTTTTAAAAAGAGGCTGATAGTCAGCAAATTAACTATTTGATCTGCCTTAATATTTTAGACATGATTTTTAAGCCGTAAACAGCTATTTAGAGATATAGTACTAAATAAATGTTTTAGCTTAAAACTTTCAACGGCTTCCTAAATCTATATATACACAAAGGTCTCGATTAAGGGAGATTACTATCCACTGACCTGAAAATGGCAATGACCATCCATTCCTCTTAACGTACTTTTTAATATTATAATTCTTATTTAAACATGCAATGCAACAAGATGGACCTTTACAGAAAATAAATACTGAAGTAGTCATGTTGTATTTTTCATTTCAGAAAATGAAATATATCGGAAAGGACAATACTCTAAAAGGCTAAATTATGTTCGTGTTCTCAAGAATATGAATGTCATCTACTGAACATTAAAAGTGAATCAAGGCTTTTAACATTTAAACACTGTCAACAAATCATCAAAAATATCATTATTCTATCCTACATATCGAATTGTTCATGGATACAGGAGTTGTCAAACTTTGATGAGAAAATTCTAATTAAAGCTGAAAAAAAAAGTATACATGTACATGTATATATGATAAAAATCAAATTTTTGGTAGCATTAAAATGAAATCTATATCCATGCATGTAAGATTGTTTTGTGATATATCAAAACAAAATGAACTCACCATAAACATCCGTCGGCCATTTTACTCATGGATATGTTCACTGTAGAGGTCAAGTTTTTAGACATTTATTTTTTCTTTTTTGGGTTGTCACTTTCTGGTGGGATATCTAATGTTATTCTTGAAAGTAATATTGATGGAAATCGTAAGAGAATCAACGCAACAAAATTACCTCATCATACACTCTCAGAAACATTGAAATGAATAGAATAGAAACCGCTTCAACGTCTTTTTTCCGAAATTGTTACACCTTGACTTTATAAGTATACTTTATAAGTAAAGATTTCTTTTGGGTTATCACTTACTGGTGTGATATCTCATTTTTATCTTGAAAGTAATATCTCGTTTAATTGATGGAATTCGAAAGAAAAGCAGTGAATAGAATAGAGTAGAAACCGCTTCAACGTCTTTTGTCCGAAATTGTGACACCTTGACTTTTAGGAAACGTACAGACGTATTGACACTATTCTATAGTTATCTCAGTCTGATTTAAACTACAATAACATGTCGATACTGACACTGAAGGTAAATGTCTATCATAAAGTCAGCTTGGCTTTGTCTTGGTGAGCTGAAAAGAGCTGCGAAAATATTATTTTCATTGACCTTTAAATAATGTCATTTCACCAGAAACACTTCAAAGTGCGGTTACAGATACATGTAAATTATTTACATCTTTGGTTCAACACTGGATAACCATTTTCAAAGATAAATCCCTCAACAAATTATCATATTTTCATATATTTATTTCACAAATGTTTCTGTTAAACACTTAGAATACATTTATTCATTATATATACCTATGTCATTTCTGACTCTTTACAAAAAATGTCACATGATCAGATGATAACAAAAACATATATATATATATATATATATCTATATATAACACTGATTTTCTAATTCACCAACAAAACTTCTGGGACGAATCAAGAAGCTCCCTATGAAAAGCACTGAGAAAATGAAGGGGTGATTACAATATAACAAAGATAACTGAAACTGTTAATAAAGGCTTTGAAATACATGTACTGTGTTTGAAATGATTAAGAAACCTAAATTAGCGACTCAGATGGGAAAAAACCATAATCATTAATATGAGGATAAATGAATGTTGGCTGTATTGCTTCTATCCGCGACCTCTAGACCGGAAGTGACCCTATTTGTCACCGGAAGCACCATGTATTATTTGATTTGACTCCATGATGGTTCTCAGTTGATAAAAAATGAAATACTTTGCTGCAAGCTGCATTTTTTTTTACAAAATATAATGGAAAACGCCAATAAAATTAACATGTTTAAATTTGTAATTTGAACTCAAAACTAAGGCTTCCAAGGTGCGCATAGTGCATGACAAGTCTTATTATTGTGTAAAATATTAACTCGCATAAATGAAAAACAATGACAGCATTTATTTATCAATATATATAAAGAACATCTATATATAATAGCATAATAGTGGCTAGGTCTTGTTGATTAAAATAGAAATCAAAAAAGGGGGAAACTCATTTTTATCATTCTCACACAAACACACACATTAACACTAGCACATCACAAATTCACGTTTATCACATATGAGCACAAAATCTAATAACATACAAAGAACAAGAACTCAAACACAACTGCTACCTTTTAACAAAAAAGATACATCGCAGAGTGATCGGTATAAAAAAGGTCTGAGGTCTATCTACATCTGGTGTTTCTTAAAGTAGAAAAATAATAAAATTGATTCATGTGAATTCGTCTGAAGACTTTAAAAACAAAGAGACTCTATTAGAGGTCAGCTCTTTCATCTAGATTATTTTAAAGACTAAAGAAGAAAAGTCTGATTTCTTCCATAAATAATGCCCATCGTGATGATGAAAATTCACAAAACCCTACAAAAAGCATTATTCTTTTACTATTTTTTAACTTGTACAGCAGATGCAATAAGAGAATAATTCTTTGTACTATTTTGGGGGGCTAAAAATAACCAAAAAAATAAACTTAACAGTATTTTGCCAATAAAACACAAACAAAAAACATCTTTCCATATCAAACCCTGATAAGCCATATTTGCAAAAGACTTTGAACAACACTTCAAAACACACCCTTTGCTAATTAATATTTTTCACAAAGTTTTAAGTAAGGGCATCAGACTGTGTGAAATTTCTGTGACAATGCCCCCCTTTTTAACAAATTGCAAACATGGCTTCTCTGGATTTGAGAGGTCTCATTAACATGTATATTATATATATATATAGGCACTTCTCAACTAAAACTACGGAATCTAAAAAACAAGCATACAACAAAGGGGTAGAAGTTTAGTTCTTAATTCACAGCATTTTAAAACAAATAGCCAAAACGTTTTAGAGGTGACATGTTTATCATTACATCTTTTCTACTTCACAGATAGACAGATAATTCAATCGAAGAAAACCTAGTCAACAGAGTCAACATAAACTCGGAACAAAATCAACAACAGAATTTTTCTCTGCAAATATGTGCCACACTCAGTATTTCTATTGAAAGAGAATCTATAAGCAAGGCAATTTACATTGATGCAGACCAAGAACACTGAAATAACAAGTCATAAGCAAATGTTTCCACAAATAACAATAGATGTCTAAAAGTAGCAATAGAAAATTGAACAGATATATTATTTGCCCCAACTTATTTTCTACAAATATCATTTAAATAAAGTTTCCCCATTTTGAATTTGCCCTAATCTAAGTAATTTTGTAAATGTTAAGACTTATTACTATTCATTTTGTCCTTTTAAATTCATGGTTGAAATACAAAGTTCTTGGAATAAAATGAACTTTACAAACATAACACTGTTCTTAACATGAAATACGCTTACAATGAAATTATGAACTTGTTCACAGGATATTCAAATAAGGCAACTTGTCTGAATAATCTAGATTTCTGTGTTGATAATTTCAGAATCTCTTTCTTAGAGTACACATTTTCTTGATTGAACATGCCATTTCAAGGATTCCCAAACACTGCATAACAAAGTTTTAAAATTTCTCTTTTATATAACCTGCTGCTGCTGTTCTTGCATTTCTTGAACACCGGATCTTTCATGTATCAGGATATTTTTCCTCGCCTCAAAAATCACAGATAACGATATATATAAAATAAAAAAAAAAACTCCAATGTTATGAACAGATAACTCATTCATCAAGGGGCAGACAACTCGGTAAGAAAGGGGCAGATAACTTAGCCACTAGTCCTCTGCAAGAAGCCTAAATCAAGGGCAGACAGCTAGTCAATATTGTGCAATTGTCCTCTAAAAAGGAATCTTAATCAATGTAACACTTTATATGAGCGACACTAAAGGAATATATTCTACCTTGATCAATTTCTGATGACAGGCACATATACATATTTTAACGGTTAGCATCTTTTCCTTAAGGTCTCAAAACTGAAAATGAATTAGCAGACTTTGTGATAGTTTGGTTGGGCATAACAGTTTGGCTTTTAACTCAACTTTGGTTTTCAATTTTCAGACTGTTTTCAGTTTTTCCTTACTTTAGTGTGAATTATGGAAGCTTTTGTCCCAAGCATAAATTTATCATAAATAACCAAAACAGGAAGAGAGTGAAATACAATAGGGATAGTTAAATGCAAAATGGGAACGATCATGACAAATGTAACAGATGTGGGAAAATGCCATGTAAATGAAACTCTAAAAAAAAAGAATAATAACAGTAATTCTTAAGTCTACATATTTTGATTTTAAAAAAAAACAAACAAACAACCTTTTTGCAACAATGAAATAAAATACTGCCATCACATGATAAACATGACATCTTCATATGAAGATGTGTTTGATACATAAAAACAGACACAGGTAGATATATTTCATTCTGTAACACTATGTAATTACATACATAAGATCCTTAACAATATATACATCTGACAAAATTAACAATATGGAAAAGAACGACAACTCCCAGCTCGACATTGAGATACTACATCTGACTACACTGTACAAGTTATCTCCCTTTGCATTTGGATATGAAATCGCTACATGTATTTACAAAATTAATATATAACTATATTGAACAAACAAACAAAAAAAGTTGTAAAACCATGTTAGCCTATACAGATGATCTGGATGTAGACAATAAAAAAGGGGAGTTGACCATGATTAAAATTAATCAAGTACGTGAAGATTATGAGATAATATTTACAAGTTCTGAATGAGTTTGATGTTCATCCATCATTGAGCAAATGCCGGGGTGCTGATGAAGGGAGTCACTCTTTACCATTAAAATAAATTGCTGCGAATCAACGCAACACCAGTTTGTACAAAATGGCAAATCTATTGGTGAAGCAATCAATCAGTGGGGATAAAACAAATGGAAGCTGACCTTTAAGCTGTAGAGAAATGCATCTTCATTAAAAAAGACAAACCAATATAAATATTAATCAAACTCATGACCTACTGACCTAGTTAATTCCACCTTCATTAAGACACAGGGAGAGAATTGGGTCAGTAGACCTCTTGTGACATCACAAGGATTGCGTAGATCGTGGGGAAATCAAAAGGTCACAGAATACCAGTCAAATTCAGATGCCATTAAATGTCTGAGAGTGACAACCCATTTCTCCCTAGAAATTGGTTTCCATGGCAACAATCACCTTTAGATTCTTTTCTTCCTTAAATGAATTTACTGAGGAGAATGAATTCACCCAGCCCTCCCAATCAAAGATATAACTAAATTCTGATGTGTTTTGAAACAGAGAGGGAGAAAGCGAGAGATGACAGAAAAAAAAATCCCTCTTCGCCGAGAAGTGAGAACTGTTGCATCACTATTAATTTCACAGTAGACATAATCTTCACACTGGCAAGCAGATAATGAAAAAATCAATACGAACGGTTTAGACCCACATATAATGATCTTCCTTTGACAATAACATTGCTACTAGTTATTCTAGTCCAAATGCCATTCTCAGACAGAATTTTAGCATTTATTTAACATACAGAGCTTAGAAATAATTTCTTTTTAAAGAAATACTGAGTTTTCGGGAAAAGAAAGGATTTGTAATTTTGAAATCGGCTACAGCTTCCTATAGAATGTGAATAGTCGATCACACAGTGGATTTACATCTGAAATCAATCAACATTTGCTTGGTTAGATGTCATCTAGAAGGAAGCTATACCACCCACTGCCATTCTCCGAGGGCAAACCTAGAGAAATAGAGAGCAAAGCTTGGAAACCCAATCTCTGTCAAAACAAGATGGACGCTGCGGGTTAAAATGTAAAGGAACAAATCGCCTCATAACAGCACTCCTACCTCAGACCAGGAAAACAGCACAAACATTAAAGCATAGTTGGATGAGAAAACATTTCTATGAAGTTAATCCTACACAATGTAATCAAACTCAGTTTCAGGTCATTTTTCCTCTGTAATATATATACATCTTTATATAGGTAAAAGGAGAGAAGACGAGCGGGGAAGCCAGCCTTTGGAAAAAGGAAAACTTTTAATAAGTATAGCAAGCTTCATCGATTCATTTACACAGAAAATAGGTATCTGGGTATCAGTTCAACTGTTCCACTAGACTTCAATTTGCACTGGTACTAAGAGGGTGGGTTTGGGGGATTGGGGTAGAATGGACCATTCTCCATCCAGGGTCGTAAGCACTCTTTGGATATCCACTTGACTTTATAATGTACATATGTATATATAATATATATCTGCACAAAATCTCAATAGGTCAACTATTGGAATGTCAAAAATTTAGAGGGAAAAAAAAATCATTTAGTCAAAAATCAAACTACATTGTACATTTTTCATAAAAAATTTGGTAATTGTAATAGAAAAACTTTTTTCATTAATTTTATGAAAAAAAAATACTAAGAAATAAGGCATGCAAAATTAACATATTTTGGTACACAATTTAGTCTAATTCTACACCCAAGTGAAACATATACTACATGAAACGATGTTAAATTCATCTTTCCCATAAATATTACATAATTTTACATATCAATTTTAAACTTCCTTTTACATGTTGGTGTTTTTACAAAACAAAATTGTAAGGCTTAAAATGGCCCAATGCATCCTAACATGATGAAAATAACATGATAAATTGGCTTTCTGAGAGAAAAAATTAAGATACTTGTAATTTGCTTACAAATGATGTTAAATATATAATAAATTTGTTTTTTGGCTAGATTTCCATTCAGCAGAGAATTTTCACCCACCCAGTTGCATGTATCCATCTTCTGACCTGAAGAGACAGACAACCAAGAAGTTTCTATCCAGGAATCGTAACGCTCTCCATTCCACTCTTGTTTTACTTCTACCCGTTTTCACTAGAAGTAGGCTGGCTATCTGCCATTTTATTTTACTTTAAAAATGGCATAAAAAAAAAAAAACATGATTATTTAAAAAAAAAAAAATGAAAAATACTAGTGTTGAGATACACGTTGATATCTTGAAGTACACACAGAACAATACACTTGTTCTCCCAAGTCTGAGATCACTCGAACTGTTCTCCCCTCGGTCCTCCAGCGCCGCTTTATCTGTGCCAGTATCAGAGAGAGGTCAACACCCTCCACACAGGTCCGCGCTTACTTCCCCTTTGCACAATGAGCAGAGCAACCATGTGGGGTATTGCTCTATTGTTCAAGTTGCTGATAAGTTTTTATTTTTTTAAGTTGCTGCCACAGAGATGCTGGAACCTGGCTTGGGACAACAAAAAGATTTTTTTTTCTTCATAAAACACAACAACTACAGAATGAATACATCATTCTAGATTTTTCTCTCTATCACAAACTTTTTGTTTTTTCCCCAATTTCACACATCTGCTAGGGCAGAAAATCGTCATCGAACCATGCTATTAGAATCCATGGATCCAGTTGGACCAGAGCCAGCCGGATCAAAGTCAAAATCCAGACTGCCCTCCAGATTGAGTTCCTGCTGGAGAACTTTATGCATGTCACTCTCCGATTCAAAGAAATCGGGACTCATTTCGCTAAGCGACGAATTGGAATTGTTCTCCGAGATTACTGGCTGCGTGGAAAGAACCGACTGGGTGGAGATCATATTGGGAGAGCCTGCCAGCGCCTGCTGTAGGGATGTCATGGTGTTTCTAACATTCTGCTGGGTGGAAACCAAGTTGTTGTTAAGCCCGTTAGTGAGGCTGATCACATGCCTGGGCACGGGGCACAGGTTAGTGAAGCCTGAATTCTGTGAGGAGGAGGTGGTGAATGGGACCTGATTCGTGTTTGTCGTCTGTTTGGGGTACTGAGGACTGGTCTTCTGTGTCAGGGCCTGTCGTAGAAGCGAATCAGAGGGCGACTGTCGGAGATGCGACTCCGGATTCTGTTCCAGACAGCGCTGTAGTAGCGATGGCTGAGAGGAACCAGAGGGCGACCGATTCATCATTGGTTGAGGAGACATGGGCTTCATGTTGGGCTGTGGAGAGTGCTGCTGCTGCTGTTGCTGTTGTTGCTGGGGGCTGTAATTCATCATGCGGTTGTTGAAGTTGGGGCTCACCTGTTGCTGAGGTGAGCGTGAGGGAGATGGCATCTGTGTATTGATGCTCAGTGAGCTACCGGATGGACTTCCTCCACTGGTGTGCTGCATTAGTAAGGCCTCTTGCTGGGAATACATCGGGCTGTGCTGGGCTGACTGTTGACTGTTATATAGTCTCATGTTCTGCAAGTCTGTGAAGCCCCCAAGGAGCTGTTCCAAGTTGCCTGGCTGTTGGGGACTTCGCCTCATGGAATCTTGGTAGGGGGGAGGGGCCGGGAGATTCCCACCGTATTGATTGCTGTCACTGAAGTTGGCACTTTGATCATTATACTGGGGCATGGATATGTTTCCATTGTGGGACATCATCTGTTGCGTTACACTCTCGTTTATATTGCCTTGACTGTTGTTGAGCAATGACTGCACCATCCCGCCCTCTGCCATCATCTCAATCTCTGAGGGATCCATTCTGAGCCCCATCTCCTCCGGAATTCCCATATTGCTCCCATCCAACTTCATCCCATCCACCAGGCTACTGATAATAGGATCATACGGAACATCTGAATAATTTCCAGATGTATCCAGCTCCTGGCCCCAGTGGATCGGGGACATCCTGGGCACCTGATTATCGTGGAGATCCGGCTCTATACTGGCGGGAATGGGTGACAAACGGCCGCAACTACTGGCATTAGAACTGGCCCGAGGTCGGAAGTCAGGACTCAACTGGAAACTTAGTGGGGAATCCAGATAGTCCTCGGTAGTTGAGGAGGGACTGCTGTTCTCAAGTGCTGCCCTCATGGCTTCCACTTTCTTTTTGACCCGGCCCCTGCGCTTTTCATAGTTCTTTGTCTCCATGCTGTTGACCCTCCTTCGAGGGGTTTTCCCGGGCTTGGCATCTGGGTTGATGACCCACCAGGAACTTTTTCCTGTCCCCTCATTCTGGATCCTCATAAACCGACTGTGGAGAGACAGGTTGTGTCTGATGGAATTCTGAAAGATACAACCGGAAAATGTCATTTATTCTATTCCAGTACAAGCAATTGACATATACATGTACCTGCTACATATATGTAAAATATCTTAAATCAAAATCATTTCTTTATATGAGGTCAACATATGAATAGAATATTTAAAACTGATGTGAGAGTGAAGGTAAAAGAGTCTTCAAATAACAATTAGCAGGTTTACGCTGAAGTATATATCTACATGTATTCATGTGCATTGTCATATCTTTTGGATGTATATATAATGAGATTCATTAACTATAGACGGAAAGAAAAATGCTAATACATGTATAACATCACCATCCTACAATTTTCAGTGTGACTGCCAACCTATGTCATCGCTTTTCTAAATATCTGAAAAAGGCACTCCAGCACTGGCAAGGATGAAATGTGACCACACCCAAGAAGAAACCAAACCACACACAATTAAATGATAGTGTGCAAGAACAATCCGCGACAATGCCATGATTGTCACCTTGATAAGGGTATCAGGGAGTGGATGCAAGTCCAAACCCCCCCCTGAACCACAGACTTGAACCAGAAACGCCTCCCAATGTCCGACAGCAAGGGCCGTGAACTCTTGCAGGAGATACTTAAAAGTGCATATCCTGACTCAGTTGCATTATATACTAGGAACTTAGTTCGGCCATTTCTGAGACTTAAGGATGCTAACCCACGTAGGAGATGCAATGACAGCCAACTTTCCTTGACAACTCTGACATCATCTACATGATCAGTTACAACATCACCTGATCTTTGAAAACAATAAACTGTATCACGAAAACAAGACAGGGGACTGTTTTTATGTCTGACCTACAGGTGAGGGTACAAGGTCTTAAGCTTACATGTATCTTCCCTTAAAAAAAAATCAATCGATGATTTAGTCAATGGTGTAGGGCTGAACTATTACCTAAGGCAACTGTAACCTACCACCGGAACAATCAGTCCTATGATCGGTGCACTATATCAAGGCATTTTAAAGGCAGCTATTCATTACCTATCCAATACAGTGCCAGATAGTTCAAACTATTTCCTTTATTGTAATTTTGGTTTTTTCAGGCACTTAAACAGTTAAGAAGCTATTTCCAGTTCCTATAAATGCCAGAGGGGAAATAAAACCCATATAAGAGTACCTATGCGCACTTCTGTCCATTAATTAGACCACTATAAGTATACTAATTATACTAATTCATGAATTAACTGTCACTTATGACTTTCCCACCAAGACCTTAACATATTACATTGATTATCTTATAAATATTCATGCTTTCTCCTGGTTAAACCTTCCAGATATATTTTTAGGAACAAAATACATCATTTCTATTTTCCTACCTATATTTCTGAGAGAGAGAGAGAGAGAGAGAGAGAGAGAGAGAGAGAGAGAGAGAGAGAGAGAGAATTATAATTCTTTCAGTTTAGTTCATATACATGAGAGAACATTATTATAATGGATTATCAGCCAATAAATAAATGTGCATTTAATACCAGTAATGACTTAGCTCTGTAAATTACTTAAATAGGTCAATTCTAGATCAAATATTTGCTCAGTTTTGCTATACTTAATACAGGGAAATATTTCCCCCTTTTAATTTTGCCCCTTTCACCCTTGTTGTCAGTAGGCAAATTTAAGACTGGGCGAACTCCAATGTCTAAAATTATCTTCATTTTAAACAAAATTGTGTCTGGGCGAATTCATGACAAAGCAATCGTCTTTGCAAGTGTAGAAGGGCAAAAATTACACAGGGAGAAAACAACCCTGTAAACAGTACATTTGTGTCCAGATGTCCTTAATTCAGTAGCTTTAGTAGCACCACCTGATGTTGACAGACCGGAGACAGTAGCCCTTCCGACAGGAAGCTCAGCCTTCAAGGTTACATCTCATTCATACAAACAGGACTCTCTCATCGTCCACATCGTGCATCAATGGACATTCTCTCCCAATCTGAGTCAGGAAATACACATCAGGAGCTGACCTTTACTTTAGACAAGGATGTAGTTCAATCTTACACTCCATTGGCTACGCAACCTATCAGCTTATATATATCAGATCATTCACTGCAGAGTGCATCAACTCAAGTCCCCCATCTTACAATCATTTTTCATCTATAATATTAAAAACAATATTATAGATGAAAAATGATTGTAAGATGGGGGACTTGGGTTGATGCACTCTGCAGTGAATGATCTGATATATATATAAGCTGATTCATATTTATTATTTATTATAATAATTTATATTACTTAATTCATTTTACATGCATCTGGTTTTTGTTCACTGTTACAGCACATCATCTACAAAATATTCAGTTGACCCCCTCCACCTTATCGTATTAATTTTTTTTTTGGATCAATGAATTAATTGAATGTCATTAAGTATGTGATTAGACTGCCTCACAATCACACGACTTCCATGAACCCTTTAAAGTTTGCACTTGAACTGATCAGGAAGATGTGACATTTGCTGTAGTTCATAGCAATATAAAAGCCCCTTGATGAGGACATAGCCATGCTTTCCCCTGACTAAGCATGTACTTCCTACTCCAGGCTGGCCCAGTGACCTATAAAACTCTGGCAGACACCTTCCTGCTATTAACAGCATTGACACACTAACTTGATCCCATCTATTGTCCACCAAATGTCATGTAAACTTTCCTTGTTTTAGGTCTAGAAACAATCGAATTTCAGATAAAAATTGTTGCACATATTAACATGAACATTTGTATCTTTTTCTCAAAACCTTGCGTGTATGCATTTTAGCAATTTCATAAAAAGTGTTACTGTAGAAGCATAAATATTCGTTGAGGATTTAATTTCGTTATTTTCGTTGGCAATATAAATCAACGAAATTAAATCCATGACGAATTTTTAACCCTGGTATTAATGAATACAAAAAGATTACGATATGACGAAATCTTGTTTGGTTTAAAAACAACGAAATTTTGACCCAACGAAAATATATGTTTCTACAGTATTTTAAAAAAAAATTAACAAAAATTTAAATTCCAGAAAAAGAGAAGACCCACAGAGAGACTAAGTACTGTGCAAAGTCTATAACTGCATTAATATGATACAACACGTTGATTAATCCTTACAGTTACATACTTCAACAACTATACTACCATAAATGTTATTACATGTATTTCATTTTCAAAGTTGATAATTATCCAGCAAAATGAAGAATTCAATGTCAGCAATTAACTTTTAACAGCAGCAGTACACCTGACATATAGAGTAATGTTGCCAATCCATTAAAAGTTTGTACAATTCTGATATTTTTCATTAAGACTGGGGGGCACATAGCAGTCTGCTCCCTTTCAGATACAGGTGTCATACATTTCTGCCGACACTACACATCTCTCGCCCCCAGGGCCTGCAATCTTTGGGGGTAATTAGCATTAAGTATAAAAGACCAAGAATTAACATCGAAGACAACTTAATTTGAAATCTCTTTGATCTCTGATCAGACTAATTTCACACAATTCAATCATTAGGTTTGAAAGATTGCTTTTTTGTCTCTTCATTTTAAATGCTCATAAACCTTTTTATTACTTTTCCACATTTTTCATCTCAGCATGAAAGACTTATTGCACAATGGTTTATAGAATGGTTTTTAATTAAGGTTGCAGAACACACATCAAGAATGACAATGATTTACAACTGTGCATGAACACTGTATCCTTTTGTAAACAGTCCCTCTAATTAATTACCTTTCATTTATGACTACATCAACACCTTTTCAGCATTGTATTAGTTACCTTATTCTCACCATTCCTGACCTAATTCACACAAGCCCTAAGTGATATCTAGCGTACATATTCTTAAATAGGTCTCTTCCCATATTTCTTACAGACTATCAGAACATTGTTTTATATGGATTGGACGACGTGCACTGCACAAATAATTCCATGATAAGAAATGAATGAGTAATTCTTTTTGTATTTAAATTACGGTAAAAATCTGCTCCCCTAAATTAATGCCTCCATGCTCCAGACACATGCAGCTGTCAGCTAGATTTGAACATAGTATTTTTGTTTATGCTAAGCGGAATCTGTTAATTTTCTTATTCTCATTTAGATGTAGACTTCACATCACGCAGACGTTTAGCATTGTTACATGTGCCCAGAGCTATTGGTAAAAAATACTGAAAATGATTATAGGGTTGGATACTGTTAAGGATGAAAAGATACGATACCATACCAGTATTTTTGAAACGATACGGTATTTTTAACGATACGGTACTAGACCTCAAAAAATAAGAATGAAAATTACCGTTATTAGTACCAGTAATAAATGAAACAGTATTTTACCGGTATTTTTAAAGCAACTACTCGGTATGGTATTGGTACCGTGTACCGGTATCCAACCCTAAAAATGAAGTTGTAATACATGCAGAGTATTAATTGTCTACTTCTTAATTAGGATGCAGGTAATTAATAATATCAGCTCCAACAGCGGTCTTTCAAATGAGGCACATGAATTTCAAGAGACAGATCTATTAATATCAGACCAGTCATTTGTATCGGTAAGTTTCCAGAGCCAAAAGAGTATGAGCTTTTGTTGTTGTTGTTTTTTTTTTTGGGGGGGGGGGGGGAAAGGGGGGGGGCTTATAATCACTCAGTGACATCATAATATAAATAAATAAGATGCTATCTACTTCATAGCTCATGCTGTAAAATTTGGCCTATTCATCCTTGTGAATAATTACAGGGCGGGGTGTAAGTATAGAGGGAAAATTTGCATCTTTAACAGTTGTGAAATAACTGTCAAGTTTTTATTCAACTTTATAAAATATGCAATAACTTACATGTATGACCATCTCTCTAATAAGAATCCCTCTTCAGATTATTACACACCATGGGTACATGTACTTCTTTATTTAAATATATATATTAACAGAGATCGTAAAGTTACCCTAAAGGCAGGTTCCTCAGACATCAACACATAAAAACATGTACCGGTATATAATTAAAATTGCCATCAAACTTCTCCACACCACAAAATATGCATATAAATCTCATAATTGACTTTGAAAATATATGGCAGCCATCGCCAACAGCTTTCCATCACGGCTGTAATTGTATGTGCAGTCTGCCATCTTAGCAAACCTTATCCCTGTAAACGACATTTTAATCGGGATGCACTTAAACACATCTCACATAGCTTTTTTCCTTCACCTAATGGTAACAGAGGCAGGTTTTTAGATAGCATGGAAGCTTTGATGACATTATATTTAGAGTAAATTCTATGAAAGCAAGCATTGAAATAAACCATGATCACTGAAGATATATCTTAATGGGTTTACCATGCCTAAAACTGATGCACTTAGTTACACAGACCGAGTCGCATTGCACCGATTTTGTTGTTTTTGTTATTATTTCAATTTTTTTTCAATAAACATTCAAAATAATGTAGCCTAGCAGGCTAAATCCATTTCCATATGAAAAAATCTGAGAACTTGAGATTCCCTGATCTACGCATATTGCCCGAGTCAATCCCAGCCATTGTCCAAGTGTGTAAACAAAATTATTGCGTCAAAATGACTGAAATTCTACAGCTTGCAGTCGCAGTTGTCTGACCTCTTTGCAATTCAGTTCATCTTGATTAAAAGAATCTTTTATCTTGATACTGTTCAAAAAATCAGGAAGAAATATTACAGAACATTCAGGTGAATGGAATTGGATCAAAACATAACTCCATGAACCTGTGACTCAAGCATAAATTATTAAAGTGAAAGACTTGATGCATACGCATTACTGATATAACCAGATTTACAATGTATTAATACCAGCTATACCTGGCAATTAAGCCTTAAATCAGCCTACATAAAAAACACATTTTAACAAACCATAGGCTTCTTTAATCAGTAGGAAAATCAAGGCCATTGCCAAATTTAAATGTACCTTGCATAATAGGCTAGCGCTTGGCGGCAATTCAACCATGTCTGAACTTTATATTTATATTCCTCCTGTATCTTGCCCTCTTTTTAAAGGAAAAAATTTGTGTCAAGTCCTTGAAATCCACAAAGCCACTTAACATTACTAGTGGGACCACGAGTTAAAAATAGGGATAGTACTGTGGTCAGACACACAGGGGGAAGTGGTCAGCGACACAGGGACTCTCATTAGTAGGCCGCTAAGTCAACTTGTTGTACAGCTTATAGTGGAACAAGAAGAATCAAATGGCTTTTTACTATCACACTACAAAATCTCAAATCTCTTTGAGTTTTCTTTTCGATATCAAATTACATTTTACTTTAATTAAATGGAAGGACAGGCTGTTGATTATTCTATTGGGCGAAGCCTTGGGAGTGGGTCTTCCTTCAGGTCAATATGGGGTGGGGTGGGGTGGGGGGGGGGGGGGGGGTCTTCCTTACGCCATAAAATAATGTTGTCAATGCAAACATGACAAGCAGAACTCTAATTTGAGTGTAGGTCTATAATTTTAATTTTCTTAGAAAATAAGAGACCAACTGCTGATTTCCTGTCATTCCTGATTTGATATAATATACATTTGTACTCACAAAACTATAGTAGATGGTAGTTAATGACTCTTTTTATTCGCCGTAATAGGGAAAATATTGTAGTGTCAGTGGGCCTTATATAAACTGCCTTTCCACAACAACAATAAAAATTAGTCCAAGTATTTCAGGAAAAAAATGTACCTATCTATAAAACTGAATGTTTGATTGTGTTGACAGAGCTTAATAGTATTCAAACAGGAGACTACCACTCCTTGAGCACGATCAGAAAACTCAATAGTACTTGATGGTCTCCATCCTGTGGGTGAATACATTGACACATTATCTCGGTAAATGTGAGGTCTAGCTAATGAAAATAAAAACATGCATTTGTAGTACGATTAAAAACACCTACGTCACAGTCAAGAATTTGATACTTGATAATACAACTCATAAGGTGCATTCTGCAACAACCTCAGGTGCATTATAAAGCTAATATTTCTACAAGATTGAAGGTGTCAAATGTCAATCAAAAAATTATGAAGTGATACATATCTACCCTGCTACAAGGTCAGCAGGTATATCTACTTAGTGTACTTGGTATGGCCTGATAAAGAACAGATATGACCTCTGTGTATACTTATATGGACAATCAGGAAAGATTGGCTGATATACAGCACACAGCTACAATCCAAGATTACTTCTCAGTGACCAGCAATCATAAAATTGATCAGGAAATTACACAGTACACTGTATTTACTTCAGAACCTGTGCCTGAAACTACACACACACACACACACACACACAGAAATAAATTATAGGCATAGCTTCAACTTCTTATTTTTCTAGATTGTCTTGACAGTCTTTATACTTGCAGAAAAAATATAATTTTAATTCTGGATTATTTTCTGATAGCTTATTGCTATTGTTACCATAGCTCTCAGACTCTAACAAGTGTATAACAGTATTCACCAACTCCTCATTTGATTACGAAACAAACCTTTATCAATAATTTAATCCGTAATTATCATTTCCTTCCCTTTTGAATAGTGATGCTATGAGAGAGAGAGAGAGAGAGAGAGAGAGAGAGAGAGAGAGAGAATGTGTACTCATGTAATGTTACAAATAGGACTACAAATTGTTGAAGCATACAGATATACTTTTAAAATTAGTGAAAACAGAGATAATAAACAAATCAAAGTTATCATACATGTAGTTAATGCATTTGCTCATTTCTTACTTTTATATATATTCAAATATGTTCAGGAACAACATACACACTTTTAATTCTCCGCATCTAAAAATTGTACATGTACAAGGTTGTCCTAAATCTGTTTCAATATGTGCAGCAAGAATTAGCATATTTTGAAAGAGCTGTAAATGATTACTCCATGGAGAGTTTCAAAAGATCTCCTCATTAATCTCAGCTGTGGGTGCCTATGTCATTGATACAATTATGAAAACGAGAGGTTCTGAGGAAACAAGGACAGATTGTACTAAGCAAGGACACCTGTCCCTAGTAGTAGTAGGACACCCTTATACAATCAAAACTTGCCCATTTCCAACAGCTCTCTCTCTCTCTCTCTCTCTCTCTCTCTCTCTCTCTCTCTCTCTCTCTCCATAAATGTACAAACTTGTGTGTATGTTTGTGGAGAAACTCTCAATCGAAAGAAACATATATGGAGCACACGCAAGTTTTACAATACATCTAGCTTGGGTTACACTGAGTTTCCCAGAAATTTCCACAAACATAGCCTGATTTCTGGCTTTCTGCATACGGTTAAATTATCCACTCTATTAATGTCCCTTAATCTGTCATTTTATGGCAAAAATATTCAAAATCTGAGAGCCTTATTAATACGAATGATGATGGATGCTAGCTTCACACTAACAGAGAAACTATATCAGTCTGTAATTATCACTCATTCTTCTTTCATTTTTTACACAGGTGCAAATTTTATACACTGTGAAATTTGGTTCATTAGACAATTTTCAAAAATGGGGCTTGTTTTTTGCTTAATCTTGTCAAATAGACTTCTAGCAAGCTTTCTGATAACAAAGTAGCATACATTTACTGTAAATTTTGTGTAAATGGTACAATGAGCGGCACCCTACAATGAGTCTACATATTAGACTTTTAATAAGAAATTCTAAGACTATTTCCATATTACCAGTACTTTGTATATATGTATGAGAAAATGGGGCGAAAAGAGTTAAAATGTCCACTACTAAAAGTCTTTTATCATCCATACGTGTATCGCCAAATGCCAAACTCATTCTGTCTGTATCTACAGTAATATGTTTACATCATTCAATTATTAATGAAGTCTAATTTAAAACAACCAAAAACAAATTGCTACAACTATGACAGTATACTGTTTGTCTCATCTGACCTAAGAACAGATGCTTTCGTCTGTGTTGTGACAAATTATGGTACATGTTTTCCAAATAAAGGTCTCTGAACCAAACCCAGATGACAGCTAAAACAAAACCATGACAATGCAACTTTTCTACAACTACTTTTGACATTCAATCAATTATAAGATCACCATGTAAATAGTCTCAATCAGTTGTCAGTTTCTGATAATTGATGCTCCCTACCCCTTTTTTACTTTAGCAGCAAGAAAGGTCCTTTAAAGATTTTAAGATGTTACTCTGCCTTACATTAGGTTTTGGAGGGGTAGGGGAGGAAGTTCAAAAGGTCAATTACATGTTCAATGTTTTAGTAGCTGCTTTATATTCCTTGCAATCTTGTAAGGGTGTATATACAGTGAGAAAACTACCGAGGTTTCTACAGTATGTTTTCTGGACAAATCAGTACAAATACACTACCCAAGCACCCAATCTCTGCAGTTTGCACAGGGTCTTTGACTTTCAGAAATAAACATGTCAGCTTTCATTTAACAATGCACATTGACAGGAGGTGATTAAGAGGGACATCATAACGAGCCCCGTCAACAATGAGTTCCTAGGAGCCAATCACAAATGAGCATTGAACACCTATAATAGCTCACAGTCTGACTAAACAGACAACACAACATAAAAACACATGTAATTCTTTATTCTATTATGTGTGCATTCACATAACTAAAGGTATAGTGCTCAATGTGGCTAGTCAGTACCACTCTTCATTAATAAGATCATGTGTAATGTTGCATGAATCCATCAGGTATACTATTAGTATAGCTGCAGCCGTAGAATATTTAAGTAAATGACTAGGTTTAACATTTAGCCTGATCTGGTATTCTCTTGGGGATCTATAGATTTTGGGTTGTTTATAATTAATGCAATTTTACAAATTTCAACCTAACTGAAAGAGCAATAGAGTAACAAAATCATCTTTAATACTAGACTACACAGTGCAAACTCACATTCAATGATTCAGAAGAATTCACATGTTAATTAAAACATGAGATCTTTGTGGTGTTTGAAATCAACACATTATTATCCACATGTTCTAGTTAGTAAATTTACTCAAAGATTATAATTTAGGCCAATCAGACGAAACTCAGAAAGAGGAAAAAAGGGACCCACTGTATGATAACTATGACATCAACTGACAAATAGCACCTGCCATTTTTCCTTAAGGATGTGAAAACCTATGCAAACATCATCATTTCTCATTAACAAGCTTAAAGCATTTGCCAATATTTTCCTCTGATAAAATGTCACCTGATGTATATCAGATAGACTCCATCTGCAGCAAATTATCCCTCTGTGAAATTCATCACATTGATAAGTCTTGATACAGGCAAGTCTTGGGGTCTGCTTATGGTTAATACATCAACATTTTGGAAGCGTTTCGCCTTTGAAACACAAAAAAAGTGTTTCGCCTTTGAAACACAATTTTTTTTTGAATAATAAAGATTCTCCATAGCGAGTTAAAAACGGAATCAAAATCCAAACTACAATTATTGTCACATCTTGTCAGTGCTTGCAGACTGTGCGAACTGCTGATGGGCGAAAGATTTGGGAGAGGTTCAGGGGCTGTTTGGGGCACTTGCAAATAAGAGGGAAAATTTAATAGGTAACCTTTTCGTGACAACTCTTCAGTAGTGCAAATTTATACACATGTAATTTATTGAATTCTCAATTGATTAATAACTGATGCTTATAAAAAAATGGTTCTCTTGATGTCATTCTAAAATTAAAACAAACTATGTGAAAAAACACTGCAAAAGAGCAGTATCGCAGTTATTGTGAAGGCGTTCAACGGTACTTTCATTCCATTGATATGTAAAAACAATAAATGATATTTTAAGCCAATCATCATGGTTAAATAAATTAATAGATTACTTGATAAATAATACTCATGTGAAAATATTAGATAAAAAAAATTCATTTCTTCTAAGAATGGATATTAATAATGCAATTTAACAAGTTGGGACCAATCGCTCAAATGGGATATACATGTAAGCTAAATAATATGGCCTGTATGAGATATATAATATCCCAAATGGGATATATAAATTTGAAGTGCAAAAAGAAAAGATTTTTTTATTAAGCTATAACTAAGGAAAATCTGTATTAGAATAGATGAAATGTAACAACTTTTGGTAAATTCCTTTTTCTGTAACAGTAAGTATAGACTTAAAAGGAAGACTTGTCAACCAAAAGTTGTTGCATTTGATATGTATACTATACAATAATGCAGATTTATATGAAAAATGACCAAATCAAAAAACTTCATTGTTGGCACTTTTAATTTATATATCCCACCTGGGCTAGTTACATGTAATCCCAAACGGGTTGTCCTACCCATTTGGGCGGTTGGTATCAACCTATTTAAGACAAGATTCAGAATTTGATCATAATCCTAACACTTCTTTTCAGGAGTTTACAGTCTTTGATTTATAATCAATTTGATGTGCTGTTTAAATTGACCCAAGAAAGAGTATATGTATTATATGGAGTAAAAATAGAGATATATATGCAATGATATGATACATGATTGTATTTTTTATGAACTGTCATAGCATGAATATGAACAAAAGTACATAAATGGGAGCATCATAACGGGACAGTAGTAAGCACGTGGTAAGGGCGCTACGTCACACAGTCAAAACAAATATTCGGCGGGGATCAAAAGGGGGCAATGTCGACCACAGGAATGCGAAACAAGTATACCAACCTTCCATCCAGCAGAACTTGTGCTGTCCCCTTTATCCTTAAAATACGGCACATTCTGCACCATCCAGTCGTAAATTTGTGACAATGTCAATCTCTGCTCTGGAGAACTTTGAATCGCCTTCGTAATTAGGTCAGCGTATGAAAGATTTCCCCATGCATTACGCCTAGACGAGGTCTTTTTATTCAGACCAAGATTTTCCGGTTTGACCTGATTGTCTGCTGTCGATTCATCCGACACCGGGGAGCATTGAGCCTCCACAACATCCTCCCGTGGACGGCACGGCCAAGTATTGCACCGAACTCGCTGCTGCGGCTCAAAATCTGGGTCGATCTCGATGGCTTGACGGACGTCCATTTTGGATGTATGCACTTCTACTACTAGCGTAAGGCACTATTTATCGCGGTTAAATCCGCTAGAAAAACGAATCTGCTATCGACGATCATATAGGTCCAAGGGTGACACACATTCCAATGTTGATTATCTACACTACTAATCGCCTCATTTTCCGTTTCACCCCTAAAAACAGCTGTATTCTCAAACCAAAACAAATATTATTTAGCAGGTAATATTCCTCGCATCGGGGGCACCTGATGACGTAGTTGTTGTCACGGGTGATTTGCATATTCTGCGCAATCGATCATTGCGCAACTACTTTCTCCACAACTTCCGCAAAAAGGTCAACATACTTACCGAAAGGTTTTATTTTTAGTGGCCCCAGTACCAATGACCGATAGGAATTTCTTAGAGTGAAAAATTAAATGGAGCCCCATAGACATGTGTTGTTATTTGATCGGCTCTAGATGGGCGTGTAAAAACCCGTTATCGTAAATGTCATTTTTAAAGCATTAAGTAAGTGTGGGGCGCGGATCAAGCGTGTATTAATAAGTTGGCTAATATTGTTTTGATTTGGTTTTTTGTACCTTTTTTGTAGTGTCAGGTATTCTGTTAAATCAATGAAAAGTTAATTATGTAACTTACCGTCTCTCTCTCTCTCTCTCTCTCTCTCTCTCTCTTCTCTCTCTCTCTCTCTCTCTCTCTCTCTCTCTCTCTCTCTCTCTCTCTCTCTCTCTGTAATGTACCATATTATGCATGCCATTTTACGGCCTTATTCGAATTAAATTTGTACTTTGTTAACTTGTCTGTGTTTTCAGTGTTTTGTATCTAATTCATTCATACCAGTAGCTAGAAATTCAGCCTAATGAATCAATTAAGATGGCACATGGCACGTATACACATTGACAATAACAATTGCGGCTTTTGTTACTCGCGAGAACACCCCTGTCAACTTTCACGCCATTTTATGGTCTACGGATAATGCGACCACTTTGCAATACATGGGCTTTTAAATGAAATCTCTTCAAGTAATTCCTTGAATGACTATTTAAACATATACTTGTGAGCGATTTATTCGGTCAAAGACCAGAAAAAAGCAATAGCGAGGCAACTGAACTTTGTTGGAATGTTTAACACACTGATACATTTATAAACGTAATAATTCATATTTCTTGAGAATATAGGACTTAACTGTAAATGTAGATGATACCCTGTAGATGTCAAGTTTCATGAAGGTAGGGGAAAAAAAAGGAAAAATGATATTTAAAAAAAATATACATGTTTGCATACACGTAGATTAATCTGCAATGTACATATACTATAACATAAATCACCTGCTTATATCTAAATATTCATCATGTTCATCTAGCTTATAATCATAAACATATATAAATTCATGCGACCTACATACAGTATAATATAAGGCTTTAAGCATAGGCACTCGTGTATCTTGCCCTAGCATGTGTGTGTGTGTGTGTGTGTGTCTCTCTCTCTCTCTCTCTCTCTCTCTCTCTCTCTCTCTCATTCTCTCTCTCTCTCTCTCTCTATATATATATATATATATATCGCAAAACTACCGCCGTCTCGACAAACCCAGAAATTAATAACTCTAAAAAAAAAATACATGTACATGTCAGGATCATACGACCAGGAAAATTTTTGAATAATGTAAAATCTTATATTGTGTAAGGCAATAATGACGCGTGTACTATATTGTACGATAAACGATATAAAAACGAGATAAAAAGAAAGTTGCGCATCACATTTCAGAAATGAGTTATACGTACGTACACGTACACTATAGAAATATAAACATTGCTTTGAAACACCGTGGTGGAAAGACATGGAAAACGATCAAAGGTCTGCGAGGGTTTGACTTTGTAAACGAAATATAAAATGTTGAAAAAATAGGGCAAAGTGTTACAAGAACATCCGATTATATATAAAAGGTGTCAGATTTTTTACAACATAAACCCAGTAAGAAATGTTAATTGCCAATTTTTCTGGGTTATTAGAGGGAATATGTTAGATCAATTTCTTTTTAAAAATGTAAAATACTGTTTCAACCGCTCTTTACTGATTGGTATGTAAATAAATTCAGATAATAGACAAAAACTGCGAAACTTGGAATAGACAAGTCATTTTAATTACATGCACATGTTTTAAATTGATTTTCTGGCTTCTACTAACGCATATAGTCTGAACCCAATATAGCGGATTGTTATTCTTAATTAAGTAGATTTAGATATAGACAAGAAATGCAGTTCCATTCCTTTCATTTTCCTTTACATATTGCACGAAAGCTTATTAAACTAGAACAAAAAACAAAAACAATCAACAAACCCCCCCCCCCCCCCCCCCCCCAAAAAAAAAAACCACACCAGTTTTTTTTTTATTCCGTCAGACATTGAATCATAAAATTTGACAATCAGCTACATGTACACGTGCAACAAGTGATACTGAAAACGTAAGGAAAAGATCAAAAGATAAGCTGCATGAGCATTTAGAGAAAAGAAATTTGTCGCGCTAAAGTGACAAATGAGTAACCTAGTGGACAGTATATTAATTTTGTCCAATATACCTTCAAACCAAATGACATGGAGGTTTTCGTAAGAATTTTGTGTTTTTAGGTTAAATAACATTTACAAAAATGCATATTATACAAGATTCAGTTGTATTCGTGATGTTTGAACAATAGGATTATAGTAAGTCAAGCACTGAATCATTATTTTTTGATAAATACAGTCTCATAATTGCAGCAGTGTGTGCATACAAATTGAGTTTCGCGCGTTTTTATTGTTGAATTGCCTCATATTAGATGCTCATCAAAGTAAGGTATGCTACACAGATATTATTGTTATACCTTGTTATACTTTAGTCATTGTCCAACATGAGCGGATCAAGGGGTTCCGTACCCCCCCCCACCCCATTCCAGGAAAATTCAAAATAGTAAAATTTCCAATAAACGGCCAAAAATCGCCCCCCCCCCCGAAAACAATCTTTGATTTAATTTACATTAAACAATATTTTATTATGCAATATATCAGATAAACGGATAGGATAGCAGGTATTGCCTACATAAATCCTCTCCGACATACAAGGGAAATAATCTTGATCCGCTAATGTCCAAGAAGTTAAATTCATTTTCTTTAATCCATAAAAATTAATATATTGATGTCCACAAATATTAGAAACCATAGTATATTACTGCTACTATTAGGCTCTTCCCTTTTATCTAATTTTTACTTTGCTTAAAGTGACATGTTTACGAATCAAACTGAAAATTAGGTTCTATTCTCATGTTTAATGTTTGATAGTCAGCCAAACTTGGTATATCAGATGTAAAGTTATGCATGTGAAAGAAACAGAGCTCAAAGTGCTGCATTCATGCTTTATGTAAAAACTGGTGCCATGTTTTTGTTGCATAATTTTGTTAAAAATACTCTATTGTAAAAGTTCTTTTTCAAGTAGATTTTCTCTGTTCACTACATCGTTATGAACATAAGTAAATAATATCTGGTGTTTGTATTCATATTTGTTTGTTTTAAACAAAATATTGAATAATTTATTTCTTTTTTAATTCGATTTATTTAGGATTGTGTAGAGTAAGACAATGGACGGCTTGGTAGAAGTAAAGAAGTAGGGGCTATAGCATTGTTGAACACACCGCCATAGCAATGTAATCCCAATTAATCATACAACATCCATGTTAGATTATGATATTCTAATAATTGTTGTCTGGTTTGTTGTGCTGATAAATTGGCAATACCTCGGGCAAACTTTAGTAAATACTAGTATTCAAAATGGAACCACCCTAATTTTAGTGGAATCTTTTCATCTAGAGCAATGATGTAAAGTCTAAAACATGTCTTGATCACTTTGAAACATTTCTGAGGCAATTATGGTAATGATTCACCTGGCTCATATGGAACAGAACTTTGTTAAAAAAAAAACAAACAAACATACAAAAAAAAAAGGAACAAATGTTTAGCATCCTGTAGTTTAAGAAGTATTTTATTTTATTTTATAAGCAGAGAGTTACATAAATGAATATGGATCGAGGCATGCGTTGAAAACTATAATATGAAACTTTCATTATGACAATGAATATTGTCTGGTACACTAAAACATAAATATAGAAGTATAAATGGAAATAAAGCAGTATAAGCAAAAGATGGTGTTAAATGTATTAGGATTTACATATATAAAATTAAAAGGAATTAAGAATGCTATGACAAAAACTGAAAGTAAATCTACAACGATATATAGAGAGACGTTTTGATTCGTGGTTATCCAGAAAATTAACACCTAACTTTGAAAAATCGTACATTAAATTTAAAATGCTTTCGCTATATCAAAACAAATATACGTCGACGTTGCTTCTGTTTTGTGTCTCCCAGATAAGGAATTTATCATCAAGTTCTCCGCCTAAACATTATTTTCAGTTTTCCATGGAATCACAAAGTATAAATCACATTTTGGATATAAAAATCATGTTTAGGGTACCATTGATCTGAAGTTATTTTAGACAGAGGGGCATGCAAAAATGCATGTTTTCAAAATAGTGTTATATTTATCATACACAGATGTTTAATTAATTATTAATAATTGGTTGAAGTCCATGTAATAACCATCTGCTAATGAAAAAAATTAACTGTTGCATTAATTAGTGGAAAGAATCCTAACTAGTAATGATATAATTTTATCATTAACGTACTACCTATCCGTCCATTATTGATGCAGTTTCAAAATTATATTACTTATGGCCAAAATTCACATCAACTAATAATATATCAAGTAAAAACGCAAAACATGCAATCTTTGACCTTTAATGATGTTATTTTTACTTGCATTAGTTGATAAACTTAACCATTTAAGAAACAATTGTGTATTCTTTAGTACTGTTTTGAACAAGTTTTCGACAAGTCATGCTTTTTTGCTTTTTTTCTATTTTTCTGTTGACTAAGAATAATTTATTGAATGGATTATCAACAAAGTTGACAATCTAAGATGAGTACGTCGTTGAACAGTAAAGATAAATCTTGATAGATTGCCTTAGGCCTAGTGGATAGTTTACTAGATGCACAAGTCAAGCTCTTCTTCTTGACACTCTGTCTACTTCTCGTACTGTACTGTTAGCTATACGAAAAGTATAAGATAGATTATTTAAAAAAATATTAAGTATAAACATTACATCACTGCCTGATAATGATATATACTTATTTTGCATAAGTCCTAGTGGATGGTCTTCCCTAATGAATGGACTTCAACCATTGATACAATGGCATGTATGTATGAAGAGGTATACATGCAAAACTGTAAAATTCTGAACAGTACTATTTCATACATAATTGTAATTATAATGATTGAAGTTCATCTTCTAATGCAATGAAAATTATATGAATGATGGTCAACAAGGTACTTATTTTGCATTTTCCTCTTTATCATTAGTGGATGTGAATTTTGACCATCAATGATATAATTTTGAAATTGTATCATTAGGGGATGGCTTCGTAGTTCGCTAATGATAAAATTATATCAATAATGGTCAGGAGTCTGACCACTAATGAAACTTTATATCATAAGTGGACACTGTATCATTAAAGGTTGCTACAAGGCTTAATTAAATATGTAGCGTGCTTGATGCCTAATCTTATCATGTTTATATGTACATTATATATATATGTTATTATCATTAAAATGTTTGTAAAACTGAGTAAAATATAGGTTGTGTTAAAGGGGCATGGTCACGATTTTGGTCCAATTCTATTTTTCTGTTTTTATTATTTACAAATGAATGCTTAAGATATGCATTTCTAATGATCATATGAAATTTTAGAGTCAGTCATTAGTTTATAAGCAAGATACAGAGCTCACAATTCGTTGTTATGTAAACAAGGCTCGTGCCCTGTTTTTGTTTACATAGGTTCAATATACTAGTAAAAAGTCTTTTTCAAGCTGATTTGTCTATCTTTTTATTCATCTTAAGCATAAATAATCAGTTCATAACGTTTAACACATTCATTTAAGGTCTAAAACTGGACTTTTCACTTCAACAATCAAAATGTAAACAAAAGCATTGTTTACATAGTAAAGACTTGTGAGCTCTGTAACTCGCTCATAACTCAACGAATGGCACTCAAATTTTGGTTGAATATTAAAAATGCCTTACTTAAGCATTGTAAACATTTAAATTGGAAAAAATAATTTTGACCAAAATCGTGACCACGCCCATTTAAGAAAATTGATCGAGAAAATTCTCGGATAGGAATATTTTTTAAAATTGTTCTTCAAACCTTATTTTTTGTTTTTATTCAGTTAAATTACCCTTTAATCTAATTTTTAAAGAGTTTATGTTTGCTCTATAATTTTACAACTAGGAAAATCTCATAGAAATGTTACCTATTTATACTGCCATTTTATGCGGCAATACAATTAGTCCAGCAAGCGTCGTGCATGACTTGTACATGTATGCATTTTGTCGTGAAAGTACTAGAATATTATGTTATGTATTAAAGGGAATTACACACGATTTAAGCTCAAATTTCGTAAAAATCATTTTTTCATTTTTAATGTCTAGAATGATCAATATGGACGATTTTTTAAAGTCTTTGAAAGTCAAATATCGTGTTATAAGCGAGTTACAGAAGTTAGAATTCTTTGTTTTGTAAACAAAGCTCGAGCCCTTTTTTTATTTACAAATGTATTGTATTGCTACATGTATAAGTTTCAATCTAATGTTGCTTTTTGTTGTTGATAGAATTATTTATGAACACATTTAATCAATTTATCTTATTTCCACAAGTTTTTTTGTCAAAGAAATGGTAATTTCTTTACTTTACATTATTTGTAAAGAAATATAAAACTCGAACTTTGTTTATATAACAACGACTTTTTCCTGTAGCTCGCTTTTAACATGACTTCTAACATTCAAATTTTAAAAAGTCATTCAAAATAATACACATGTAAACTATTTTATGCATAAAAATTAAAAAATAAATTTTTCATCTTAAATCATGTCCACGTCCCTTTAACTTGTGTCGCATTTTATCCTATTTTAAAATAATTTTTTCGTAATAAATAATAAAGAACCATGGAATGAATAATTAAATAATTTTCAAACATTTTAGGATAAATAGCCCCCAAGCCAGTTTCATGTAAATGTGCATATTTAGGAAAAAATGTTTACATCTTCATCAGTTTTAAGGTGGAATAACACCTGGAAAAATTCACTCAAATTAACAGGAAATATTTCTATAATGAAAGATATAATGATAAATAAACTGTACAAATGTCAAATAAGCGAAAAATTTGCATTTTGGGGATGAAAAATGAATATCTGAAATAATTATTCCAGTAAGTAACAACAAAAGACCCTGCGGGTTTCGAACTCCGGATGTACGGATCACAAGTCCGACAGGTAATCCACTCGGCTATGGAGTATGTTACATGTTTTAGTCCATAAAATCCTTTTCATAAAACGAAATGTCGTTTCGATCAGCAGTCAGCCATTTTTTGATGATGTGTTTTTCCACATCCTTTTACATTTAAAAAACATGGTAGAGCAAAATCATTTGAATCTTGCATAGAGAAACATTTTGTGTATACTGAACAAAATGATATGTGATTTAGGTGCATTTTCAAAAAGGAAAATTACAAACAAGCCGTAATTAAACCTTACCTTTATTAAACTGCCTTTTATTTTACCCTTTTTTATATCGTCATATTTTATCTTATTTTACGTTCTTGATAAGTTAAGGGAATTATATAGAAAATAAAAAAACTTCCTCGACATTCTATTTGAAATGTTAAAAACAGTAAACCTGATACTTATACTGTATACAGGGAAATATTCGCCCCCGTTTTATTTTCGACCCTTTCGCCCTCGTTGTAAGCGGGTGAATTTAAGACTGGGCGAACTCTATGTCGCAAATAATATCTCTGTTAATATATCTGTATCTGGGCGAATTCAAGACGGGGCAAATCCGTATGCAAGTGAAAACGGGCGAAAATAACACGGGGCGAAAATAACCCTGTATACAGTATCCGACTTCGTATGATGTTCAAGAAGAGGTACACTGTACATATTCTTGATTTATTCTATTTGTCAGAAATGGAAGAAAAAAGTCACATATTTTTAACTTATCTCTTTTTGTCTCATTGAAATTGGTTTTTAGCATGTTTACAAAAATACACTCATTATATCAAGCTATCACCTTGAAGCATTATTGAAATATTTCATATCTCAAATTAATACCAATACTTGTTACCTATAGGCTCCTTTCATGTATACAACATCTTGACTTCAAAGGTTCAATTCCGGCATTCATTTGATGTGCAGTGTTTCGGACTCAAATTTTCGGAAATGACAAAATGGTCGATAACTTAAAATGTCTACTGAACCTCATATATGTATACATATGAATGGCTGATATGATATATAATTGATTAATCAAACATAATTAAGTAAGTTTGATTCATACATGACATTCATACATAAAAAGAATTTTATGAAATAAAATATTGTTTACATCAGACATAACTTGCTTTGGTTCATTTGTGTTCCTAAAGAAGAAGAACTCTTGTACTAATTTTGATTTCATAAAATAAAGTCCACTTACGATAACTCTTACAATCCTGTCATTGTTATAAACCCTAAGGGTAACTACTGGATTATATCCAAACTAGACATAACATATTAATGGACTGCAGAAAATATACTTTAAACCCAAGGCATGTTAGTAATGGGGTTAGATGCTCCTTGGTGATTTTTTTTTTTAAAAATGCCTCTCAGAAAAAAAAACCCGAGTCATATTGAATGAATTTTTAAAATTATTATCTTTTTACACAAGCACATTTAATTCTCTCTGCATTTGAAATATCAAGAATGCTGACCTGGCCTCGTTTAGTTAGAATTAAAACAGAATATTTAAGCATTGAATTATTATTTTTTTTGAAAGATGTCGTCTCATAACTGCAACGGTGTGTGCAAACAAATTTTCATAACGTGCTAGCACACACCGTTGCAGTTATGAGACCACTTCTTTAAAAAAAAATAATGATTCAATGCTTATATTAACGTTTACTAACATTTATTCTTTTTCCGAAAACATGATTTAGTTTTAAAAATCTCTGCCGTATTCAACGAGTAATGTGCAATTAACGGATAAGCCATTGAAACAGCCGAATCATGCTCACAAAAATAGTGCACAGAGATTTGATAACTTTGATAACTTTGAGAAGTTTATTTTCATTTTTTAATTTGATGAATTTACTTTTAGTACTAGTAAGAAATTAATAAATTGAATTCATGTTTACGTCAATGAAATATTAATCAGCGTGAGTATAATAATATGTTTTACGATGCGACCGTTGGGGCGAGCACAGCATGTGATCAAACAATGAATTACTAGTATGATAAATCAATAAAAATAAAATTAACAACGTAAATGAATTTGATTGCAACATAAAATAAAACATACCTATTTTTCAGTAAATTTTCATTATTCATAGTTTATCAGATTTGTTATAATTTATCTATTTAAAAGTAAAACAATAGTTTAATCTCAGATACAATGCTGTTGAATAATAAAGATTTTAATATAAATGTTAATTGCACTGTATCTCCTCTTTTAAAGTGATTGTAACGTCGGTTCATCCCCTTTTTTTTGCATATAAAAATTGAATCATTATAGAGCATCCCACAACCCCCCCCCCCCCCATGTTAAAAAAATAATATTTAATTTTATTTTCAATTTACACAAAGAAAATCGACTTCTCATGGATTTGCCCCCTCCACTTTTAAAAAAAAAATAATTTTTGATTTTTTTTAAATTTACGCTTAAAAATATTTGCTTATCATATTAAAAGAACGTGGAGTTGCCCCCCCCCCTTTTGGGATTTGGAGCATGTAATTAATGATAGTGAAAATAAAGAAACCATTGAACTGCTAAAGAGCTGAAGGATTAGAATTTTTATAATTTTTTTCTTTTTGCTTGTAAAATTTTTTTTGATGACGCTGCTATCCACCCACCCACCCCATTTTTAAAAAAAAGCTATGCTACATGTACGTTCCAGGAAATTACCGTAATTATAGTGAATAAAATAAATGTGAGTTAATGTGTGTTATCCAAATGAGTGCAAGTTACAACTTTTCCCTGTATCTGAAGCAGTGCGCTCGCTATCAGGTCGTGATCTGGCTTGATGTCGCGAGGAGACTCAGTCATGTTCCTCGAGAAATACTAAAGGAAGACTGTATTCATACGCACCAGCTTTGATGATTGGGTCTTCTGTGTTTTGCGTAAATATCACTCAAACAAATCAACGCAATTTGATAGGGGGAAAGAAAGTAAATGTAAATATTGACTCATGTAGCTACATGTAGAGTAATGACATTTTTGACGTAGTTAAAAATAACCTCAGTGATAATTTGAAACAGTGAAATGACGGGGTTGCCTGTAGAAAAAGTGTCGTTATCCTCAAACCCAACCCATTCTTTATGAGAAAACAAATAAAGTCATCGTCGAATAGTAAACATTTTTTTTAACAAGTCTTTTTTTTCGAGTAAGATAAAAATTTTAAACAATGCTTTGGTTAATTGTAAATCTTAATCCAATGATAATTGTTAAGTATCAGAAAATCTTTTGATGAGAAAAAACTGATATTGTACATGGGGTTCTGAAACTTATTGCAGGGGCAAGGTCACACTTGTTTTTTTTTTAATTTTTATTTTAATATCATAAGCTATAAGTGTGACAGAGTTTACAATTTCTGTTGTGTAAACAAGGCAGTGTTTTTCCTAATATAGATTGTTAAAAAACATGCATAATTTATAATTTAAAGAAAATAAAAATGGAACAACACAAGAAACTGTGAAACCATGGACATATTTAACACGCAGATATATAAACCCTAAAACAATTAGGCTTTATCAGTAAATATTTACATTCCGCATATATTTTGCAAGTACATGTAAGTGTGTAAAAGCAACTGCAGATATAACACCATAACACAGACAGGGTACTCAAAGTTAAATTATGCGTTTTATTATGGCGCACAAACGTTTGACGTTGTGCAACTTCACACGCCAAAATCAAAGTTCACGCTAAAATTGTGTCTGTTACAGTGTCTCATCAATTTGTACTTACCTATAGGACAATACAGTAGTTTTGAGGCATGAATCACAATTGCAGACAAGACGTAACGTAAAATTTAAATGTTAATATAAGCATTAAATCGTTATTTTTTATAGATAGAGTCTATGAACAAACTTTTCATAACGTACTAACGCACTTTACTCAATTTGTGCACACACCGTTGCAGTAATGCGACTATATCTTTGTGAGAAAAATTAAGCAATCAATGTCCACGGTTTGTTTGATGCACGTTGTATCATGTTGGTGGGACTTTTGTCGCATTATTCCGATGTGAAGCACACGGCTCGATTGCCTTGGGCGTTAGACCATGCCCAGTAACCGAAAGGTCGCTGGTTCAAACCCCGCTGTGATCACTTCAAGTTGTATGCTGTGGAATTAAACATGGCACTTTATCTACATTTTCTGTTGAAATCGGATATAAGCTTGGAATTAATTAGCCTCGTTGAATGGTGTTCCATTCAAGGGAAGTATACGAGTCTCATTCGCATAGCACTATAGAAACCGGCGATAAGCATCCGCCTTATGTGCCAAGTGGAACGGAGAAGGATTTGTTGGTTTTAAATTCTGATAAAAAAACTAACTGTGTTCCCAAATACTTCTTCGGTTAATGTGTTGCATAAAAAGATAATAGAAAGTATCTATATCTTCACAGGTTATCATATGAAGTGCATATTACACATGATACACAAATCAAACAACTTCTTTACTCTGCGATAAATATTTCTACGTAATGCTTATTAAAAAAGCAAGCACATTAAAAGGCACAGAGAGAGAGAGAGAGAGAGAGAGAGAGAGAGAGAGAGAGCCCTCAATCAAACATAACGTTAACCATCCTCCCTTTTTACGTATAGTTTTCATTCCAAAATATAATTTTCCTTCCAGTTCAAAATAATAATAATAAAAATAGGCGCATATATTTGGACGTGATTTATTGCAATTTGTTAGTAACTTATACAAGTTTTTCAGGATATGTTATTAGCAAAATTACAGATTAAACAAATCAGGCAAACATTGTAAATGTTATCCTTATCTTACACTATAAATATGTTCTTCCTCTATGATACGGAAGACATTTCATTTTGTTATGTTTAATGGAAAATGCTTTCAAAACATTCCACAAAAAAAACAAGCATTGTTAATAACAACAGTTTTAGAAACAAGTTAATCAATCAAGTAATTGTTTTGATGATAAAATATTTAAATGATAACTTACTTTTTCAAAAACAAATTTGAAAAAAATATCAAATAATTACAGGTAAATACTCAAAGTCAACCATGTCACAAAGTTCGATGACAACGTATAATACTGACCGCTTAAGCATAGAGATCAGGTAAATGAACATGCTTTTGTTACTTTTACATGTTTATGTCTTCCGATTTGAAAAAAATTTAATCTTCCAGAATACAAATTACAAAATTATTGTTATTAAATGTATAACCTAAGTATATTTACTATTTACATAAAAGGCGATATTAAAAAAGTTATTTAGATAGATAAATAAAATTAACTAATATCACAAAAATCATTTATTTACAAATTGTTCTTGAAGAACAAAAAAAAAATCCTAAACAAAATCGAAACTGAATGTCAAGAAAATGATTCTTCAGTGAAAATATCAAGTGTTTATTTCTCGTTCAATTTGGCGTTGCAGGCGGTTTTGTTTGTTTGTTTGTTTTTTGTTTTGTTTTTGTTTTTGTGTTTCTATGTACACTAAACCAGATGCACATAATAATATAATAATAATAATGAAACAAACATTTAGTAATATGTTATATATCAGGACAAAATTAAAATGTATTAAAAAGACAGAATAACAAAGAGCCAGAAAAACGATGGAACACTTCTGGAACAAGGTATAGCTTACACAGGATGAATGACCATCTTTAAGTCCCACACCAATGACCCCATCGCGCTAACATCCGTGCCAACGAGAGATATTAATATAAGTTGAAGAACTTGTTTATCAATCGTTGTAAAATAAATAAAGTTCAGTTCAGTTCAAAGATAGCTTAAAGGTGTTTAAAGGTAGCTTAAAGACGATCTTTAAGCCACCTTTAAGCTACCTTTAAGCTATATGTATTGCTTAAAGGTGGCTTAAAGAAAGCGTAAAGATGGCTTAAAGGCAGCTTAAAGACTATCTTTAAGTCACCTTTAAGCCACCTTTAAGGACAACTTATAGGTCCTTAATGTCCAAACTTCTTTAAGCCATCTTTAAGCCACCTTTAAGCTACCTTTAAGCCACCTTTAAGCCATTAAAAAAAATTTAATTCAGTGTTGTGCTTAATTTCCAACAAAATGTATTAACTTTATGAAAGAAAAGGTATTAAAACGGTTTTTGTTCTAGAAAAAAAAATGAAAACAAAAAAACAAAAAACACCGGCCACGGCGAGAATTGAACCCGGGACCCTTAGTTTACTTGCATCATCACACATCCTCTGCGCCACGGCAACTTACATATATGTGAGCGTTTTTATATCCTATATATCAGTGGATATTGAATCACTGTATTGAATGTGTTTACTTGAAAAGATTTTGACAAACCATTCAGTTTGTAACAATCAATTATATCTAATTTATAAATTACATGCATGCATGTATTTAGAATGAAATACGGAACTTGGTCTTCAGTGAACAAAAATATATTATACCTAAATGGAAACCGTTAGGTTCACTATAGTAGGCTTTCTGACATGTAGTTAATAAATTTAAACCGAGTAGATATACGTTCATCTTATTTATAGCTATAAAAATGTAAGAAAGAAAATGAAATCATTTCTTTTATTAAATGCATTGATACTGTTAGGGTATTTGTTCAATTTCCCGCAATTTCCAGGTTTTCATGATCGCGGCGCCGTTCCAATATGTTTAAATATTTACATGTAATTGTATGTACATGATTTATAAACTATCAATTCGATAACAAACAAAATTACCAATTACCGGTGACGTATTTACTGCATGTGGCAATTGCAAATGACTTGTACATACAATTGTATGATGTGCCAGGCCGGGTATATTTGACATATTTACCCTTATACATATATCTAAATAATCAACCCCTATTTATGATCACCGGTACATTAATTAATTAGCCTCAAGATTTTACTCTTACATACATGTATCGTTAATTTGTAGACGTAACATCTTTGAAACCCAGAGCTAGGAAATAATACTTTGAAAATGAATTACAAATGTAAATTAACTTTTATTCACTAGAATTATCGTATATTCGTACATACTAAAATTCAACGCCTTTAGAAACCCTGACGTGCACCTGGGCACACGACACACCTGTTGTGTATATCTTGTATATTCTGTGTTAGTTCCAGGGGTTTTCTTAAGTTGGACAAACAATAGACTTTAATTAGATATACACAAACATGCACCTGGGCACTCGACACAACTGTTGTGTATATCTTGTATATTCTGTGTTAGTTCCAGGGGTTTTCTTAAGTTGTACAAACAATAGACTCTAATTAGATATACACAAACGAACAAAACTATGTCTAGACAAACAAAGCAGTAATATCCTGCCCGATATAACAAAGGCAGTTGAGAGTCTTTTCATCTTTAACATGTATCTAGCAGATCTAGAGTTAGAAATAATGAAAATTGAAAAAAAAAATACAAACCTTAAACCGATTAACAAATTAAATCATGCATTTTTGGTTCATTATCTTTATTTTGTTTAATAACCGGATGAACTGAGAGAGAGAGAGAGAGAGAGAGAGAGAGAGAGAGAGAGAGAGAGAGAGAGAGAGAGATTTTTTCACCGATTAATTTATAATAGGGAACAAACATACTTTAATTAGTTTTATGCACATATTAAGATACAGAGACTGCGCTCATCCCTACAATAATTTTGAAACCCCCAAAAAATTATAAAGAATTTTATAACGGCAATCTGTGTCCATCGGAGCGGTGCTGATGATAGCGATCTGTGTTTAATGGAGCGACGATTAAAACCGCCTGGAACACCCCCCCCCCTTCCTTGGAAATTATATTATCACTCGAATGACCCCCTTCCATCTCTATAAAAGAGCTTTTGCATTTAATATATGTGTTTATTGTTCAGCTTGATCAATATTGACTTAAAGGCCACTTAAAGACAGTGTAAAGGCAGTGTAAAGAGAGCGTAAATGCCACTTAAAGATGCTTAAAGGTGGCTTAAAGGTGGCTTAAAGAAGTTTGGACATTAAGGACCTATAAGCACTTGCTTAAAGGTGACTTAAAGGCGGCTTAAAGGTCGTATAGCCTTTAAGCTCCTTTAAGTCACCTTTAAGCCACCTTTAAGGACTTGCTTAAAGGTGGTTTTT
Organism: Magallana angulata; assembly: GCF_025612915.1. Classification (NCBI taxonomy): domain Eukaryota; kingdom Metazoa; phylum Mollusca; class Bivalvia; order Ostreida; family Ostreidae; genus Magallana; species Magallana angulata. The sequence continues at coordinate 13,081,575 of NC_069115.1, forward strand.
CGTCCTGTGTTACAAATCAAAACTACAAAGAAAAATCTGCTATTTTCAATTGTATCGCCAAAACTGCCGCATATAAAAATAGTTAAATTTTTTGATTTTTATTTACTTTATAGCTATAGCGATTTATCGTTTAAGTCGATGATCGCCGTGATAGTCGAGTACTCTTTGACAACTCTAACTATATTGTTAATAAATGTACTAAAATAACAGAAGATAGTCAATAATTATTTGTTACCAGTAAATATTAGTTTGAACAATTCAAAATCCAAGCTTGTTATAAAACAATTATGGTGTTTTAATTAAGTTAAACAATAACATGTTTTCTTTGGTGATTAGTCCGGGATATAAAGGTGACGACATTGCAGGAAAAATAAACAACCCGCGTTAGCGTGTTAAATGTATGTGTTTTTTCTGCAATGATCGCTACCTTAATAGCCTGCATGAATCATCAAAGGAAGCAATTTATTGTTTATATTTACATCTTTCTTTTAACAATGTAATGAATTGATTGTAAAAAGTAAGTAAAATTCACTGAATAATTGTTTTAAAATGTACATCAGTACGTTAGCTAAAAGAAACAGCCAAATCGTCTCCTTTGGGAATCTAAGTCTGGGAATCATCATCATGGTTATTTCGTGCAGTCCGTGATTTTTCTTATGTCGCTGTAGGTTTCGACCAATCGATAGACGATCCGTGTATATTTAAGTCCTGTCAGTTTTAGTCGCTGCATATTTGAACTAATAGATTTCAGTCTGGCTGTTTCTATAGAGCTATAAATTAACTATAAGTTTCCGTCAGAAAAATAGGGAATCTATCAATACTTATATTGTTTTGATAAATTCCGATATTTTAAGAATTTCATTCATTAACCAATCTAAATATTTTTTTAATAAACAAGACAACAAACATAAGCATATATAAAATTAAAGTAACATTTGATTGTATCATTTTCTTTAAGAAAATGTGACTGGAGCTCCTCTGAAAATTCTTTGTTTTTATCAAAATAATAACTTTCTTCCAGTTTCGAAATGTGTACCTTTTATACCAAAAGAATGATGGAAATTCCGTTGGCATGTTTAAGGCTCCAATTTGATTTCAAAGTGATATTTAAAAAGTCACTTGACTGCGCCGTACAATATGAAGTAATAATTAGTTCTGCTACCACAATCTGCTTTCAATTTGTAAGTTTGAAGGAAATATTTCAAAATGCTAAAAGCGATGAGTTATTTTTCCTGTTTCAGTGATATAAACGGGGTTTTTTATATTCACATACTAACATTAAGTTTTGTGAAACTGATTGCATAATCAAAATTAATATTCGACAGCTTTATTGTCAGCATGACATTCAATAATATGACTTGGAAACGCACACAGTTTACCGCAGGTAAAGGGTGAAACATTTTTTTGAATTGCGTAAAACTTGGAGAGAGAAAATAAAGCATGACTGGGAAACCCCAGTATTATGTCAATTGATTTAGTAGTAAATATTTGACTAATTTGACGACTCAATGAACAATTTTCCAATATCATAGCTAAATATGTAACTGTAAATTTAACGAACCATATTTTTATTAATTCTTTTTAGATGAAACTATATATTTGCAGAAGTTTTGCTACAAAATCAATTATTTGAGAGTTAAAAAATATTCATTTCTAACCCGATTTTCCTAAGGGTCGATCGGTTTTTGGGGGTTTTTTATCAATATTTTGTTTTCACTTATTTACACTTTTGACCAAATTAATTTCAATTAAATGAAACAATGATAAAAATTGCCAAATATTGTAAATTATAAAAATATTATATATTAACTTGATTCTTTTTTTTTATTCAAGCCTCCAAATAAGGATGGCTGTTTTATATATTTAAGGATTTACCTAGATGAACAATAATGGATTAGCTTTCTGATAGATGTATGCATGCATGTAACAGCTAAGCTGTTGTTTCACTTCTGCATATGATTAATAAAGAAATTAACATCGATTACATGTAATTTACAAGGTGACTTTTAAAATTTTATTTTCAGTGATTTATCCATCTCTCCTATGGGGATATACATGCAGCGATATATATTTGCTTATAAAAATAGTTTTTAAAGAAATAAAAAGATATTCAAACTTATTTTGTTTATTTTCTAAAGACCACGATAGCAACGTTTTAGGAAGGAAAGAAGGCTCAAATACGTTTTCTTTTAGATTCAAGCAAGGTAATCATATGTACAATATTGGAAAAGTCAACTGTCATCAATCACAAAATTAATTCAACTCAAAAACATTAAGGACAAGATCAATGTTATAAATTCGCACTCCATGAAAATATAAAATTGCTGAAAGAGATACGTACTACTCGAAGTATTGTTATCTAGTATCTTAAGGGAGCTAGGTGGTCAACAAAATTAACCATAAGATCAACCTTGTATTCATAAAATATTTGGTTACGCTATTGACTATTATTTAGCAAAGAAAATAATCCATAAATTGTAACTCTAAAATTCAATTTTTCTGATTTTATTATTTACAATGCTTTAGGAATACATTTCTAATTATCAAATAAAATTTGATAGTCAGTCGTACAGTTGAAATCGAGATATAGCGCTCACAACTCTGTGTCATGTAAACAAGGCTCGTGTCCTGTTGTTGTTTACATAAATTCAATATACATATGCATGTTTTTTAAATTTATTTTAGGTCTAAAACTGGAATTTTTACTTCAACATACAAAATGTAAACAAAAGCTTTGTTTACATAACAAAAATTGTAAGCTCTTCAACTTATAACTCAACGAACGACTCTTAAATTTTAGTTGTCTATTAAAATGCATTTCTAAAGCACTGTAAACATTAAAATCGTCAAAATAATGTTTGACCAAAATCGTGACCATGCCCCTTAAAGCCTTCTTTAATCACGGGTGCAAGAACAGCATACATTTTCATATAATATCAGGCAATACAATGAATATTTCAAGAAGATATAAAAAAAATAATAAGAAAATATTCTTTGAGTATTATGAGCTGATAATGTCGGTCAGGGTGTGTTCAAATACAATTGAGTCCGAAAGGCTTAATGATTGATATGATCACGGCCCGACCGAAATTATCAGTTCATAATTTTCAAAACGTTGTTCCTAATTACATTTTTATATGCATAATTTTTCCTAGCTCTCTGATGGCTGATATAAAACAATCTAGACAAAATCAAACGTTATTATATTTACCTGCACGGGACCTGGGAGGTCTATATAACATTTGATTTTCTCTACATTAGACCATATAAGATTGTTCAATGAAATATTGCGTTTCTCATTTTGTTTGACTATGGCTTCAAACTAAAATCTTCGCTTAAAAACACTCATTTTGACATGTCCGTATCAATTCGTCACTAAATCATATATTAAAACAGCTTTTGTTTGGCTTTGTTTGGATCAATACGATATCAATACGATGGTTTAGCTACCCTAAAAGTACAATATTCAGATTGTCTTCGGCTCGGTGAATATTGTACTTCTCGGGTAGCTAAATCACAGTATTGACCTAAAAAAAAACAACAATAATTGTATAATATTATATACTATAGAGCAATTTACGATTAAATGTTATGATATTGACCAATTTATGTGATTGTTCTTATTTTGATTTTGCAAACATTGTTTGCACCGCAACAATATGTAACTTGAATCTTTTTAACTGTAAAATACAAATTCAACTTGTAAATATTAATATTTTGATGCCATAAATCACTGGCGGGGATGAAATTCAAATATATCATTTAGAATGTTTGCTTAACCACTCAAAGTGAGTAATATATACAATAAAACAACACAAAAATGCATGAATAAATTGATAACTTACATTTTCAATTTGGAGAAAAGAAGCCAAAACTACTGTTCCACGAATTCTTTTTCCGGTGATTCAATCAATACCGTTACAAGTGATATTCTAGCTTCAAGAAACCTTAACATTGCTCCGGTTTTGTTTTCTTTTTTCGCAAATCAGTAAACCCTTTCTTTCAAAACTTATGGATTTAAATTTCTAAATAATTATAAATAGTGTTTGGTAAGTCTTTGAAACTGATTACCTGCATATGACGTCTGTGTCCTAAACCCAGTTGCTGTAAGGTTTTCGTTGACAACATCTGCTTTATAAAGCATTGAAATGGTCAATATAAACTTATAACTGCGATTTCATGATTTCATTTCTGAAATGTATATCTATTTTTTAAAATAACTTATCATTAGGGTAGCTCAAAGGCTTACTGTGTTTGAGACAGTCTAATTTCTTTATATAAAAAAATGCTTCTAGATCTGCATGGTTTCAATATTTTCACGACTCAAACAAAGTTATGCTGATCAAATCAAGCCAAACTAGCTAGTAAACCCTTTCTTTCAAAACTTACGTAATGTTTTAATTTCTAAATAATTATAAATAGCGTTGCGTAAATCTTTGAGCTGGTTACCTGTATGTGGCGTTTGTGTCCTAAACTCAGTTGTTGTAAGGTTTTCGTTTACAAGATCTGCATTATATCATTGAAATGGTTATAAATTTATAGCTGAGATTACATGGATTTCATTTCTGAAATTCATCATTATTTCTTTAAATAATTCTTCATTAAGGTAGCTCGCAGGCTTACTGAATTTGAGACAGACTAAAAATTGACTTTCTTGAGGGAATAAATCTTCATATTTTCCGTACATTTATGCATTATTGTTAGAGGCTGTATCGAACAACTTAATTGTAAACAACGTTTGCAATAACGTCTAGTTTTAGAAGGTTTACTTGCGAGTCGTATCGACTAGAAAGTGCAGGAAAAGTTCTCTATGACATAATACAAAACAACATGTTATAAAAAATGTTTTTAAAAAAACCCCAAAATATGCAATTTTCATCGGTACGGGCATATAAAATACATTGATTAAAAATAAATTCCTTTAGTAGTCAAATCCAACACTGTTAAATACAAACAAATGATGACCACGATGCACTATTGCAATAAAATTGAAATAAAACCACTATTGAAATAAATTATATCAACAGTGGTTGGGGATGTATTTCATTAGAAGAATCACTGTGCAACCACTATTGAAATACAACCACTCTTGAACTAATTATTTCAATTTTAGTTCGCGATGTGTTTCATTGTAAAAATAACTTTACAGACAGTACCTAAATTGTGTATTTGAAATTGTTCGTTAGATAAAGTGTTTCTTGCATTTGAAAATATTTGCAAACATGTTTTACAATTTTTTTCTTTCCAAATGAGTTGCAATAGTCATTACAGAGTAATATTTATAAAAAAAAATTCTTTCCCAACTATGATTGAATATATTTTTTAATAGTTGTTATACTTCAATAACGTCTGTAAAGTAATTCTTATTATAATGAAATACATCCGAAACCACTATTGAAATAATTAGTACAATAATGGTTGTATTTCAATAGTGGTTGCACTTACGTGATTCTTCTAATGATAAACATTCCCAAACACTATTGAAATAATTTATTTCAATATTGGTTACAGCAATGCACTTGTCTATGAGACGTCATACTGTAAATTCCAACGCATATCGTGGGTAGAGTGAGACGTTTTAATAGTTTTTGAATAAAAAGTTATATTTCATAGATAAACAGAGCATAATATATTTACATAAATTATATACCAGTTAATCCTATTCATTATGCTTATCAAAATTCAGCATGTAAATATTTGTATAGAATACTTTAAAGCTTTTTTAAAATAAAATATTTTTTCTGCTTAAGTGTTAACACGTCGAACATTCTACGTCGCATTACATTCATTTGTAAAGACATCAAAAATTGCGAGCTACCTTATCTTTTTCAATTATTATCACTTATTAAGTACAGCATAGCAATATTATTCCAGTTAAAACAGTGTTTGATAGATATTGACCTGCTTTCTGCGTTGTTATGATGATAGTACTAGTCTTCTTTGGAAAGATTCGGTTGATGAATTCTGTATATTAGAAAACGACATTAAGAGGCATTCACAATTTTTATAAATAAATAAGTGTTTTTTTTAAAGATTCCTTATTGGTACACATTAACGGATGTTATTCAAAGAGATTTTCCGATTACACTTAAGGTCAAGATCTAGTAAATGAAAGGTGCCTACAGGTTTATGAAATTCAAGATATAAACCCTTTTAATTATGCCTCATAACAATACATGTATCTTTGTATCATAGGGTGTACCGGGGCTTAAATATTTGGTAAACACAATCAAAAATCATGCAACCATTTTCTATGAAATGTGAAGGATCAAAGTAACAAATATTGGATTTTTGTCAATTTTAAACTAATGAAATATATCTAGAATGCCTACAGTCTCTCCAAAAACGACATTAAACAACCTCTTTACCTCCTCTTTAATATGATGTCAAATTGAATATAGATACCGTGATTATTTTTCCCGTGATTAAATATAGAATGACAAATTATTGTTTTATTTTCTACATAATTCCTTTAAAACCGTAAATTACGGGAAAAGATTCATCAAATCAATAACGACGTCATAGTAGTTCTAGCACCAAAAAGACAGTCTGGAATCATTTACTAGATCTTGACCTTAATACGAAATTGGAGTTCATGTTAAAGTAATTATTATGGCAGGAACAGCAGACATTCGAGACATTCGAGACATTTTCTATGTGAGTCCTCTTAGCTTTTTTAATCTTTGATCTACTAAAGCTTTTTTTTAATTTTCTGGATTTTAAGGTAAAAGTGTATATGGGTCATGATATCAACAAAACAAGATTGGACAATAATTAAGATGTACTGTAGTTCAAAAGTGCCAAACTAGGAAAAGGTTGCAGTTTGCTTAGGGTAGTTTTGTCTCAGAATTAATTAAAGTCAATTCCCATGGACATTTCTAGAATGAAACAATCTGCCAGACAGTGATTTCACATAAAGGGTATTCAATCTAGAAAATTCATTCAGAAACATATTAACGTCTGTTCAAACGTTTTTGATTGGACTTTGACATATCAAAGTTCATACAAGCAAACTTGATAGACACTGTGCTCCGGAAAATGAATTTAAGGATATAAACATTGAACCTTAATCTACAAAATTGGTTAGACGTCACTTGAACATCCTCTACTAATCTATGTTCTTAGGCTAAAGTATGATCCTTACCTAACTCACGGTACGGTCACAATGTGATTTTTTATCCGATTTTAAATCAAATTGCTCAGTTAATCGATTAGAGTCAATTGTTTAAATGGTCCCGCGATACGGTTTTACGATCGATTTTCAATTAATAAAACAAGTATATCAATTTTTAATGTACGAAAAAAGTCATTGTGACGCCTTGATTCTCACCAGAAAGTCTATTGAAAATCGGACAAACATCAAACTTTCAATCAATACCTTCGACTTTCGACTGTGGTGGTACGATTTTAGTCGAAAGCGAATTCGATAAAAATTCGGATGCTAAATCCCATCGGGTGACCGTATCTTAAAAGAGGAAGTTATCAAAACGGGTTTAAACCACATACTTGTTTAACATTGACTTTGATCAAGAAAATCAGTTAAATTTCAAAGAACAATTTCAATGTTTTTTCAAACGTTACAGTATTTGATCTTATTCATTTTTGTTGCATGATTTTTCTTTATTCTATAATTTTCCATTTACATTCTATAACTTTCATTTGTATTCTATATTTTCTCTGTAATTTTTTATTTATATGGTCTAATTTTCATTGTAGTTTATACATTTTATTTGTATTGTATAATTCAACATTTGTATTAGATAATTTTCATTTGTATTCATTTAATTTTATATTTGTATTATATAGTTTCCATTTGTATTGTATTTTATTCGTATTGTAAAAATTTTATTTGTGTTGTTTCTCAGAGTTTGATAATAATTATATTTTACAAAAGAGCTCATTTGTAATCTTATTCGTACCAGTATTTGAAATGGGTAATACGCAATGTGTTTTTGAAGATTTACAAGATGTCATCGGTCTTAGTTATTTTACAATTGAAATTGTTAGCGTTAACCTTTTTGTCTAAGTAGTTTTAGAAAACATGAAAGACGAATCTGCATGATGCACATTTTTTGCGTACATATTTTCACGGAGTAATAATCTTATTTCTTTGATTAAACTTGACCTCATTCTGACCAGATGGAGAAAGGTATTGTCATTAACAGTATCTCAACTGCAGAAAGATGTTGTAGCTATGAATTTGATCTAAAATTGTACTGTGAATATGAAGTTTAGGGACACTTTGGTCACATGGGATAAGTGATTTTCACAAAGGAAATAAGACGGACAGACAGAGGGACGGATCTACAAAATGAGATTAATCAATGCAGGCAAATAAATTATTTAACCCAAATACATGTACCTGCAGCTAAATATTATGAATACTACAAATGTGATAAGATTTTCACTTACTTTGTTTAAAATTTGGACAACCGGAAGTAAAACTGCATTTTGAAGGGGAACACGCGCAAGTTTGTTGGCAATGGACTCCATAGTATGGGAACGTACACTGTATATCACAATATCTTCCAATATATCCTAATGGACATTCAGTGCCTTTAATAATCATATGATTATAAATATTATTTAATTTTTCTGTATACATTTAATATTCCTTTCGTGTTTTTTAAAAGATCAAAAACGCCCCAGCAAAATATTTATTTTTATTTAAATGTTAGTGTCCCCGAAAAGTTAAAAAAATCATATTTATTTTTCCACTAAATAATAAGCAATACATGTGTTTGCAAATATCAAGCCTCTTATATATGTTTGATTTTTATTAACCTATTTTCAATTCGCTTTAAAAAATTCATACCCCTTTCATACTGAAAAAAATGATACAAACTGTAGTTTCAGTACGACATGCATCTTTTAATTGAAATGCGAGTGATTGTTACCCAAGGTTGGACATCCAGTTTTAAAGTGGCACAATTTAGGTTTGCATTTACATTTCCCCTTGCACCGATTCCCAAAGGAAGGATACGGACAAGACTCGTAACAACCACTTCCGTAATATCCAGGATAACATCGTTGTTTTACAGGAGCACTGGAATAACATTTTCAAGTAGAGAGTAAAGGAACATGATCAGTTTAAATGAATTTTGATGCCTTTTTGTAAAATAAGCGGATAGAAGATAAATAAATATACATTCAATAGGCTTACATATTTTGTCAGGCATTGCAGCACAGGGAAAATGATATGAATTCTCAAATTGTTTTCTTTTATCCTGGGCATGGCAATATAACATGTAGATATCGATTTCTTATGTTACAGGTGTTGCTAAATATGCTATTCACTGCATTCAGATATTTCTTTCATATAGGGAAAGATATATATGTAAACATGCGGAACGAAAAAAATCCTAAACAAATAAATTAAACAAGTGCAGTTGACGGAACTCTCCAAGAACATTAAAATTTCTGGCTTAAGGTACTTCTCTACACCGAGACTTATACTTTTTAAACCACTACGTCACACGATGGCGATATAAATGTTTTGTTAAACTGTTTGTATCAATCAATTCCGATGTATATCGTTATAGCTCAGTGGTTAAAGTACCAGGCTTTGGAACCGCAGGTCATGAGTTCGAATCCGTCTGGAGCTTTTGTTTACTGAATGAAATTTTTGAAAATATCATTTTTGGGAGTTGATTTTAATCAACTCTCCTATGCAGTCACGCAGACAAACCGAAAGTGAAACAGTGTTTGGACCTCAGCACAAATCATCGCTGTTGACAAGACTTAGTTCTTGAAAATAATTGATAAATTCGATGTAATGTATGCTAAAGCATTATTTTTCAAGGAAACTTATTTATAAATACCTTGATAATAGTTAGATTTTTAAAAATAGTACGAATAATTTAGGTATTTTTTGTAGTCGTATGTATTCCTACGCCAGAGTTCAATATAGTCTAGTTCAACTCGACGCTCGGCTGTTTCCGTAAATCTCCGACAAGCAGAAAGTCTCTCTAGCTTCTCGGAGATTTACGGTGTCAGCCGAGCGTTTGGTTGAACGAGACTAGAGTTCAATATTGCTTGCATTGGATCCATACAATCCATACAATTTTCGAGAAATGTTTCTATTACTGATACATAAATGTAGTTTGATTGAATTAATTTTATCTTTAAATATTATTTAACATGATTCATATGGGGGTTTCTCGACATTCTTGTCGAAAAAGTCCAAAAATTCATATTATAAAATTGTGTGTAATTCAAATAAAAATTAGAAACTACATGTACTTGTCATGCAAAATAACATCATTGATTTTAAAATAAATAAACATCGACAAAATCAACTCTCGTCAGTTCTACTTTGATCTTATCTAAAATTGCACATTTTTCGCCTATTTGACATGTATACTTCTTATCCATCATGCTTTCTATCATAATCAAGTAATTTTCTGTTGATTTGAGAAACTATTTCAAGGTGTAGTGAGGCACCTTTAATATTTCAAAAGTCGCTCATACAGAGCGGTTCGTTGTTCTTTATCTCTGTTACATGTTAATTGTCGCACGTGTGCGAAACATAAATGTTCTGTTTATTTCCAGGAAACAGAAAAACCTTATAATGGTAATCTTTTTATTAACAAAATAGTACGAGCAATATATATAGGAAGTAACTTATTAGGATTTAAAATCGCAAATCCCCGGCCTATTATTTTTGATATAGTGTTATGGTCTTTAATATGATTAAATCGTAATGCACTCTGTGCGAGCTGCACCCGTATTCCACGTGAACGCGAACGTACTGCTTATGTTCAAGATTTATCGGATATCATGACAACCCCTACTTACATTTTTTCTTTATTAATGTTAAGGTGGTTTCTAATTCCCTTCATTAAAGATACAGTTCATGTACTTTTTAAAAAATTCATGCGATGTAAATGCCTCTATCAGAAAGCAACCGGCCTTCATTATCTATTAGTGGTCAACAATGAATATACCCAGTACGACTAGAAGAACAATCCAAAATTGAATGGGGATTACACACTTTTAATTTTTGTCTTCGTGTCAGCCTTAATTACAATGACTTCAATTGCCGTGATATATTGTGATTGTTCTAATTAGGTTACCGGTAACTTATTTCTGAATATTACTTAAACGTTTGATCAGAAACTGTAAAAACATTGAAGTGTCAATTATTGGTCGAGGTAATTAGAAAAACACAACATTTTTGACATATTTGACTTCAAATATATATAGATGTTTTACCGTACTTACACATAAGACCCTGAACCATAAGCCGCAGCAACTTTTATCAATCCAAAGACAAAACCACCTGTAAAAAACACTTTAGTTATCATTGCTATCTTATGCTAATAAACCTTTGTAGGAAATAAGTTTTGCCTCCAGTGAATTTCTAGTCCAGCTTTTCCTTTTTAAATCGCAATTTGTTTCCGTGTATAATTAAATATATACATATGTTAGTTTTACTTTTGATTAGTTGACTTTCGATGAGTTGTCGCATTCGGCGAGTACAAGTATCATTTAGTTTGATGACAGGTGAAATAACACAAACGAAAGCTGATTCATCCATTTTCTCAAATAGTCTTTAAGAGATACAGGTGACAGTCGATGGCTCGAACTTCGATCTCTCGCAGTTATTGATCTCTCGAAGTGAACTCACGGTCCCGATTTTTTTCACTATATAACTAAGTAAATTTACTCTTGATCTCTCGAACTCCGATCCCTCGAAGTTCTTGATCTCTCGAGGTAAAACCTGGTCCCGTTATACATATTTCATTGTTTTACACTCTTGATAATTCGAAGTGGTTGCTGTGTACACACGCAGCCGATCAAGCGTATAATTATAGCTCCGCGTGAACCTTACCTGGATGGTTGAGTGAACTCCTGGGGGCTAGCGTGGTATAGTGTTAATTGGTTGATTACGTAAGTGACACTACCCCTTGCTTCCTTCAAAGGGTAGATAGGTAATTTGTAACTGATATATTAATTTCAACAACTTGTGAAAGTTACGGTAAACTGCTCTTTATTTAAAATATTCTAATTTTATGATTTGGAAAACATAATATGCTTAAAAGATTTTTAACGTGAAAAAATACACTTAATAACCACACAACTAAGTTTTGTTTTGTTTAAATTGAAGTTATGTACCAGAAAATACGGTAGAAATCATATCAGACTATCCCTCCATGTTATGAATATAAATTTCCGGCTACTATAATTTTAGAACCAAAATTACCGGAACAAAAATTTCCGGAATTTTTTACACTTTCGATCTCTCGAACTCCTGATCTCTCTAAGTTTAATCATGGTCCCCTGAAGTTCGAGTTATCGAGATTCACCTGTATATACAATCATATGGGCAATTAAGGCCTTTTCACACCAAGTTGCGTTCCCATAATGTGAACACGGCGTTGTAAAATTTCTGGAATCACCGTAGGATCGCAGGAAAATTTTAGAAAAATGGAATAATTTTATTTGAAATTTTTACAAATGAAAATGGCAAGGCGTCCTGACGGCGACCGAGGCGTTTCTACCGAACTCCCGCGGCGTGAAATTGCGTTTCCACAGAGTTTCTCTTTAGCTATTGACTGCGCTTCTTGCTGAGTATCCGCCAAGCGACCAAGGCGGGCTAAGAGTTTTTGCCTCGCGTTCACGGTGTGCATTAATCCAGCGAGATTCGTCGAGGCTGAAATTTTTTTGACGGACGTCTCTTCCGAATCTCAGACCAGTGCCACACAAAGTAATTCGGGAAAATTTGCCCCAACTTCGGCCGGTTGTTATGTTAGAAATACGCTGAATTAAATCTTCTGCTTGCTTCAACTTTTTACTTTGAACATCCCTTTAACTCCCTATCAACATAAAATGTTAGGTTCCTACCGTTAAAAGATTTATATCCCACAAAATATGAACTTGTTTATTTTTCAATTCATTTCCACACTCATTCACATGTCCAATGCTGAAGAGTTCCAGTCAAGGCCATAAATAGACTGTTTCAAAATATGTCGTATTCGTAGTTTTACATAGAAAACTATAATGGGCAAACAGAAACTTTATAAATGCATTTAGATGTCAAGTTTTTTGCCAAAAAAATAAAATATGGAATTTATAATAAATTAAAAGGAAATATCCGGTATTTATAACTAAACCTTTTAATTTTATAATGTAATATTCATAAAATGATAAGGTTGAAACCTTTGAGTACGACATATTCTGAAACAGGCTATTTGTGACCTTGACTGGAACTCTTCAGCATTGGAGATTTTTTCTTCGTAGAATAATGACCCCACCCCCCTCCCCCGGTCATTATTCTACGTAGAAAAATGACCCCTTTGCCTGAAGAATAAGTGTCATTTCATAAAAATGAGCACACTCTACCTGAAGTAAAGTGATCCCTGTAGAATAATGACCCCCTTATAAATTTAAGTTTTCTTGTATCATCGTTTCTTGTTATGTGTGAAATAGTCTCAACAATATTGTAATTTTTTTTTGCTGTAACTGAAAGTGACCCGAGATTTGAATTCATACTCAAATAAATTAAGTGTATGATGGAGTATATTTTAGAGAATAAAATCCTTCGTTATAACAAGATACTGACATACTGTACCGAGGTATAATTCTCATCACAACGGGTTACATGCGTCTCATTATTACAAATAAAACATATTAAAATTACTTCATTATAAAACTAAATTATGTTTATTGGCGATGAAAGAGTATATAATATATTTGTCATATTTTATACTCTATAAATATCTCTTACTACTTAACTACTGTTTGGGATTATCACTCGAATGATCTATCCATCCGTCTATCTATCTATCTATCTATCTATCTATCTATCTATCTATCTATCTATCTATCTATCTATCTATCTATCTATCTATCTATCTATCTATTACTGTATAGGTATATTTTGACATATTTATTTACACAATAAAATGCTGTCTGGTGATTCGTGCGGAATATAGATGTAGCGATAGTGCAAAAAGTACATTTCATACGTAATCCGTTAACGCGGGTTATATAACAAAATTTCTGCAATAATTTATAACGACCATATCACAAAGATAGCATTGTATTGTTTATATATGTCTTTTAAAAATTAAATTAATTAATAGTAAGGAGTATGTAATATGGGAAGTTGAGTATAACATCATCATAATTGTTTCGTGCAGGTTTTTTTTTCCTAAATTTTTCTTCAGTCGTTAAAGGTTTCAACAGTTCTTAAACAGGTTAGAAGTAAATCGTGTAGATTTTTGTTTTGCCAGTATGTGCTTAAGTTGTAAATTACGATCAATTTTTACAAAAATGGAGGGTATCATAGGGATTGAATAGAAATATAAAACAATATCCGCGATCTAAATGAAGAACCAAACCTTCTCTCCATATGATATGCTACATCTACTAAGCAATTTTTCCTCCATTTCTTTTAGAAAACCGATTTTGATTCATAGCTTTGTGGAAACTGACAGGTATTATTTAAGACGGTTTAGTGAAAAAAAAGATGTAAAATACAAAAAGTACCACCAATATTGTAATTTTTAATGGTTTTCTAAATGAGTAAATAGTAAAACCAGGCAAAATTTGTGAGATGTCACTTCCCTACAAATATATTTCGAAGTCGCTCCAATCACATAGAAGATTGAAGATATTTGGGTCCAGATTGAATCTGCAGGGTGTACAGTACCTTTCCGTGAATTTTTTTGTGTACACATGTGGAGGGTTAATATCCTCAAAGTCCCTTAACTTTTGCTCGTCTGAAGCTGCATTGACTAGGGAAGAATCCAACATTTCTTGTGAGAGAAAATGGCGATATCTACGGTTAAGATAATCACCGATCCTAAGATATGGGGTTCTGGTGTATATCTCTTCTTGAACATCCAATACTGGCTCAAAATGGCCATATTTGTTCACGAGATACACGCAAGGATTGTTTGTGCTGTTTCCTGCAAGAGGCTTATAAGGTAACCATCTCCACCCTTGACCGCCACAATTGCAAAAAACATATACAGTTGTGTTGCACAATGAGGAAAATGCCAGAATCTCCATTTCTGTACCCCAGGTGCCAAGTTCTTTCATTTTTGATATTGATAGATACTGCTCCATCGGTGTGCCTTCCACCTTTGTAAACAAAACTTTATTGTCTTCCATGAAAGAGACCAGTCTTTCCCTAACGCATTTGTGAAATGTTTGAACTCAAAACACAATGAAACTAAATGCGCGGAACAAACAATTTCCATCTCCCCTCATATTGGCGATTTTTCTAGGTTCTGTTGTGATTTTCATTTTTCTTTTTCTGCCATTATCATTTATGTTTTTCACATGAATATCAAATATCAACGATTTTGTTTCCTGCCATTGCTCATCAGTGGGAAAAAAATTAACCATGGTGTTCCCCTCATAGCCCCCAACTATAATTGGGTCACTGCCGTTAATACTGTCTTTCTCATCTCGGAAAGGCTCGAATGAATTTTCACCATCTGGACAAGAACATTCGGAGTGAATGTTTTCTTCAACATCAGCCTCTGAGCGCGGACATCTTATTTCAGGGGCAGCAATTTTGTTTTTGTCGTGTTTTTTTCTTTTCCCAGGGCCCATTGCAGTTTCAGTGGAGGATCCATCAGTGTTTTCTTCATCATCTCCAGAGCACTGGCATCTTATTTTAGGGCTGACATCTTGGTCTTTGTTACGTTTTTTTCTTTTCCCAGGGACCTTTGCAGTTTGAATGGAGGATCCATCGCTGTTTTCTTCAACATCAGCCTCAAAGCGCGGGAATCTTATTTCAGGGGTGACATCTTTGTCACGTTTTTTCCTATTTCCGTGGCCCTTTGCAGTTTTAGTTGAGGATCCATTGGCATTTTTCTCAACATCAGCCTCGGAGCGGGGACATCTTATTTCAGGGGCGACATCTTTCTCACGGTTGTTTTCTTTTCCCAGGGCCCTTTGCCGTTTGAGTTGAGGATTCATCGGTATTTTCTTCATCATCTTCAGAGCGTTGGCATCTTCTTTTAGGGATGACATATTTATCTTTGTCACTTTTTCTTCTTTTCTTAGGGCCCTTTGCAGTTAGCGTTGAGGATCCATCGCTGTTTTCTTCAACATCAGCCTCGGAGCGCGGAAATCCTATTTCAGAGGCGACATCTTTGTCACGTTTTTTTCTTTTCCCAGGACCCTTTGTAGATTTAGTTGAGGATCCTACGGTGTTTTCTTCATTATCTTTAGAGCGTTGGCATCTTTTTTTAGGGCGGGCATATTTGTCTTTGTCAGGTTTTTTTCTTTTCCCAGGGCTTTTCGCTGTTTGAGTGAAGGATCCATCAGTGTTCTCTTCATCATCATCTTCAGAGTGCGAACTTCTTTTTTCTGGGGTGTCATCTTTGTCTTTATCATGTTTTTTTTCTGTTTCGAAGTCCTTTGTAGTTTGGCTCGGAGGTACATTTCTGGTTACGTACAATTTAAGTCGATTGCCGTTTATTGCATGTTTAAGTCCGGAGAGTCTATATGTTCCCTTCCCAAGAACATTTTCAACAACATAAGGACCATTCCAGTTTTTAGAAAGTTTCCCTCCTTTTCTAGTTGTCTTTCTAGTATTGTGTACTAGTACATTATCTCCTACCTTGGTATCTGTTCTTTTAATTTTTTATCATGATGCTTTTTCTGTGAGTTTTGAGATTCTTTTATGTTCTTGGCTGCCCCCTCTCTTCTGATGTTAAGGCGAAGGAATGATTGGCACCTTTGTTCTATAAGCTCCTCAAAATCTTCTGGTAAGCTTTCCAGGTCCTGTTGGTAAAGCCAAATCAACTGGAAGTCGAGGTTCTCGTCCGTATACTAAATAAAATGGCGTCTCTTTGGTCGACGAACGAACGGACGTACGGTATGCAAAAAGCATTGAATTAATCTTCTCGTCCCATTCTGATTGCTCATCGTTCACATATTTTGCCAGCATCCCACAGAGGGTTCTATTGTATCTCTCGGTGTGCCCGCCTGTTTGAGGATGGTATGGGGATGGGACGCGATGGTCTATTTGGAATTGTTCACAAAATCTGTCATTGAGCTGATTGCAGAATTCCCGACCCTGGTCAGTTATTAAAACGTTTGAGATACCATGGTTTGCCACAAATCTTGACAGAACCCTTAGGACATTTTCCGCAGTTTTTTCTGGTATGGCCTCAGCATCAACCCGTTTAGCCAAATACTCCGTGATGACAACAATATAACGATTACCTGCAAATAATTATTATTAATTATTATTAAACGATTTACATATCAAATCAAAAAGATATATATCTATAAATATTTAGTATCTCATTTATGCTAAAATTAGAAACAATCCCAACATAGTACTAGAATCTAGAGCTTTTGATTGTGTTAAAGTATTTATGAAAAACCAGAAAATATATCTCTAATGTTA
Organism: Magallana angulata; assembly: GCF_025612915.1. Classification (NCBI taxonomy): domain Eukaryota; kingdom Metazoa; phylum Mollusca; class Bivalvia; order Ostreida; family Ostreidae; genus Magallana; species Magallana angulata. The sequence continues at coordinate 13,098,952 of NC_069115.1, forward strand.
ACAGAAAATTAATTAAAGTTAAAAACATAGATAACATGTAAAGGTACTTCCTTGCTGAAAAACAGTCATGTTTATTCCTTGGAAAATAGAGTGCTTTGTTTAAAAAAAAATATGCATGGATTTATATTCCCAAAATGATTAAATATGCAATACACCTATATTTAAGAAACAAACAACGTTATTTAGTGAGCATGGCGTTATGAATAGCAATGGCTTTGTTGGCACATTCCATCATGTGCGATAGCGCATCATGGTAAATACATGTATGCCAGCAGAGCAATTGCTATTCATAACGCTATGTTCACTAAATAATCGTTGTTTATTACTTTTTTCAATTTTATGGAGAAAAACACATGTATCGTATAGTGGTTTGAATCTATAACGTCATGGAAAAGTATATGACGTCACACCTTTATGACGTCATAGTATACAGACAGAGCAATTGCGATTATAGAAAAATAATTGCAGTTCCTCCGTATGGACTTATAGTGGGAAAGAACAATGGTCTTGAATGGATATGCAAATATTAATATTTATTATCATACCAAAAATATAATATTACTTTATTTTATCCTTTTATCAATAACTTTACTTCATCCGGAGTACCTCCAAACTACTCCACTAGGATTCCAATATCGTTATTGTTATGGATAAAAAAAAGAAAAATTTTAAATCTTTAATGCTACATGTATCATAATGTAGATTCTTTTATTTCATTACAATTTTCATCTGCATTTTAGTGAAAACTTTGAAAATAATTACAAAAGAGAAGAACCTAACAAAATATTATTAGAAGATAGAGTCAAACAAGAGTCAAACAACTGTTAAATTATCTGTTACGCAATATTCTCAACAATTACAATGCAATGGGCCTTAAAGGTAACCTGAATACAACAACCAATATACACACACACACACACACACACACACACACACACACACACACACACACACACACACACACACACACACACACACACACACACACACACACACACACACACACACACACACACACACACACACACACACACACACACACACACACACACAATTTCGCCAAAACCTATCTTGGATTGAATTTTTGTTTTCATTAGGAAGACTTCTGTTTAAATTATAGTAAGAAGTTAAAACTTATTATCTGTTATCGCACATCGAACGACTAACGATAACGGACAACGACGGACGGCAACCAATTGCAGTAGATAATGCGAGTGCCTCATGTGACCTAAAAAACTCAAAAATAAATAAGCAGGCATTATCGCGATTTTTATAGTTAGTGCACCGGATAAATACAGTCTCATTTTAAAAATTAATTGATAATGTCTATATTCTTGTCAGGATTTAATACTCATTACTTTTAAAGAAGTTTAATGAATTGTTCAGTCTAACAGCAACAATATTGATAAGAGTCAAAATTCATCCTTTTAAATATGAAATTTAGAAGGCTGAGTGGTCAACAATATACACATCACGGCTAATTTATTAATTACCGATTTATCCTTACTAATTATTTGTTTATAGTGTAGCTATATGCTATTGTAAAGCCAAAAAAATAATAATGTGAATTCAAAATTCAAATGCCTTCCTATATCTTATCAAAGTACCAAAGTACTGACGTAAGTTGATTTTATCGATTATTATTTATCTTAAAATCAACGATATGTTATTTTGCTTGGCAGGTAGCTTATAATATCTATTTGAATTACGCACATTTTTATAATATGGATTCTCGGACTTTTCCGATAAGAATTCCGAGAAAACCTCTTCCGAATCATGCTGTGTTATATTAAAAAATAATTGATTTCATCAAACTATGTATCGGTATTCGAAATATTTCAAAAAGTGTATGGATCCAACCAAAAATGAACTCTAGTCTCGTTCAACCAGATGCTCGACTGTCTCCGTTAATCTCCGACAAGTAAGCGATACCAGGTCACGTGATAGCGTGATGATGCGATCTCTAAATATAGACTGATTCTCTGCTTGTTGGAGATGTACGGAGACAGCCGATGGTTGAACGGCACTATATTGAACTCTGGCGTAGGAATACATAAGACTGCAAAAAAATTCTAAATTGTTCGTACTATTTGAAATCTGACTATTTCTTAGGTATTTATAAATAAGTTTCCTTTTTTAAAAAAATGCTTCAGCGTACATTACATCGAATTTATCGATTGTTTCCACGAACTAACTCCTGTCAGCGGTGATGATTTGTGCTAAGGTCCAAACACTGTTTCAGTTTCGGTTTGCCAGAGTACATGTAACTGCATAGGAGAGTTGATTAAAATCAACTCCCAAAAATGGTTACGACCATCGTAACCTCTTAGTGTGTAAACATGGACATTTCTTTATTAAAATAAAGTAAAGTATATTTGACTTGCCATGTTTTGTTGTTTCTAATGGTCCAACAAGGTCCATGCCTATCTGGTAATATGGATCAGATTTGGTCGCATTCTTCAATGAACTTTTTTTTACATGTTTAAATGAATTTTTCCAATAGTATCTTTCCCGAATCTTATGCCACCTGCAATTCAAATCAAAATCATCATAAAATTAGCACAAATAACTGCATTTCATAATAATGACGAACTAATTATGACAATTTATTAAAATACTATACATTTACCCGTGTGTTCACGGGTTGACATTGCATAATTATGCTTTCGGACATATGCGAAATAGATACATTGACGCACCGTATTGCTGACAATTACAATACCAAGCTTTAAGCCTACAATAATGCTATTATTTTCACTACACTCTGCTTAGTAAGATAATCTAACTGTGTCTCGAGACAGGCTTTCACCAGTTAAAATGCATCCTATATACCCATAAAGTAGCAATAAATTGCAGAATCGCTGCGAAACGATTTTGGAGAAAAATAATGAAGCTGCATTGAAAATAACAGTCAAATTATTCAGAACAAACCATTTTGTGACTGTAAAAACCTTTCATTTGAATATTTAATTCATATTAATGAAGAATTCAACTCTTTTTCACCGACGTTTTTTTTACTTGCTCCATGTCGACATTCGGAACTCTCGGTATTTTTCATATTAAATGCACTGAGTTAGAGTTATCTCCCGCATTTTCTTTGATAAACAGAATATAAAGCAAATTTTCGATAAAAATTTACCCGTATTTGTATAATTTGATAATGTAAAAACAAAAACTAAATAGCCTCTCGATTTAGCATGAATATAATGCGCACGCGCAAGATTGTAATATCCAAAAAATCCAGATGATATCTGTATTTTTCGAATAATTTTTCGTTGATTATTATTTAGCGAAGCTTGATTAAGAAAAAATAAGAACAAATTGGTTATCTTCAAGTACCAATAATGTGTAAAATATATTTAAAACAAAAGACAGTACTCTTACGATTTTTCGGTATTAAAGCAAAAATTTTAATATAGTAGTATAGATACATGTAGATGTTGACTTTAGGTTGTAAATTAGAAGATTAATAGAATCATTCATTATTACGAGTGTGGGATAGTGAAATTCCACCGAGGGGACAAGATTCACTGTCTAGGACGAGGCTTTGCCGAGTCCTAGACCGTGAATCTTGGCCCCGAGGTGGAATTTCACTATCCCACACGAGTATATAATGAATGATTATTTTTCTCGCATTATATTAGCTTAAAAAATGATGTTTGACAACTTTCTGCTAGACGTTCAAAAGATTACTTTCGGTTTATCCCTCCGCGTGCTTCAAATAGTGCAAGTTAAATGAAAGCATACGACAGTTTTTTCAATTAAAATATGAAAAATTGTAATTAATTATGCAACACAATTACTTAATGGATAATCTCAATGCACTATTTTGCATTTCCCTACAGCAGACAACGTTTGTTTACGTTTTAAAACAGCGTAGTTATACACAGTGTAAGACAGAAAAATCTCACACTGCTGTCTCACACCGGACAAACCGATCTCACACCGGTGATAATGCGAGAAACATGTATATCATTGCAGAAAACATGTCGTCTTTTATTTCATTTTCAAATTATTAATAATGATTAAAAAAGAAAGAGAAACAGTAATCTCAAATGAGAATACCGCTTACATAAGACATAGTGAGGTATGTAGGGCAGATGGTAAAAAAATAATAAAACTTGGCTGAAAGGGTGTTAATTCTCAAGTTTGACAATTAAATCATCGGAACCTTTTAACTAATTTTGGTAATTTTGGCTAACAAATGATTAAATCAAAAAATCACGATAGCATATCTTAAATACCTGCAGGAAATAAGGAAATACACCGGTATACAATTCAGTTTTTGAACTTTAGCTGAATGCAATATTTTGGGTCGGGTCTTGGTCAAGTACTTACATCTATTCTTACATACGTCATTGACTGACCGGTAAGAATATGCTGGCGTATCTTCAAACTAATTTGTCATTTTTTGCGACTGAAAATTTAAGTTTTGGGAATTGGGTTTATTTCAAATAGCTTGATTTCATTGATAAACTATGGAGCATTTTCCTTTTTAAAAGAGTAACATGAATAGATAATATGGAGATTAACACTAAAATATCGAGGTTTAGGAGTCTTTGCCGCTACCGAGTATGTCTCTTGAAAGATCAACATAATTGCGTTTATTATAAAATACAATTTCTCTCATTTATTCAATTTGTGTAATTTATAGTTAGGAAATTTACCTGACTAGGTTGGATATATGAACAGTTATTTTCTGGATATTAAATAGCATTGAAATTAGCATTGTTGGCCTGGGTTTGAGTTACGACTCATTTTTAAAATGCGGTGTTATGGGTGTGTTAAGGGCTTTGTAGATGATACTAATACTTTCTGAAGAAAAAAAAACATGCACTCGTAGAAATCAAGTTTCATTTAGTTTCAAAACTTGTAACTTGGGTGGGGAGTTTCTTAATTTCACATTAATCACTATCTAAAATCTACCTCCAATCCTCCAGCCCAAATCTCAATCGCTAAATTGTCTACTTTATGCTCAAAGATAGGGGAATAATTAATGCATTTTAATTACGTTTTAACCATTATCAGATCAGAAAAAAGAGTATACATATGAAAATCGGTGAAGCAATTTAAAGGAAACTTAATGAAATAAATTTGAAAGCACATTTTTAAAAAAAAATTGTAATTGTAAAGGGGAGGGTTAGTGTAATATATAAACTATACCTGTTTGTATGCTGTAGAAGTGGATTTACATTAGGGTGTTTTTAACCCCATTATTAACAATAGAACAATTTTCCTAGATAAATTGACTGTCGTTTATGAAGAAAATCACTTTGAAACGGTCTAAATTATCTTTATTGAGTGATTGATTTTTGAATATCTGCTATGGCGCAACCTAAATGTGGGATACTCGCCTTTCGCGTGGAGACCTGGCTGTTTCGTGGTGAACCTCTTGATAACAGAATCTATATCGTTTGTTACTTAATGAAATTGAAACTTTTAAAATGCTCATTATAAAAAGACAAGTGTACGAATATCTATTTAAAAACCACGTTAGGCTCTGTAAATTTTCATGACAACGATTTATTTAAAACAGTACTAACTGAAATGTTTGTAAGCTCTAGGTATATTTTGTTTTTTTAAGTTTTGACTTAAAGAAAGATGAAGTTGATGACACTTTCTTTTCTGCATGAGGATTATTCCATAATTTACATGTAGACGGAGCAAAGCTATTGTAATAAGTATATAGTGGTAGATAGTAAAAAAGCTCATTCGACCTAAGAAAATATGATTGAATTAAATCTAACGTATCCTGTGGCGCTAAACCATTTATAATCTTGTAGAATATAATAAGTTTATGTTTATCCCTTCGAGATAACTTTAAAAAATGATTTTAGAAGAATTAAGATCCCTGTCACTGTCATGGTTTACTTCAATTTGTACATGTTTAAGCAATTCGGAGTTTTTTGATACAGCTACTCTACACAACATCACCACATTCCAATCTAGGTCTGATAAAAGACGAATTTTAACAAGTGTTAATCTATCAATTGTGCGCTTGAGTAATCTTAATATATTCAATTTGTGCATGCCTTTCCATGTATACCATTAATATAATTAGATCAACCATCTTCCGACTGTATATTTAGATGCAAAGCCACTTTTTAAAATTGATAACATTTTTGCTGTAGAGGGTATATGTTTTTGATTTTAAAAAAATATATTACGCCAGTTGCCTGTGTTTCTAATTTACAGGTAAATAATGGAATTGAAAACTCAAAATAATAGAAATAAATTGCATTTTTAAAAAGAACTATGACTCTGCAAATGCAGAAAATTAGATGGTGCTTCAATAAAGTTAATCTGACAAGTTTATGAAAAATTATTGTTAAGTTGTAACAAAAAAATTAAAACATGTGTAAATATGTATACGCTGTGTATATATGTATAATACAATACATGTAAAAAAGGATAAAAATATGACAACCATTCATTTATTATTTTGTCAGGGAACTATTCTGACTTTTTTAAAATTAAGCATAGGTATATGACAATATATTCTTTTGTCTTAATAAATATATACAGCAAAACTCGGTTATAACGAAGTCACTGGGACCTAAGAAATTACTTCGCTATATCCGTAATTCGTTATACCCGTATAAGAAATTCATTAAATTTACATAGCTGGAGATCCAAGATGACTTCGCTATATCCGTAAATTCGCAATATTCGTGTTCGTACTAAACGAGTTTTACTGTATATACTTTTTACCCAATAAAGCAGTATAGAGGTTATAAATTTGAATTATTAGTAAATTATACAACGTCAGGTGCCTGTCGAATAGAGCTCTGTTGAATTGCCTGAAAAGTGACGATAACGGGCAATACATTAATTAGATATATCTATCAGAGATTATGACAAGTTTAAACTTTAAATTCTGTCACACGAGGGAATGAAAACCAATTCTATGTCAAAAAGTATTTTAACCCTACTCGCCTGTTCCATTCAGGAGCAAACCGTCATCTTTATTTACATAGTATTGTAATAATAAATGGATATCATATTTTCAGTCTCAAAATTAAATGATAAATCGGACATATCAACCTAAAAGAAATTAGCCACGTCCGCATATATATCGGACAGTATAAACCTTTTAAACCTAAAACTTTCAAATATGTGCATGATTGTACATTTAAACCGTGTAGAGTAATTTCCTGTTCAGATCAAAACTCTGAGGTTGGGGTCAATTCTCAACAGGATCAATTTTCAACGTGTCGAGGTCATCAGAGTTAAGAAAAAACTTTCTCATACCGTTGAAAAATGACCCCGGGTATAAATTTCACGATTTTGGTCTCAATTTTCAACGTTGAAAAATGACCCCCGGGTCAATATTTAACGTTGAAAAATTACCCCCGGGTCAATTTTCAACCCGGGTCAATATTCTTCGTTACACCGGTTCGCATTCCTTTATAAATAATTTTTTTTTGCGGTATCAAAGCCCCTGTTATACAATTTATTTGTTGGTACATAAAAACAAAACAAATAACTTACGTTTTTGTGATTCCCAAGTGCCCACCAGGTTCATCACTGTGAACCCGTTTAAGAGTATCATCCATCTCTGTGCTTTTCAGAACCCGCAGAGGCGTATTATCGTTTCCTTGATGATGCAATATGCCATTTATTACAATAAAGCCTTTACATTTTCGTCGAAAGTTCCGTTTCTTTTCCTTACAAGAAGAAATTGATCTTGGATATTTTTTCTTTTTCAAAAAACGTTTTATTTTCTTACACTCGGACACTTCCATGTTGTCCATTGCCAACAATGTCAATGAAACTAACTACTCAAGGAAAGGACCTCGCGCGCAAACTTCAATATCATGAACTTTGTTTGATCTTCATTCTTCCATCGATGCCGAACAGAATGATAGGGGGGGGGGGGTTCTTCTTTGGATAAAACACAGCCGACTTCGACATGAGAGAGAGAGAGAGAGAGAGAGAGAGAGAGAATAGGCAGGACGGCAAATAATAGAATGCGCATTTTAAAATTATGGGTAGTTAACAATGAGGAAGGATGGTTAACCAATTTAACCATCATATCTACCAAAAAAATTTAAGACATAATTTCATAAGCTATAAACTATTGTTTAGTAAAGAAAAAACCTGCATTTTTTATCGTTTAAATTTTTCCTTTTTGCCACATGGATCTCTTCTTACACAGGATACCGATAGAATTAAAAAATTGCCAAGATAATCGAGCTCTCTTAAAGTACTAACCAATAATCAATATTAATCTGTTAATGTATATTCAGTACAAACATACAGAGAGAGAGAGAGAGAGAGAGAGAGAGAGAGAGAGAGAGAAAGAGGACATCGCGCGCAAACTTCAATATCATGAAGTTTGTTTGATCTTCATACTTCCATCATTGCCGAACAGAATGATAGAGGGAGGTTTCTTCTTTGGTAACAACACAACCAACTTTGACGAGAGAGAGAGAGAGAGAGAGAGAGAGAGAGAGAGAGAGCTACACAGAAAGCATTTTTGAATTTTTGAATAAGTGATTATTGATGTAACCCCCTTAAATGTGTATGGAGTAGAACTTTTCCAAAATTGAAAAAAAAAACAATAATTTTTCGGTATTTGATTTATTTAAGGTTGTATGGGACATCTGTCGTACATTGTAATTAGAATTCTCAACCGGTTTATAATTTTCTGCGCTACGCTGTTAGGGGACACTTTTGTGAAAGACATTACTTATGTAATATCACTTCTTTTTTATTCGATAAACAAAACGTCAAAACATGGAGGTGTCCCATACAACCTTAAACGTTGATGGTTTGCGAAACAATACTATTATGCAAAAAATTTATTTACTGATCTAGATGTAAATTAGTCAAAGATCCATCGAATTATTCAAATAGGAAAATTTTTAATTCAAACCGATTCCTATTGTACTGAAGCATATTTCGAATAAAATCATATCTAGGTTGTCCAGATGTAAAATGGCTTGTTCAACGATTGATCCTAAAATGGTTTTTTTAGAGTACACATTAGTTTTTTGTTTAATTATAATTGTAATAGTTTTAATCGGGATTATTTTCAATACTGGGATTATTTTAATTTTGATAATTTGCAAAATTCTAATAATCTGCATTTTCAATTCAATTTCTTTGTGAAATATCATTGTTTTATGTGACTAATTGTTCTTCTTAAGATTTTGTCCAAAGACTTGAAAGATATACTAGTACAAGAATAACGATTTTAAATATTCTTAAATATTTAAAAAAAAAATAAAAATTAAAAACCAGACCATTTTTGGCAGGTATTTATATTGATAAATAGATAACACATCAAGGCAAAATTGGTCTCTGTTTTGTGAAACCGTATTTCAAAAATTATTTTTTGTCGACAAATCAAATGAAATATTGGTGTGTTGATGCTTTTTAAATCGAAATACGAAGAACTCTGTTTAGGGTAACATACTATACTTCTGTACGTTTTTCCACGGTGATCACAAATTGTGCTTTTGCAAACTTGTATTTTAACATTATCAAATAGATTTAATTGGAAACACTTAAATTTAAAATTGCATTTCACATTTCATTGAGATGGGCAGTCGCGCTATCTATTACCCCTCAATCTTCATATCGTAAAATGTTTTTAAAAACTCGCTTTCACCCAGAAATTTTAATAAGAAGTATTAATAATTATATTCCTTCGCTAGTTGTCTCAGTAATTTTCACGAAAATATGATTGACAATTTTTTCCACCAATGACTGTTGCTTATTCTTTATAACAAGTATATTAACACCTTCATGATAATTGTTCGTTAATTACCTCACGATCTCCTGTAAGAAAAAAAGGTTTATTATTTATACATGTAGTGTATTTAAAGGTGTTTTTCTTTTTTTTCAATAACGGAAGAGTTATGCAACATCTGCAAGTATTTCTGATCGCACTCGTGTAGACCTGTCTATTTTTTGCGGATGCAAATGTGAAGTTGCAACAAAATATAATTCAGTTGTTAAGTATTATTCATGGTAGAGTAACAAGTACCGATGATTTCTACGCTAGCATTTTTCTGCTTTATATCGACGAATCATTTTGTGTGAATGTTTGTCTTTGATATGAAGAACTATATACAGTGATTTCTTATATAAAAGCAGTGGCGTCGGAAGCAAATTAAAAGTGGGGGGGGGGGGGACTAGACTTATCCTCAGAAATATGACAAGCAAAACAAAAAAAAACCCTTTTCCCAAATTCATGAAAATCCTAATCCCTGGGGGGAGGGGGGGGGGGGGGGTTATACCTATAGTTCCAAAAAAAATTCTTACCTACCAAAAATACCCCCCCCCAACCCCCCAAATCATAAAATTCCTAATCGTAGGGGGGGGGGAGCTACATTTAAGACTCCAACTTCTCAATATTTCAATCTTTTCAAGGTAAATTTAGGAACTATTATCTTTGCAGCAAGAAAAAGTGGGGGGGGGGGGGGGGGCTGAACCTCCTATGATGCTATGTGCCCAAAGGTTAGGTCTAACTTTGCACAAAAAGTTTTTTTTTGGGGGGGGGGGGTGTAAACGTAGTAAAACATATTTAGTCTTGTTTACGGCAGGGGTCATTTTTCTACGGGGGGTCATTTCTCTTCATGTTTAACATGCAGAAAAATGACCCCAGGGTCTTTTTTCTTCAGAAAAATCCAATTATTCTACAGCTAGGGGGGTCATTATTTTACGTAGAAAAATGACCCCCGGTCATTTTGCTACGGGGGTCATTATTCTTCATTACACCGGCACCGTACTCGCCAAGGTTTTTCGATTAATCTAGGCTATTATTGGTAAGCATGCGCTAGGCCATCGCGCTTACTATGAATGTTTATAAATATTTTAATGAGTAATGAGTACATGTGACATATATGTTTACCAGTGCTGGTTATGTCTACTCATTATCTACTCCACACAAAATTTAATGTCTGTCATTTTGTGTACATCTGCAAGACTCCTGTCACTTACCAGTCGTCTGTTTACGGTGGACCAAACACAGTAACATTCTAATTTCATTATGCGACACTCCTTGCTCATGCATGGATCTAGAGGGGGAGAGGGGGTCCGTTCCCCAGGAAAATTTAATATCAATAATTCCACGCAGTAAAAGGAGAGAGAGGGTCCAGACCCTATCCCCCTGGATAAATTAATTTTATTACATTTGTAATTTTATAAAAATAAAATTTCCAAAATATGCCTCGGGACCCTTTATACGATAGAGAGCTCCGCAATTATAAAACATATGTAATCACAGATTACAAAGCTCACCGAGACAAGGCATCACCTTTATGAGGCATCACCTTTATGAGACCACCTTTATTATATGATATGATATTGTAACGTATGATATGACATTGTATTGTGTAATAGATTATTGTAATATTGTATTTGATAAAATAATACAATATCATAAAACAAAATACAATATAGTATTATATGAAACAATATCATATTGTAATAATTCATCATAAAATTGATACATATGATATTTTTTATTGTATGATACTGTATCATATGTGATAGATAATATGATATTGTATTATATCATACAATATAATTTGATACAACATTGTTTCTTATCAAATGATACAATATCATGGGGTAAAGTAAAATATTATATAATACAACTATATTATAAATATTGTATCATATAACACAATAATATATATAACAACATCATAAAATACAATTTCATGTGATATGATAATATATCATATAAACCAATATCATATTAGACAATATCGTATGATACGATATTCTATAATATTAAAATAGCATATAAACAATTTCATTTGATATGATTCTATATTACAGAAACTAATATCATGTTTTACAATATTGTATGATACAATATCATAGAATATACAATATTATATCATAGGATGCAATATTATATATTGCAATATCATAAATAATAGTATCATGTGATTAAATAATTAATCAATAATACAATATAATATTATACAATATTGTATCATAATATACAATACTATACATAACAATATCATGATACAATATCATATCATAAAATATGAAAAAATGATACAATATTATATCGTATCATATAACGTTTTACAATATATAACATATGGTATTATATTGTATCCTATTAAACAATAGTGTTTCATATCATACAATACTATATCATAGGAATCATGTTACATGTATATCATTTAACAACAACCACATCTATCTATCAAGCAGGTTTGAGTGAGGTAGGAGATTTCTTTAGCATCCTTGATAATGGAGATCAGGCTCTGCATCTGAAGCAACTTCTGCGTTTCATTTATAATATAGTTAAATCAACTATGCAAGCTATCATATATAAAACGTGTGACCTGTTCCAAAAAACTAAACCTCATCAAGCATCTATGGCTCTGATTCAGCATTTAAGCCTGTCAGGTACATCAATATCATAAGACACACCATCCATGCAAATTTGGTGAAGTTAGGACCAGTAATAACTAAAATATCATCATCAGAGGGCACCAGCAATTAAAAAACTTTACCTCCTCCAGCATCCCCAACCTATGGCTCTGATTCAGCATCCGGGGGTATAGCATAAGCTCCCCTTGACTTTATCTCGGTGAGCTAAAAAGGCAAAAGCGCGAAGATTCGAAGGCGAGAGTGGGAAGTTGCAAAGGCGAAGAAGCGATAGTAGTATCACTTCTTCGCCTTCGCAACTTAGTACTTTCGTCTTCACATTTTCGCGCTTCGCCGTCGCATCTTCTATATTCTTCATATTGTTCATGAATTATACTTTCATTGAGGATTTCCACTATTACAAACTGCTGGGTATGCAAGTGCATCACCTAGAATTAATGATGAAACCAAAATTATGAAAAGTTTACTCCACTGTTAGGCATTATAACCAAGCTGAAGTTAGTAGGCACTGACTGCAGCCATTACGCCATTAGAGGTTAACGGCCAATAAGGAAAATCGTCAAAGTACTGAGAGTACTCGTACAGAAAATATATTTTACTTTATCGTCGGCATACTTTAGTAAGTTTAGTTAATATCTAGATGATTAATGCATCAATAGTTTGTATGAGCATTGGTAACGTTGGATACAATAAAGATCGTGTGCTTGCTACGGATATGAAAAACTATAAACAGCGCTTTATTTACAAGTTCGGTGTTTATAACTTCAAAATCAGTCGAACAGAGTGAAAAATTAAGTAGTTTCAAAGTCATATCTTGGATACGGGGTAACCAATTTCTATTCTTGTTAAAGGGGGGGGGGTATTTTTCTTCATGTTAAACATGAAGAAAAATAACCCCTGCGTCTTTTTTCTTCAGAAAAATCCATCTTCAGAAAAATCCAATTATTCTTCAGCTAGGGTGGGTCATTATTCTACGTCGAAAAATAACCCCCAGTCATTATTCTACGGGGGTCATTATTCTTCATTACACCGGCCCTATTTGTCTTTCGTACATACCTGAAAAAGAAGTGCAATAGAAATTGATGAAAGGAAATATTTCCAAGATAACTTCATTCTTTTCCTCGTAAAAATTCACTGGAACGAAAACAGATTTCCTAAGGAAATTTATACTAGGGAATGTTGACACCTTTTCTCCATTTGGAAGTCACTCGGAATACCTCACATGTTATCATACGGGTACCTTCATCTTTTTAGAAATAAAAAATTACCCTAGCTTTTTTTCAGTCGTGTAATGAAACCCGACAAGCTAGAGGGAGCGTTACAAATGGGAAATCTTGAGATTTTTTTCATTCTACATTAAATGAAAATATGTAAACTTCCACTTACCAGCTAAATTAATAATTAAAGCATTATAATAAAGCACTGCAGCTTATTAAATTTCTAGCTAATTTTCATAAAAATTTGTTTCAGTGAATGTTTCTTGTTTTGTACAATGAATAGAAATCAATGATATCATTATTTAATATGTAGACAGATTTTCCACCAATAAAAATATCTTTACATATAAATGAAGACAATTTGCCAATAAACCAGAATAACTGCTTACACCATGGTATTTCAACACGATGAGATGATGTCCGTGAATTATGATTAAATAATATTTGATTAGTAAATAGTGAGAGATTAATAAAAAAAAATGCGCGTTCATTTTCAATAAACCAGCCCGAAAGAGCAACAAAGTACTGAAGTACTGACGGGAGTTGATTTTATCGATTATCATTTATTTTAAAATCAATCTATCTTGCATGGCAATTAGTTTCTACTTTGTATTTCAATTACGCACTTTTTTTATAATATTAATTTTTAGACTTTTCCGACAAGAATTTCGAGATACCCCATATGAATCATGTTGTGTAATATTTAAAGATAGATTTCAACTACTAGTATGTATTAGTTATCGAAACAATTCCAAAAACTGTATGGATCCAAGCACTTTTGATATCGATCTCTAGTCTCGTTTAACTAGACGCTGTCTTCGTTAATATCCGACAAGCAAGAGAGCCCTCTCTCTGCTTGCCGCAGATTTACGGAGACAACCGAGCGTCTTGTTGAACGAGACTATATTTACTCTGACGAATGAATACATGAGACTACAAAAATATCTAAATTGTTCGTAGTATATAAAATTTGACTATTTTCAAAGTGTTTCCTTGAAAAACAGTGCTTTATCATACATTACATAAAAAATTCTATTATTTTCAAGAACTTAGCCTTGTCAGCGGTAATGATTTGTGCTAAGGTCCAAACACTGTTTCCTTTTCGGTTTGCCAGAGTAACTGCAAAGGAGTGTTGATTAAAATCAACTCCCAATAATCAGCTTGAAAAATAACTTTTACCGGTATATTGAACCAATGTAAACTAAAGCATGGCATTCACCTTATTTACGTGACAAAGAAATGTGAGCTCTGTAATTTGCTTATAAAACTACAACTGACACTTAAATTTTAGTTCATCACTAGAAATCTGTTCTAAAGCATTGTTAAACAATAAAGAAATGTCTGACGGTGAATGTCAATAGCCTGTATTTGCATGCTATAATATTATTAGATAAATGTTTTATGATGCCACTGCTTTCAGACTGCAATATGATTAAAAATGTATACAAAAATGAATATCTAGCCAAGATGAAAATTTAATTTTTCTAGATAAGTATTTTAGCCATGATTTTGATTCAATCGAATATCAACTGACTTATTCTTTAACCATTTTTTGTAAGTAAGTCTGTTAATATAATTTATTTTAAAGGGCTTGGAGACAATATTTTTCTTCTGAATATGACACTCATTTCTACTGTAATTGTTGAAATCAAAGCAAATGCACGTGTGTTATTCTGTAACATAGATCACTATTTGGTTACTTGTCCTATCATTTTCCTTTTTATTAAGAGGTTTAAAACACAGATTTTGTTTAAATGTATCAATGGTGCCATCATTTAACGGGTATAAAATAATCACATCTCTAATCATTCTCGTAGGGACATAAAAAGTGCTATTTTGAAAAGTATGGTGTTAACCTAGTATACATACTTAGATATGTTCTACAATTTAAATGTTTGTTTTAAGGAATTCGTGTGCAAATCATTTACAATATTTGAACTAGACTTATGGGCATATGCATTTTAATGACATACATGTACCATTGTTATTGTTTTTTAAAGAATTTAAAGAATATTCTCTTTACGTAAGGTTTTGGTAACAGCCCAAGGACGCATACACACGTGCATGTACTCATGTACCGTACCATCGTAATGTATTAAGAAGTGGGGGAGGAGTTCTATGATAAAAATTCGATTTTGATTGAATTTATAGACGTATACAACTTTTACTTATATTGTATTATAACCATTAAAGACATTCACAACACGTCGTACGTTCATTGCAGACTAGTGTTCTACATTGAGATATATTATTATATCATTGGGAGTACAAATGCAACGCTTAATGAAATAAATGTTTGTATCATTAGCGGTTGACCATGTAGCTTTTGGCTTGTTTCATTAAGCGTTAGGTCTGCTGTGCATTTGCGACGCTTAATGATAAAGAACTGCGAACGCTAACGCCTGTTTCCCGCCTTCACTTTACATCCAGATATTTCAGAATTTCTGTCAGATATTTAAAAACTAAGTTTTCTACTAGAAAGTATAATTAAATCCTAATCAATTTATATCGAAATAAAATTTGTAATCAAATTATTAATTTTTTAACAAAAGTTTTGCTAACGCGGGGTCTTAAAAATATCATTGAAATCGGTCTCTTTGAGTGAGTTAAACATTATTTAGCGGCCGATATGTGCATAAAAATTTAATAATCACATGTTTACGGTGGATATTAAAGTAAATTTCCATTTAATTTATATTTGATTATTTATATTTTGAAATGTTACATAGCAAAATGCTTTTTTTGGAATGTATTTTGGTCTGTGGACATATGTCCCCCCCCCCCCCCCCCCCCGTGAAACAACAAACCCTTTGGTATAAATATGCTAAAAAACAATATATAAAACCCCACAAAAGGAATTTTTTTCACTGGGGGGGGGGTGTTTTATAAAACAAATTCCGTTTTCCGTTAGTTTCTATTATGAAATTAGCTATTTTAACCCAAAATATATAGTTATCTCTCTTTGTTTGAACAAACCTTTTATGTTTAATGAAAATATACATTAATGTTTACATTATGATAAAGAAAGAAATTTAATTAGACAATTATCAAAAACTGACTTTTAGTTAGGCGGCTACACAATTCTATCGTTCGCAGTCCTTGTATCATCAAGTGGAGATTTATCATTAGCGGTTGATGTTGTCAACTATTAATGTAAGAATTTATAGCATTAGGGGTTGCAATTGCAACGCTTAATGATATTTGTATCATTAGGGGGCGTTTTATCATTAGAGGTTAATACAAGATTCCTGACCATTTTTGAAATAATGCTACCTAGCCATCCACTAATGATACATGTAAAATTTCAAAATTATATTTTTAATGGTCAAAATTCACATCCACTAATGTTAAAGAGGAAACTGCAAAATAAGTACCTTATTGACCATTATTCATATAATTTTCATTGCATTTGAAGATGAACTTCAATTATTAATGATACGATTCTGTATGAAATGGTATGTATCATTAAAGATATAATTTTGAAATTGTATCATTACTGGATGGCTAGGTAGCATTATATCAAAAATGGTTAGGAATCTGAACACTAATGCAACTTTATATCATTAGTGGATACTGTATCATGAGAGGTTGCTGCAAAGCTTAATTAAATATGTAGCGTGTTTGATGCCAAATTTTATAATGTACGTGTACATTATATTGTTTAAATCAACGTTTTAAAAAATAATAATAATTTTATTATCATTAAAATGTTTGTAAAACTGAGTAAGAAAATAGGTAAACGATGTGTTTAGAAAATTGACTGAGGAAATTCTCCGATTGGAATATTTTTTTTAATTTGTTTTTCAAACTTTATTTTGTGTTTTTATTCAGTATAATACCCTTTTCTAAATTGTATCTAGATTTTAAAGAGTTTATAATTGCTATATAAATTTAAAACTAGGAAAATCTCATAGAAAATGCCACCTATTTACACTGCCATTTTAGGCAATACAAATTCGTCCAGCACGCCTCGGGCATGAATTATGTTATGCATTAAAGGGACTTAGACACGAATTGAGCTCAAATTTCTTTGATTTTTTTTTTCATTTTTAATGTCTAGAATGATCAATATGGATGATTTTATGAATAAAGTCAAATACCTAATTAAAAGGGAGTTACAGAAGATAGAACTCTTTGTTCTGTAAACAAAGCTCGATTCCTATTACTATTTACATGCATAAGTATCAATCTAATGATGTTTTCTTTGTTGTTGATAAAATTATTAATGAACACATTAAATCAGTTTATCTTGTTTCCACAAGTTATTTTGTCAAAGAAATGGTAATTTCTTTACTTTACATCAATTGTAAACAAATATATGACTCGAATCAAAAATAAATTTTTCATCTTAAATCGTGTCCAGGTCCTTTTAACTTGTGTCGCATTTTATCGAGTTTAAATATAATTTCTTCGTAATAAATAATAAAGAAACATGGAATGAATAATTATATAATTTTCGAACATTTTAGAATAAATAGCCCCCAAGCCAGTTTCATATAAATGAGCATTTTAAGAAAAAAAATTGCATCTTCATCAGTTCTAAATCATGATGAACGATGATCTTTAATATAAAAAAAAACTGGTATAGCAAAATCATTCGATTCTTGCATAGAGAAATATTTGTATATACTGACAAAATTATATATGATTTAGGTGCATTTTCAAAAAAGAAAAATTACAAACAAGCCGTAAACTTTACCTTATATAAAGTGCCTTTTATTCTATTTTTATGTCATATTTTATTTTACTTTACGTACTTTATAAAATTAGGGAATTATATAGAAAATAAAACACTTCCTTGACATTCTACGAAACTTTCAGTTTACAGATGTCATAATTTAAAAAGGGACACTATTTACACTTCACTCATTTTTAAAATCAAAGTGTACAATTTTTTTCTGCTTTCTGGTTTTGATATCGTAAAACAATTTTGAAAAGTTTTAATGGTCGTTAGAGATAATAATTCGTATTCTCCTCACTCCTCAAAAAATGTAAATGGTTTTATCTTAGCAAGCTTACAAGTTGAAGTGCTTGGGGAATCTTCTGTATTTTCTCTATAATCAACTTCAACAACTAGTTTCTCCTCGTCCTGTATTAATTTTCTTTTTTGCCTCCAACCTTTTTGGTAAAAAGAACGTGTTTGTTGAGTTTGGTTGTTTGTTTTTAGAGGGCAATTTCTACAGGATTGTTTTAATAAATGATAAAATGTCAATTCTTTTCACCTTATGTTTTTTATTTAAAAAATGTTTTATACAATATTGTTAATGGGTGATTAGCACACACCGCAAATCAATTAGTGTACACATGACGTAAGTTTACTGTGCGTTTACTGTGCGTCATTTCATATCTAGATCGTGATCACATGCGACTTGCAGTCATCGTACGTGTAACGCAAGGAACACGTGAGATCTCCTATAATGTCATTCTGGCATGTCAAATAGTACGGTTGTCTTACGGGTTCCTTGAGTAAAGCGCAACTACAGACTACGTTTTCAGATTTATCAAGGATACCGTGGTGATCGTTGTGCATAGCAAACAGCCACAGTGCGTGCATAGACTCGGGAAGTGTGCGTCCTTCCAAAATCGTAAGATGCACTTGGATATGCATCTCTAGCAAAATTTTCACCAAAATCAGCGCGCAGACCATCCGTAGAATCACCAGTTGTGATTGGGGCTTTTTTAAAATCATTTACCCGATGATGGTCGTATTAATTAGCATTCATTCGCAAAAAAAATTAATATAAAAAAGAAAAACAAACTTTTGTTTTTAAACATAGTTTTAGCAAGATTTACATAACAAATAAGCGTATTGAGAAAAAATAAATTTGAATAACTAAATTTTCAAAAATGCTTAAAAAATATTAAATAGTTACATGTAAGTATATAAGTCCTACCATGTCTCAACGATCACTTACAATGTATAATACCGACCGCTTAAGCAGAGAAAAAGCAGGCAAATGAACCTTTTTTTGTTTTTTTACTTTAATTTATACATGTCTTCCGATTCTGAAGAATGGAATCTTCCACAAAAACAAATACGGTTAATATTACCCAACTACGTTGAAATACAAGACCGATATCAAAAAAATTATTCAAATATGTGAAAGAAGCTCATGAGTCACATCGCTCACCCGAGGAACAATAGGCATGATAAAATCTGCTTAATGGAGACATAATACAAACTATCTGGACAATGTAGTATAATGCATGTAGATCCTCTATAAATAAAAATCCATTTTTTCACCCTAAGTATTGTTATGTTTATAATCAAGTCCCTTTTCTAACAGGATGAATTAATAATTGAGCATTGAGCATTGCAGTTCTCAAAAAGATCCTAAACAATTGTATATATATGGGATATAAACCTACATCAAACTCTGAACCCTTTGTGAGGCCAAAAATCGTTCAAGGGCCAAAGTCTTAACAATTTTTAAGAATCAGAAAAATGTCAAAAAATGCTGGCATATTAGTTAAACCATATATTATACCATTTAAGTTTTTTGTGAATAATTACAAGTTAATAAAATAATTTCCATTGTAATATTGGATCCTTAAATTGTGGTCCCACCCTACTCCTCAAGATTTTGATTTTTAAGAATATTTTAATCTACAATATCTGATGTTGCTTTCAGTAAAGTTACAGCTTTACTAGGCAAATAGTTTAAGATTTTCCTCATTATATTACTTTGCAAATTTTAGCCCCCCCCCTCCCCCCCGGGTTGTGAACCCATTTTACCCCCGGAGATGATGATTTGAAGAATCTCGAATTTACCCTACCTATGGATGCTTCCACACAAGTTTCAGCTTTTCTGGCAGATGAGTTTCTCTTTGATTCTCTTTGATTACAGATTCTCTCTATATAATCCTATGCAACCCCCCCCCCCCATCACCACGGGGATCTTGATTTAAACAAACTTGAATGTACCCTATCTGAGGATGCCTCTACACAAGTTTCGGCAACCCTGGCTGATTAGTTTCTAAGAAAAACATTTTCACGATTTACTCTATATATTACTAATTAAAAGTTTGACTCCTCATTGTGGCCCCACCCTACCCCTGGTGGTCATGAATTTCACAATATTGAATCTACAAATCTATATACCTACACATATCTACATATATCTACATTCTACACACGTTTCATCTTTTCTGGTTGAGTAATTTCTGAGGGGAAGATTGCTAAAGGTTTACTATACATATTCATATGTAAAAGTTCACCTGCCCCCCCCCCCCCCCCCCCCCCAATGTGGTACACCCTACTCCCTTGGGTCATGATTTTCACAACTTTAAATGTACACTACCTGGGGATGCTTTTACATAAGTTTCAGCTTTCCTGGCTGATTAGTTTTTGAAAAGATTTTTAAAGATTTACTCTATACATTCCTTTGTGAAAATTTGACCCCCCCCCCCCCAAATGTGGCCCCACCTAACTCCTGTGGGTCATGATTTTCACAACTTTTAATCTACACAACCATAGAATACTTTTTAAATAAGTATCATCTTTCCTAGCTAATTAGTTTCTGAGAAGAATAGTATTAAAGAGGTCAACCCCGCCCCTATTTTGGCCCCACCCTACCCCCAGGGTCATAATTTTCACAACTTTGAATTTTTGAATAATTTACACTACCTGAAGATGCTTCCACACAAGTTTCAGCTTTGCCAAATGGTTCTTGAAAAGAAGATTTTAGAAAATTTCTCAATAATTCCTAATTACTAGTATCTCCCCTTGAAATAAGCGTGGTTCCTAATTTTTACAACTTCAAATTTCCTTTACCTAGGGGTGATTTGTGCCAAGTTTGGTTCAAATTAGCTCAGTAATTCTTGAGAAGATGTTGAAAATGTGAAAAGTTTACAGACGGACGACGGACAAAATGTGATCAGAAATGCTCATTTGAGCTTTCAGCTCAGGTGAGCTAGAAACTACTATCGAAAAACAAATAATAATTTATCTACAATTTGCACTCAATATACAGAAACAATAAAAAAAAAAACGGAATCGGAATTGAAGATGTCAAGGAAATGTTTTTTCCTGTAAACATACATGTACCAAACATCTTAAAGTTGGCGTTTTAAGTGTTAGCTTGTTACAGTAAAAAGTTTTGTTGAAAGTATAATCGTATGAACATAAAAAACATATTTTAAGACAAAACAATTATGGAACAGATATAAGTACATGTAGTATAGTACGATATTTCTTTCAAATACTCGTACTTCTACTGTACACTGTTAAAAAATACATGTACACTCAGTCTTGTAATAACAAACGATAACGATTATTTGTGTGCTGAACAATAGTTTGGACAATTCAAAATCCAAGCTCATTAAAATACAAATATTGTGTATATATATATATATATATATATATATATATATATATATATATATATATATATATATATATATATATATATATATATATATATCAGGCTTGGGGCGAATTACATTGTAAAGTAATGCATTACATTACCATTACTTCATGAATTTGGGCATTAAATTACCATTACCATTACTTGATTTTCTTGAAGTAATGCATTACATTACCATTACATGAGTAAAGTAATGCATTACCATTACCATTACTTTTTTTTTAAAGTAAAGCTAATAAAGAGTTTTTGCAAATGTTTCAAATATACAACACTCTTTAACATATCTACAGCTTCATGCTCAGTATCAGGTTCAAATTCAATGAATAAACAAGAGTCATTCTTTATTTGCTCAATACATAGTCATATTGTGGCAATATGAACAACATATTACATAAGTAAAATGATATTTATAGACATTTGGCATGATACAATATCAGATATGAAATAAAGACACGGGATAACATGCGTAACAAAAAACAATTAATGAAATAATGTTGCGGTTTTTAAAAGCTAAATATAGATATATCCCAAGATTACACAAATCTTTATAATTTTGGACACTAGTTTTATTAATTTATAAACAGATGATTTTTCCCAGTTATATTTCTTAATATATTTTAATCGTATTTCTTTTTACGGAGGACACTTTAAGACAGAAGATTGCTGTTGCACTTATGATCGAAGTTTCAAAGGGTTCATCTTTTAAATGCATCCATCTTCCGGGCTATACTAAATAAATGTTTTGCAGGAGCAGTTAAAGTTTTGGCTGGAAAATACTGTTTGACGATCTTTATCTTAGAATATATTATAATAAGTGCAATAATAGATTAAATACATAAATCTTGTATTTTCTATCAGTCCAAACTAATGTACATGTACAGTGTAATTAATATACAAGAGAGAGAGAGAGAGAGAGAGAGAGAGAGAGAGAGACAAAGAGACAGAGAAAGAGAGACAATAAGTAAGATTATTTTCAAATGGGTTATAATATTGGAAGTGATATTGATTTTCATCATGGATGGACAGTGCATTCATTTTGCTTTTAAAGGTGCATGTCTGTCTCCTATTCTATTGTGACATAGCGAAGGGAAGGGGATTGGGGTGTTTAGCACTTCTTATGACAATAGATTGTTTTGATACTTAGATTATCCTGGGGGCATAGTGTGTTGTTGACACATTTCTTATTGAAGTGCAAACTAATTGGAGTAAATTGTTTAAATGATTAAAAACTCTTAATAACAACACTCTTAAAAATGTTATGTAATTGTGCTGTTATCTTTAGTAATATAAACAATTCAAAAATGAATTTTAAAAAACCTTTTTTAATAAAACATGTACAATTAAAACATTTTTTTCTTAATTAGAATTATTTCTTTCTTCTTTAAAAATAAATTTAATCAAATTCAATTTCAACTATTCATTTTTTCATCACATTTTTTAAAGTGAACATGCATAAATATGCACAGTAATGCAAAGTAATGCCATGTAATGCCAGCATTACACTAGATTTTGGAAAGTAATTCATTACATTAGCATTACTTGTAATGCTAATTTTGAGGCATTACACATTACTAGCATTACTTTGAAAACATGTAATGCATTGCAATGCATTACCATTACATTTAGCATTACCCCAAGCCTGATATATATATATATATATATATATATATATATATATATATATATATATATATATATATATATATATATATATATATATATATAAAAATCCAAAATGAGTGAAAGGGGACATCACACAGTATAAATAATCAAAAAAGAAAAAGAAAATGAACAGTTCCAAAGTTTCTATTCACTAGCGCTTTCTGGATTTACATCCTTCTTCAGGTGAATGTACATAAGTTAAGTACATTCACCTGAGGAAGGATGTAAATCTAGAAAGCGCTAGTGAATAGAATAGAATATAAGCCGATCCAAAACTCTACCGTTTTCATTTGTAATCTTCAGACAAAACTCCTGAAGATTACAAATGAAAACGGTGGAGTTTTGAATCGGCTTTCTGTTATTTTTATTATTTATTACTTGTGTGGATAAACTTTACTCATTTTGGATTGCTTGTATTCGTCACTTTTAAGAATTTTATACATTTGTTGGTCTCTTCTTTTCCTTGATACAATTGTTAATTGAAAGCAGGACATGTGCAATCACTAATACAGCTACCAGGACACCCAGAGAGACAAAAATAATCTTTGACCATGTATTTCCGTTATTCTGTAGTCGTTGATTAGGAAACGATTTGCCGGCCAAAATTTTAATTGTTTTTTCTGAAATGGAGTTCTAGATGTAATAAAAAAAACATTGGTTTATGTAATAGGTGGCGAAATACTGATGTAATACAGTTTATATCATAAATATTATTATTATTATATTATTATATTATTAACATATTATTATTATTATAAATTAACATATGGAATATAACATGTATATATTCATGATGCATTTATGCAAGTGATATGATGCAAGCCTCAAATTCAACTAACATGACTGTACTTGTTATTTTGGCAGATAATTAACCATCTTTTTTCAAATTTTTTAAATGAGCGCTGCATTACTTACCAATTTTTTTTTTACATATGAAACTACAAACACAAACATATATGTATTTGATTAAATTAAAATTAAAATAACCTTTGATTGTACCATTTTCTCTAAGAAAATGTGATTGTGGCTCCTCTGAAAATCCTTTGTCTATATCAAAATAATCGCTTTTTCCAAGTTCGGTTTGTTTCTCTTTTATGCCTAGAAAATGAGAGAGATTTCATTTTATCAATACAATTGACACGTTAAGGACTCTAGATTGATTTTACAGGGATATCTAGAAAGTGACTTGCCTGCACTTATGTCTTTTTACAGCTAGTTTAGAATTAGTTTTGCCGCCACAGCCTGTTTTCAATTTATAAGTTTAAAGAGAATATTTCAAGACGCTCAAAGCGAGTTTTTTTCTGTTTCAGTGGTCTGTTACCGGTTTTATTTATTTACATATATGCAGCCATTTACTTTAAATTTGTAAACCTGATTTTTATAATGTAGATAGTGTATATAATACTCGGCAGCTTTAATAAATAACATTGAATATGGTGTGTTTACTCTCACGGACGCAACTTAGCGCAGTCGAAGCATGATAACATTTTTTACATTGCGTAAATCAAGAAAATATATATCATAAGGTCTAATACATGTACATTGTATATAACACGCCGATTAGAAAGAACAGGAAATGTTCATTATGACATCACACAAAGTAACAATAATAAAAAATACTAAAAAAAAATATTGCAATTTTAATCGTTACAAACTTATTAAACTACATTAAAAATTAAATAATTTTGCATGTACTTTTGTAGTCAAATACATCCAACACTATAAACAACTAATTGATCATGATGCACTTGTCAACGTGACGTCATACTGTAAATTTTGACGCACATTATGTATAGACAGATTAATTTTACAAAGTTATTAGCAATCATTTAAAAAGTATTACATTTTCTGCAATTCTAGATAAAACATTGGTTGAAATATATTAATTTACCTGTATACTGTGTTGATGTGATGACAGTCTTCTTTTGAGAAATTCTATTGATATTGTCTATATTTTAAGAAAGCAAAATTATATGACATACAAAATTTATATAAATAAATAAGCTTTTAAAACAAAATCTTACTGGTACACTTTTAAAATGCACTTTCAATTCATGGATTTTTTTTCAAAGAAAAGAGTTGCCAAATTAAGAAAAAATTGTAATTTGATCAGGGAAACTTCGTCTCATTGTTAATTAAAAAATGCATTCTTTTCTTGGACAAACATACGAGAATGGTTTATGGTCACTATCCAAGTGCATTCTAAGAATGAAACCAAACAGTGATATCGCAAAGAGAATTTTCAGCCTAGACATTTCATTTAAAAATATATTATCGCCTGTGCGTATGGGCATTGATATAGCTTTGAATCATGATTGAAGTATACAGTCTCATAACTGCCGCGGTGTGTGCATATAAATTGAAAAAAAATGAGACTGTAAACTTAAAAAAATCATGATTTAATAATGCTTATATTTACATTTTTTTTACTTCTTGCCTTGTCTGCAAATGTGATTTATACCTTTAAAATCCTATCGTATCCTTAGGGTAAGTTCATATTATTGGAAGAGCCACAGTAACAGCAGCAAGCGTGAACTTTGGTTTTCGCTTGTGACGTTGCAGTTTACTCGGTCAACTTTTGTGACGTCATAATAAAACTCGTCATTTTAACCTTTGAGTACCCTGTGTGTATTACAGTGTTGTAACTGTTGTAGCTTACAACACACTTTATAAGCAAACAAAATGTGGAATGTAAATAAAAAAAATTCAACATTGACCTTTGATTAAGAAATTCAGTTAACGTTCACTGCACCAACTCTATCCAAAAGGAGTCAAGAATGGGTGAATAGGGATCTCATTTTGACCAACAATACATGTAGAAGAGCACTGTCATAAACAGGATCTTAAATAAACAGAGATGTTGTAGCCTGGACTTAAATCCAAGAACAATCTTTAACTCGCATGTACAGCTGTACTGTGTAGATGAAGTTTGAATACACTTTGCTCACATGGAATAAATGCTTAAGACAAAAGAAATATTGAACGGACAGACAGACGGACGGATCTAAAGTCTAAGAATATTACTAAAGACAACTATACTTCTTAACCTGAACACATGCATTAGATATAATAAATGGTATTAACTTACACTTTGATAGGATTTTAACTTACTTGCGTTTATACTCTGGCAACCGGAAGTGAAATTACATTGTTTAGAGGAACAAGCGCAAGTTTGTTGACAAGCAACTCCATAGTATGGGAATTGACATGGTTTATCACAATATCTTCCAACATACCCTAATGGACATTTGGTACCTTTAATAATTACAAAGAAAACTACAATAAATCTTTTATATATTCATTCTATACGATTTTATTAACTTTTTAGATATATCGAAAAAAAAACCAAAAATATGTAGAATACTCGAAATTTTAGTGTCCCCAAAAAGAACAACAAAATCTATTTTTTTTTTTTATTTTCTGTAAGCTGAGTTTTGCCATGTCCAAATTATTTCTTTGCAAATATCAAGTCAATTATAATTTTTCTACAAACCTTTTTTCAGTTAAAATGCTGTAAAATTAAAGCATATTCAAAACATGCTAAAAATAATATTGATGTTGAAAAATGAAGTTTGAGAACAACACGCATGTTTTAACTGAAATTTCATTGTTTGTTATCCAAGGTTGGACATCCAATTTTAAAGTGGCACAAGATCTGTTTGCATTCACATTTCCCCTTGCACTGATCCCCATATGAAGGGTACGGGCACTGAATACAATGATTTCCATAATATCCCTGATCACACTCTTGTTTTATAGAATGACTGAAATAATAGTTTTAAGTATATAGAGAGTAAAGGCAAACGATCAGTTTAAATGGACTCTGATACTTTTAGTAAATAAGCGGATGGAAGATAAATAAAACTATACATTTAACAGGCTTTACACATCTCATTGCAGAGCAAGGATACAAGCTGACATGAAGCCTCAAATACGCGGGGTTTTTTTTATCTTAGACAACTGCCAATATTATATTACATGTAATTAATCTATTTTTATCTGTAATACGTGTTGCTACATATAGTTATTATTGTTTCGCTGCATTCAGGTATTTTTTTCATATGACGCAAAGTTATGTAAACATGCCGATCAAAAACAAATATATTACAACAAGCGCAGCTGACGGAACTCTCCAAAAACATTAAAATTCAAGATCATATATTTCAAAAGTCGTTCATACTGAATGGTTCGTTGTTCTCTATCTATATTACATGTATAACGTCCCATATGCGCGAAACATAATTGTTCTGTTTATTTCCAGGAAACGAAAAAAATTAATAATGACGAGTGGTATTTTTTTAAACAAAGTAATACAACCAATAAATATAGGAAGTAACTTATTAGGATTTATAATCGGAAATCCCTGGTATATTATTAATGATGTAGTGTTATGGTCTATAATATGATTAAACAGTAATACACTTTGTGTGAACTACATTAAAGATAAAGTTCATCTTTTAAAAAAGTCCATGCGATCTAAATACCTCTATCTGAAAGCAACCGACCTTAATTATATATAGCGGTTAACAATGACTATACCTAGTACTAGAAGAAGAACAATCCAAAATTGAATTGGGATTACACACTTTGAATTTTTGTCTTCAAGTCAACCTTACTTACAATGACTTTGATTGCCGTGATATATTGTGATTGTTCTTATTAAGTTACCGATAACGTATTTCTGAATACTACTTACACTTTTTATCAGAAACTGTAAAAACATTTGAAGTGTCAATTATTGGTCGAGGTAATTAGAAAAAAACCCAACATTTTGACATATTTGACTACAAATATATATAGATGTTTTACCGTACTTACACATGAGACCCTGGACCATAAGCCGCAGCAACTTTTATCAATCCAAAGACAAAACCACTTGTAAAAAAACCTTTAGCTATCATTGCTATCATTGCTAATAAACCTTTCTAGGAAAATAGTTTTGCCTCTAGTACTTAAATTCTAGTCCACATTTTCCTTTTTAAATCGCAATTTGTTTCCGTATGTAATTAAATATATACATATGTAAGTACAAGTATCACTTAGTTTGAAATAACACAAGCGAAAGCTGTTTCATCCATTTTCCCAAATGATCTTTCAGAGATATAAACAATCATATGAGAAATTAAGGCCCTTTCACACCAAGTCGCGTTCCCACAGACTGAACACGGCGTTGTAAAATTCCTGAAATCACCGTAGGATCGCAAGAAAATTTCAGAAAAATTTATATAATTTTATCTAAAATTTTTACAAGTGAAAATGTCAAGGCGTCCTGACGGCGACCGAGGCGTTTCTACCGAGCTCCCGCGGCGTGTAACTGCGTTTCCTCAGAGTTTCTCTTTAGCTATTGCATGACTGCGCTCTTGCTGAGTATCCGCGAAGCGCTCAAGGCGGGCTAAGAGTTTTTGCCTCGCGTTCACGGTGTACATGTGCTGTGCCCGCTGACTGCGCGTGCAGAAGACGTTTTGTACTTATGGGACCGGTGAATCAATTTAAATTTGTACATTTTACGCTAAACAAACAATAATTTTTAACTTTATTACCAGTAAATATACAAATAAATGATTTAAAAATTGTTTTTGTTTGTTATAATGAAATAAGGTAATTGGAACATAATTTTAAAAATGATTCGTGACAAGACAAAAATTTCAGTAGACGGACCAAAAAACCATTATTGTAATCTGTCCCAAGGTATTTGTGCTGCACATTTGGACGATTTTAAACAAAAATACACTTAACATACGAAAGACAAATAGGGCCACATAAAAAAATATTTTTGTTGCGTAGTAACGAGAAAAGACCTATTATTACGAGTTAATTATCTCATCAAAACAAAAAACAAAAGATATCGTAATCTTTTAGTCCTAGTCAAAAAACAATAGCATTAGTAACAGATAACTATATTTATAAGTTTCAGTCATGAATGTACGGGATTTACCTCGAATCGTGTTTTATATTTTTATACATAATCTATATTGAAATAATATAGCATTGAATGATTTATATTTGACGTCGTATTGTCAATAACTGCCGTCAGGTGAGCAGACAAATTGAACAAGCATTCTAAGAGTATTGCATAAGCAATACACGTCCCCTACCGGTTTGTGGAAATTGTGAAAACAATGCCCTGTTAATGCAGAATATCGAACCCGAACATTAAAAAATTTGAATATAAAAAATTAATTTTCTCGAAAATATGTCAATCAGACGCTACTAAAGTGTAAACTTGATCTGTAGTTTGACATTTTGAAGCTGTTTCAGCAAATTTCATATTATTTCTTAAACGCATAAAGGAAAAGAAGTGTGGAAAACTGAAGTGGGACAGACTGTTCAACTGACGGTAGTTGTTGACACGACGACGTTAAAAAAAATCCATTTATTGCTTATATTCACATTCCTTTACTGATGTACTCAATTATTTACTTAAATAAATCAATACAAATTGCAGATCACGGAGGGAGTAAATTAGTAACAGCAAAAACAGTTTTAACTGGTTATCACATACTCATAATGATTATTAGACTGTTGTGTTGAGATCGATGAGCATGAAAATATAATCCATGAAAAATAACTCTTGAAATTTTGCTTATAACAATAAAGTCAACTTTTTTGTTGAATAATTGTAAAACATGGTGTTTTGACAACATGTATGAAATATATTTTTTAACTAATAACAAAGAAATCACTGTTTGGAAGCTACTTATGTAAATTACATGCATGTAAATTAATACGTAGTGGTTAGTTGTTGCATTTCGACGCATTCAAAAATCACAGAATTTAATGGAAATACACAGTAGAATGTAAATATTTGTTTTTTTAAATTAACATTTTGGAGTCTGAAAACAAATTATCCTTCATACTATTTGAATTGGTCAATTATTTTATCAATGAATCGATCTGCTTTGTTCCTGTTTTGATTTTTTTTTACTAATTTAATGTAAGTACATGTATATATATATGTGTGTCCATTTTACATAAAGAGACTCAGAGAGTATATGTAGAACAATGAAACGTAATTATGAGATAATAAGCTAGTAATAATGATCTCGAGTTCTTTTCTCATAATAACGAGATAATTTACTCGTAATAACGAGATAATTATCTCAAAATAACGAGATATGTTCTCTTAATAACGAGATCTTTTCTCGTAATAACGAGATAATTTGCTCGTATTAACGAGATCCTTTCTCGTAATAACGAGATAATTAACTCGTAATTTTTTTTATAATAACGAGATATTTTGTCCTAATAACGAGATAACTAACTCGTAATAACGATATTTTTTCTCATAATAACGAGATAATTAACTCGTTATAACGAGATCTTTTCTTGTAATTACGAGATAAAAATATTTTCTTATGTGGTCGGTCCTATTCGTCTTTCGTACCGACCTGTAAAAAGTGCAATATAGAAATTGATAAAAGGAAATATTTCCAAGATAATTTCATTAGATTTTTCCCCGTAAAAATTCACTGGAACGAAAACAGATTTCCTAAGAAAATTTATGATAGGGAATGTTGACATCTTTCTCCATTTGGAAGTCACTCGGAATACCTCACACAATTTTATCATCCGGTACCTTCATCTCTTTAGCAATAGGAAATTCCCGTAGACTATTTATTTTCAGCCGTGTAATGAAACCCGACAAGCTAGAGGGGGCGTTTCAAATGGAAAATCTTGGGATATTTTCATACTATTAAATGAAAATATGTAAACTTCCACTTACCAGCTAAATTGATAAAGCATTATAATAAAGCACTGCAGCTTATTAAATTTCTAGCTTATTTTCATAGCTTAAAAATTTGTTTCAGTGAATGTATCTTCTTTTGTACGATGAATACAAATCAATTATATCATTATTTAATATGTAGACAGATTTTCCACCAATAAAAATATCTTTACATATTAATGGAGAAAATTTGCCAATAAACTATACGAAATGCTGGCACCAGAATAACTGCTTACATCATGGTATTTCAACACGATGAGATGATGTCCTTGAATTATGATTAAATAATATTTGATTAGTAAATAGTGAGAGATTAATAAAAAATAGCAACAAAGTACTGAAGTACTGAAGTACTGTATATTATTCTGTAATATAGATCACTATTTGGTTACTTGTTCTATCATTTTCCTTTTTATTAAGAGGTTTAAAACACAGATTTTGTTTAAATGTATCAATGGTGCCATCATTTAACGGGTATAAAATAATCACATCGCTAATCATTCTCGTAGGGACATAAAAAGTGCTATTTTGAAAAGTATGGTGTTAACCTAGTATACATACTTTACGAAAGCCGAGAAGGATCATTCGAGATACGAGATTCAAAATACGAGATTCAAAATACGAGATTCAAGATTCGAAATTCGAGATTCAATATCTAATTAACCAATCAAATCAAGGATCTGAAAACACGTATCCTAGCGACATCAAACTGTTCTAAATAAAGATTATTAGTACATGCTCTAATATACAAATAAATGCTATGTTCACTTCTCCCTAGCTAACTAAATAATTGTTTGTATTTATTTTTACACAGAATATTCAAGTAGACTAGTAATAATGCAGTGTGTTTCGCAGATCTTAGTGATTTTGTTTGCCCAGGCTCCGGGATCATGAAACTGTCTTAAATTTTAAGTCAGACTTAAGTCAATGAATTTGCACTTAAATTTTAAGATTGTTCTTAAAGTGGATCACAAAAAAAATGACTTAGGGTTAAGTCTGAATTATTGTCTTAAATCTTAAGACTGCTATTAGGCAGACTTAAGTTTATAGATTCTTACTATGTAAGTTCAAAATGGCGACACTCGTTGGATTTTTAAGAAGAAATTATCAGCAAAGAAGGTTGCTCCCTCATCCTCGGGTTTTCTATTTATAGTCTAGGTTTTTCCCCTTTGTGCACTTGCTATTGAAGTTATTTCCCTTTGTTAAAGTGAAAGTGTGTAAACACGTCTGTATAATGACTGATATGTTATCCAGTAAGAAACTATGCTAATATTTGTGTGAAGCATCTTTTAAATATAATTTTTTTAAACTTTGTGATATATGATAATGTTTACGATGCAGCCGATAGGAATCTTCAAAAGAAGAGTTCCACTTTTAACAAATTCTGTCGAAAAATCGCGCGAGTTACTATGGAGTTTAGCTAAGACAAATCTTAGCTAAGTTTTTTCTTAGATCGTTTTGTGATCCATTTAAGTAAGCAATCTTAACTAAGTCTAAATCTTAGATTTAAGACAAAATTCTAACTTAAATTTAAGACAGTTTCATGATCCCGGAGCCTGGTGCATTTCCATCTGATGCGTTTGAACCCTGGGGTATTTCACCACCAATAGTTTAAACCCCGTCTTTATTCACCCTTTTTGTGTAAAAATGCAGTTATGGTAGAGAGCTTCATAAGCGGAGCCAATTTTTTTTCGGTAGGGGGGTCCTAGGCTAATTTTCAATAATTTTACTATGTATATTAAGCTTCAATTTTCCCGAGGAAAGTCCAGACCCCCTGACCCCCTCCTTTATAGACCCCCTCCGCGCATGAAGATTACATTGTAGTATCTAAAATATGTTTTAATCTGAATATAAATAATCAGTCCAGGTTTCACGAATAAATATAAGCATTACTTATCGTTTTTTATGTATACAGGCATACACTAGTACTATGATTTTAAACTAATCATTGAAATATTATCACATTATACGGAATTATTAATATATACAATTTTTTTCCCTTTTCTTGAGTAAACAACTTCTTATGAGTCTTACTTTTGGCATTGTTTTCAATATAGAAGGATACATATTCTGTACAATTAAAGGTAGGGATAACAGGGTGCCAATTTGTTCACATTGCCGATTTCTTGTGCAGAGAACAGTAAAATTTTAAAAATTTGATTGTGCATGAATTTTTCAAAATCTATCTAACTATTACATAAGAGCTATTAAGACATTTATTTGTAGGAAAGAGCATGTACGAATGATCTTTATTTAGAACAGTTTGATGTTGCTAGGATACAGGTTTCAGATCCATGATATGATTGGTTAATTTAGACATTGAATCTTGAATTTCGATTCTTGAATCTCGTATTTCGAATCTCGTATTTTGAATATCGAATCTCGAATGATCCTTCTCGGCTTTCGTACATACTTAGATATGTTCTACAATTTAAATGTTTGTTTTAAGGAATTCGTGCGCAAATCATTTACAATATTTCAATTAGACTTATGGGCATATGCATTTTAATGACATACATGTACCATTGTTATTGTTTTTTAAAGAATTTAAAGAATATTCTCTTTACTTAAGGTTTTGGTAACAGTCCAAGGACGCATACACACGTGCATGTACTCATGTACCGTACCATCGTAATGTATTAAGAAGTGAGAAAGGAGTTCTATGATAAAAATTCGATTTTGATTGAATTTATAGACGTATACAACTTTTACTTAAATTGTATTATAACCACTAAAGACATTCACAACACGTCGTACGTTCATTGCAGACTAGTGTTCTACATTGAGATATATTATTATATCATTAGGAGTACAAATGCAACGCTTAATGATATAAACGTTTGTATCATTAGCGGTTGACCATATAGCTTTTGGCTTGTTTCATTAAGCGTTAGGTCTGCTGTGCATTTGCGACGCTTAATGATAAAGAACTGCGAACGCTAACGCCTGTTTCCCGCCTACACTTTACATCCAGATATTTCGGACTTTCTGTCAGATATTTAAAAACTAAGTTTTCTACAAGGAAGTATAATTAAATCCTAATCAATTTATATCGA
Organism: Magallana angulata; assembly: GCF_025612915.1. Lineage (NCBI taxonomy): Eukaryota > Metazoa > Mollusca > Bivalvia > Ostreida > Ostreidae > Magallana > Magallana angulata. Next base: position 13,133,345 of record NC_069115.1, read on the forward strand.
AATAAAATTTGTAATCAAATTATTAATTTTTTAACAAAAGTTTTGCTAACGCGGGGTCTTAAAAAAATCATTGAAATCGGTCTCTATGAGTGAGTTAAACATTATTTAGCGGCCGATATGTGCATAAAAATTTAATAATCACATGTTTACGGTGGATATTAAAGTAAATTTCCATTTGATTTATATTTGTTAATTTATATTTTGAAATGTTACATAGCAAAATGCTTTTTTTGGAATGTATTTTGGTCTGTGGACACATGCCCCTCCCCCCCCCCCCCCCCCCGTGAAACAACAAACCCTTTGGTATAAATATGCTAAAAAACAATATATAAAACCCCACAAAAGGAATTTTTTTCACGGGGGGGGGGAGATGTTTTATAAAAATAATCCGTTGTCCGTTAGTTTCTATTATGATATTATCTATTTTAACCCAAAATACATAGTTATCTCTCTTTGTTTGAACAAACCTTTTATGTTTAATGAAAATATACATTAATGTTTACATTATGATAAAGACAGAAATTTAATTAGACAATTATCAAAAACTGACTTTTAGTTAGGCGGCTAGACAATGCTCTCGTTCGCAGTCCTTGTATCATTAAGTGGAGATTTATCATTAGCGGTCAACTATTAATGTAAGAATTTATAGCATTAGGGGTTGCAATTGCAACGCTTAATGATAGTTGTATCATTAGGGGGCGTTTTATCATTAGAGGTTGATACAAGACTCCTGACCATTTTTGAAATAATGCTACCTAGCCATCCACAAATGATACATGTACAATTTCAAAATTATATTTTTAATGGTCAAAATTCACATCCACTAATGTTAAAGAGGAAACTGCAAAATATGTACCTTATTGACCATTATTCATATAATTTTCATTGCATTTGAAGATGAACTTCAATTATTAATGATACGATTATGTATGAAATGGTATGTATCATTAAAGATATAATTTTGAAATTGTATCATTACTGGATGGCTAGGTAGCATTATATCAAAAATGGTCAGGAGTCTGACCACTAATGCAACTTTATATCATTAGTGGATACTGTATCATGAGAGGTTGCTGCAAAGCTTAATTAAATATGTAGCGTGCTTGATGCCCAATTTATAATGTACGTGTACATTATATTGTTAAAATCAACGTTTTAAAAAATAATAATAATTTTATTATCATTAAAATGTTTGTAAAACTGAGTAAGAAAATAGGTAAACGATGTGTTTAGAAAATTGACTGATGAAATTCTCCGATTGGAATATTTTTTTAAAATTTGTTTTTCAAACTTTATTTTTTGTTTTTATTCAGTTATAATACCCTTTTTTAAATTGTATCTAGATTTTAAAGAGTTTATAATTGCTATATAAAATTAAAACTAGGAAAATCTCATAGAAAATGCCACCTATTTATACTGCCATTTTAGGCAATACAAATTAGTCCAGCACGCCTCAGGCATGAATTATGTTATGTTTTAGAGGGACTTAGACACGAATTGAGCTCAAATTTCTTTGAATATTTTTCTTTTCATTTTTAATGTCTAGAATGATCAATATGGATGATTTTGTGAATAAAGTCAAATACCTAATTAAAAGGGAGTTACAGAAGATAGAACTCTTTGTTCTGTAAACAAAGCTCGATTCCTATTACTATTTACATGCATAAGTATCCATCTAATGATGTTTTCTTTGTTGTTGATAAAATTATTAATGAACACATTAAATCAGTTTATCTTGTTTCCACAAGTTATTTTGTCAAAGAAATGGTAATTTCTTTACTTTACATCAATTGTATACAAATATATGACTCGAATCAAAAATAAATTTTTCATCTTAAATCGTGTCCAGGTCCCTTTAACCCGTGTCGCATTTATCGAGTTTAAATATAATTTCTTCGTAATAAATAATAAAGAAATATGCAATGAATAATTATATAATTTTCGAACATTTTAGAATAAATAGCCCCCAAGCCAGTTTCATATAAATGAGCATTTTAAGAAAAAAATTTGCATCTTCATCGGTTCTAAATCATGATGAACGATGATCTTTAATATAAAAAAAAACTGGTAGAGCAAACTCATTCGATTCTTGCACAGAGAAATATTTTTATATACTGACAAAATTATATGTGATTTAGGTGCATTTTCAAAAAAGAAAAATTACAAACAAGCCGTAAACTTTACCTTATTTAAAGTGCCTTTTATTCTATTTTTATGTCATATTTTATTTTACTTTACGTACTTTATAAAATTAAGGAATTGTATAGAAAATAAAACACTTCCTTGACATTCTACAAAACTTTCAGTTTACATATGTCATAATTTAAAAAGGGATACTATTTACACTTCACTCATTTTTAAAATCAAAGTGTACAATTTTTTTCTGCTTTCTGGTTTTGATATCGTAAAACAATTTTGAAAAGTTTTAATGGTCATTAGAGATAATAATTCGTATTCTCCTCACTCCTCAAAAAATGTAAATGGTTTTATCTTAGCACGCTTGCAAGTTGAAGTGCTTGGGGAATCTTCTGTCTTTTCTCTATAATCAACTTCAACAACTAGTTTCTCCTCGTCCTGTATTAATTTTCTTTTCTGCCTCCAACCTTTTTGGTAAAAAGAACGTGTTTGTTGAGTTTGGTTGTTTGTTTTTAGAGGGCAATTTCTACAGGATTGTTTTAATAAATGGTGAAATGTCAATTCTTTTCACCTTATGTTTTTTATTTAAAGAATGTTTTATACAATCTTGTTAATGGGTGATTAGCACACACCGCAAATCAATTAGTGTACACATGACGTAAGTTTACTGTGCGTTCACTGTGCGTCATTTTATATCTAGATCGTGAGCACATGCGACTTGCAGTCAACGTACGTGTAACGCAAGGAACACGTGAGATCTCCTATAATGTCATTCTGGCATGTCAAATAGTACGGTTGTCTTACGGGTTCCTTGAGTAAAGCGCAACTACAGACTACGTTTTCAGATTTATCAAGGATACCGTGGTGATCGTTGTGCATGGCCAACAGCCACAGTGCGTGCATAGACTCGGGAAGTGTGCGTCCTTCCAAAATCGTAAGATGCACTTGGATATGCATCTCTCGCAAAATTTTCACCAAAATCAGCGCGCAGACCATCCGTAGAATCACCAGTTGTGATTGGGGCTTTTTAAAAATCATTTACTCGATGATGGTCGTATAATTAGAATTCATTTGCAAAAAAATTAATATAAAAAAGAAAAACAAACTTTTGTTTTTAAACATAGTAAAACTATTCCTTGACATTCTACGAAATTTATTTTTTCTCAATACGCTTATTTGTTATGTAAATCTTGCTAAAAGCAAGATTTACATAACAAATAAGCGTATTGAGAAAAAATAAATTTGAATAACTAAATTTTCAAAAATGCTTAAAAAATATTAAATAGTTACATGTAAGTATTTAAGTCCTACCATGTCTCAACGATCACTTACAATGTATAATACCGACCGCTTAAGCAGAGAAAAAGCAGGCAAATGAACCTTTTTTTTGTTTTTATACTTTAATTTATACATGTCTTCCGATTCTGAAGAATGGAATCTTCCACAAAAACAAATACGGTTAATATTACCCAACTATGTTGAAATACAAGACCGATATCAAAAAAAGTTATTCAAATATGTGAAAGAAGCTTATGAGCCACATCGCTCACCCGAGGAACAATAGGTATGATAAAATCTGCTTAATGGAGACATAATACAAACTATCTGGACAATGTAGTATAATGCATGTAGATCCTCTATAAATAAAAATCCATTTTTTTCACCCTAAGTATTGTTATAAGTCCCTTTTCTAACAGGATGAATTAATAGTTGAGCATTGAGCATTGCAGTTCTCAAAAAGATCCTAAACAATTGTATATATATGGGATATAAACCTACATCAAACGCTGAACCCTTTGTGAGGCCAAAAATCGTTCAGGGGCCAAAGTCTTAACAAGTTTTAAGAATCAGCAAAATGTCAAAATGCTGGCATATTAGTTAAACCATATATTATACCATTTAAGTTTTTTGTGAATAATTACAAGTTAATAAAATAATTTCCTTTGTAATATTGGATCCTTAAATTGTGATCCCACCCTACTCCTCAAGATTTTAATTTTTAAGAATATTTTAATCTACAATATCTGATGTTGCTTTCAGTAAAGTTACAGCTTTACTAGGCAAATAGTTTTAGATTTTCCTCATTATATTACTTTGTAAATTTTGCCCCCCCCCCCACCAGTTGTGAACCCATTTTACCCCCGGGGATGATGATTTGAAGAATCTCGAATGTACCCTACCTATGGATGCTTCCACACAAGTTTCAGCTTTTCTGGCAGATGAGTTTCTCTTTGATTCTCTTTGATTACAGATTCTCTCTATATAATCCTATGTAACAACCCCCCCCCCCCCATCACCACGGGGATCTTGATTTAAACAAACTTGAATGTACCCTATCTGAGGATGCCTCTACACAAGTTTCGGCAACCCTGGCTGATCAGTTTCTGAGAAAAAAAAATTCACGATTTACTCTATATATTACTAATTAAAAGTTTGACTCCCCATTGTGGCCCCACCCTGGTGGTCATGAATTTCACAATTTTGAATCTACAAATCTACATATCTACGCATATCTACATATATCTACATTCTACACACGTTTCATCTTTTCTGGTTGAGTAATTTCTGAGGAGAAGATTGCTAAAGGTTTACTATACATATTCATATGTAAAAGTTCACCTGCCCCCCAATGTGGTACACCCTAATCCCTTGGGTCATGATTTTCAAAACTTTAAATGTACACTACCTGGGGATGCTTTTAAATAAGTTTCAGCTTTCCTGGCTGATTAGTTTTTGAAAAGATTTTTAAAGATTTACTCTATACATTCCTTTGTGAAAATTCGACCCCCCCCCCCAATGTGGCCCCACCTAACTCCTGTGGGTCATGATTTTCACAACTTTTAATCTACACAACTATAGAATACTTTTTAAATAAGTTTCATCTTTCCTAGCTAATTTGTTTCTGAGAAGAATATTTTTAAAGAGGTCAACCCCGCCCCTATTTTGGCCCCACCCTACCGCCAGGGTCATAATTTTCACAACTTTGAATTTTTGAATAATTTACACTACCTGAAGATGCTTCCACACAAGTTTCAGCTTTGCCAAATGGTTCTTGAAAAGAAGACCTTAAAAAATGTCTCAATAATTCCTAATTACTAGTATCTCCCCTTGAAATAAGCGTGGTTCCTAATTTTTACAACTTCAAATTTCCTTTACCTAGGGGTGATTTGTGCCAAGTTTGGTTCAAATTGGCTCAGTAATTCTTGAGAAGATGTTGAAAATGTGAAAAGTTTACAGACGGACGACGGACAAAATGTGATCAGAAATGCTCACTTGAGCTTTCAGCTCAGGTGAGCTAGAAACTACTATCGAAAAACAAATAATAATTTATCTACAATTTGCACTCAATATACAGAAACAATAAAAAAAACGGAATCGGAATTGAAGATGTCAAGGAAATGTTTTTTCTTGTTAACATACATGTACCAAACATCTTAAAGTTGGCGTTTTAAGTGTTAGCTTGTTACAGTAAAAAGTTTTGTTGAAAGTATAATCGTATGCACATAAAAATTATTTTAAGACAAAACAATTATGGAACAGATATAAGTACATGTAGTATAGTACGATATTTCTTTCAAATACTCGTACTTCTATTGTACACTGTTAAATAATACATGTACACTTAGTCTTGTATTAACAAACGATAACGATTATTTGTGTGCTGAACAATAGTTTGGACAATTCAAAAGCCAAGCTCATTAAAATACAAATATTGTGTGTGTGTGTATATATATATATATGTATATATATATAATCCAAAATGAGTGAAAGGGGACAGTTCCAAAGTTTTTTTATTCACTAGCGCTTTCTGGATTTACATCCTTCTTCAGGTGAATGTACATAAGTTAAGTACATTCACCTGAGGAAGGATGTAAATCTAGAAAGCGCTAGTGAATAGAATAGAATATAAGCCGATTCAAAACTCTACCATTTTCATTTGTAATCTTCAGACAAAACTCCTGAAGATTACAAATGAAAACGGTGGAGTTTTGAATCGGCTTTCTGTTATTTTTTATTATATACTAGTATTACTTGTGTGGATAAACTTTACTCATTTTGGATTGCTTGTATTCGTCACTTGTAAGAATTTTATACATTTGTTGGTCTCTTCTTTTCCTTGATACAATTGTTAATTGAAATCAGGACATGTACAATCACTAATACAGCTACCAGGACACCCAGAGAGACAAAAATAATCCTTGCCCATGTATTTTCGTTGTTCTGTAGTCGTTGATTAGGAAACGATTTGCCGGCCAAAATTTCAATTGTATTTTCTGAAATGGAGTTGTAGATGTAATAAAAAAAACATTGGTTTATGTAATAGGTGGCGAAATACTTATGTAATACATAATATTATAAATTAACATATGGAATATAACATTGATATAATCATGATGCATTTATGCAAGTGATATGATGCAAGCCTCAAATTCAACTAACATGACTGTACTTGTTATTTTGGCAGATAATTAACCATCTTTTTTAATTGGAAATTTCAAATTTTTTAAATGAGCGCTGCATTACTTACCAATTAACAAATTTAAATAGTTGTTTTTTTACATATGAAACTACAAACACAAACATATATGTATTTGATTAAATTAAAATTAAAATAACCTTTGATTGTACTATTTTCTGTACGAAAATGTGATTGGGGCTCCTCTGAAAATCCTTTGTCTATATCAAAATAATCGCTTTTTCCAAGTTCGGTTTGTTTCTCTTTTATGCCTAGAAAATGAGAGAGATTTCATTTTATCAATACAATTGACACGTTAAGGACTCCAGATTGATTTTACAGGAATATCTAGAAAGGGACTTGCCTGCACTTAAGTCTTTTTACAGCTAGTTTAGAATTAGTTTTGCCGCCACAGCCTGTTTTCAATTTATAAGTTTAAAGAGAATATTTCAAGACGCTCAAAGCGAGTTTTTTTCTGTTTCAGTGGTCTGTTACCGGTTTTTTTATTTACATAGATGCAGCCATTTACTTTAAATTTGTAAACCTGATTTTCATAATGTAGATAGTGTATTTAATACTCAGCAGCTTTAATAAATAACATTGAATATGGTGTGTCAACTCTCACGGACGCAACTTAGCGCAGTCGAAGCATGATAACATTTTTTTTCATTGCGTAAATCAAGAAAATATATATCATAAGGTCTAATACATGTACATTGTATGTAACACGCCGATTAGAAAGAACAGGAAATGTTCATTATGACATCACACAAAGTAACAATAATAAAAAATACTAAAAAAAATATTGCAATTTTAATCGTTACAAACTTATTAAACTACATTAAAAATTAAATAATTTTGCATGTACTTTTGTAGTCAAATACATCCAACACTATTTACTACAAACAACTAATTGATCATGATGCACTTGTCAACGTGACGTCATACTGTAAATTTTGACGCATATTATGTATAGACAGATTAATTTTACAAAGTTATTAGCAATCATTTAAAAAGTATTACATTTTCTGAAATTCTAGATAAAACATTGGTTGAAATATATTAATTTACCTGTATACTGTGTTGCTGTGATGACAGTCTTCTTTTGAGAAATTCTATTGATATTGTCTATATTTAAAGAAAGCAAAATTATATGACATACAAAATTTATATATATAAATAAGCTTTTAAAAAGAATTCTTACTTGTACACTTTTAAAATGCACTTTCAATTCATGGATTATTTTCAAAGAAAAGAGTTGCCAAATTAAGAAAAAATTGTAATTTGATCAGGGAAACTTCGTCTCATTGTTAATTAAAAAATGCATTCTTTTCTTGGACAAACATACGAGAATGGTTTATGGTCACTATCCAAGTGCATTCTAAGAATGAAACCAAACAGTGATATCACAAAGAGAATTTTCAGCCTAGACATTTCATTTAAAAATATATTAACGCCTGTGCGCATGGGCATTGATATAGCTTTGAATCATGATTGTTTGAAGTATACAGTCTCATAACTGCAGCGGTGTGTGCATATAAATTGAAAAAAAATGAGACTGTATACTTAAAAAAATCATGATTTAATAATGCTTATATTTACATTTTTTTTTGCTTCTTGCCTTGTCTGCAAATGTGATTTATACCTTTAAACTCCTATCGTATCCTTAGGGTAAGTTCATATTATTGGAAGAGCCACAGTAACAGCCGCAAGCGTGAACTTTGATTTTCGCTTGTGACGTTGCAGTTTACAGCGGTCAACTTTTGTGACGTCATAATAAAACTCATCATTTTAACCTTTGAGTACCCTGTGTGTATTACAGTGTTGTAACTGTTGTAGCTTACAACACACTTTACAAGCAAACAAAATGTGGAATGTAAATAAAAAAATTAAGTTTTTATAAGCAAATATGATAGGAAATATGCTCTGCAAAAGGATTTATTGACATAAGCACTGAACAGTTATCTGCAAAATGGGTTCTAAGTCACTCTCTTTCGATATAATTATGCTCTATGACTGAAGTGTGATCAATACTTAATTAACTAAAAGAAGAAAATGTGCTTAGAAAAAGGGTTCAGCACAAATACTTTTTCAACATTGACCTTTGATTAAGAAAATCAGTTAACGTTCACTGCACCAACTCTATCCAAAAGGAGTCAAGAATGGGTGAATAGGGATCTCAATTTGACCAACAATACATGTAGAAGAGCACTGCCATAAACAGGATCTTAAATACATAGAGATGTTGTAGCCTGGACTTAAATCCAAGAACAATCTTTAACTCGCATGTACAGCTGTACTGTGTAGATGAAGTTTGAATACACTTTGGTCACATGGGATAAATGCTTAAGACAAAAGAAATATTGAACGGACAGACAGACGGACGGATCTAAAGTCTAAGAATATTACTAATGACAACTATACTTCTTAACCTGAACACATGCATTAGATATAATAAATGGTATTAACTTACACTGTGATAGGATTTTAACTTACTTGCATTTATGCTCTGGCAACCGGAAGTGAAATTACATTGTTTAGAGGAACAAGCGCAAGTTTTTTGGCAAGCAACTCCTTAGTATGGGAATTGACATGGTTCATCACAATATCTTCCAACATACCCTAATGGACATTTAGTACCTTTAATAATTACAAAGAAAACTACAATAAATCTTTTTATATATCCATTCAATACGTTATTACCTTTTAGATATATCGAAAAAAAAAAACCAAATATATGTAGTATACTCTAAATTTTAGTGTCCCCAAAAAGAACAACAAAATCTATTTTTTTTTTTATTTTCTGTAAGCTGAGTTTTGCCATGTCCAAATTATTTCTTTGCAAATATCAAGTCAATTATAATTTTTCTACAAACCTTTTTTCAGTTAAAATGCTGTAAAATTAAAGCATATCCAAAACATGCTGTAAATAATATTAAAGTTGAAAAATGAAGTTTGAGTACAACATGCATGTTTTAACTGAAATTTCATTGATTGTTACCCAAGGTTGGACATCCAGTTTTAAAGTGGCACAAGTTCTGTTTGCATTCACATTTCCCCTTGCACTGATCCCCATATGAAGGGTACGGGCACTGAATACAATCATTTCCATGATATCCCTGATCACACTCTTGTTTTATAGAATGACTGAAATAATAGTTTTAAGTATATAGAGAGTAAAGGCAAACGATCAGTTTAAATGGACTCTGATACTTTGAGTAAATAAGCGGATGGAAGATAAATGAAACTATACATTTAACAGGCTTTACACATCTAATTGCAGAGCAAGGATACAAGCTGACATGAATCCTCAAATACGCGTTATTTTTTTTTATCTTAGACAACTGCCAATATTATATTAGATTTAATTAATCTATTATTATCTGTAATACGTGTTGCTACATTTAGCTATTATTGTTTTGCTGCATTCAGGTATTTTTTTCATATGACGCAAAGTTATGTAAACATGCCGGTCGAAAACCAAATATATTACAACAAGCACAACTGACGGAACTCTCCAAAAACATTAAAATTCAAGATCATATATTTCAAAAGTCGTTCATACTGAATGGTTCGTTGTTCTCTATTTATATTACATGTATAACGTCCCATATGCGCGAAACATAATTTTATGTTTATTTCCACGAAACAAAACAAATTAATAATGACGAGTGGTATTTTTTTAACAAAGTAATACAACCAATAAATATAGTAAGTAACTTATAAGAATTATAATTCCTCGTGAACGCGAAGTAAGACAACGTACCGCTTATGTTCAAGATTTATGGAATAATATGACAATCCTTGCAAAATTTTATTCGTTAATGTTAAGATGGTTTCTAAATTCTTTTTTCTAATTCCCTTCATTAAATATAATGTTCACATACTTTTAAAAAAGTCCATGCGATCTAAATGCCTCTAGCCGACCTCAGTTATCTATAGCGGTTTAACAATGACTATTATAATACCTAGTACTAGAAGAAGAACAATCCAAAATTGAATTGGGATTACACACTTTGAATTTTTGTCTTCACGTCAGCCTTAATTACAATGACTTGCCGTGATATATTGTGATTGTTCGAATTAAGTTACCGGTAATTTATTTCTGAATATTACTTAAACTTTTGATCAGAAACTGTAAAAACATTTGAAGTGTCAATTATTGGTTGAGGTAATTAGAAAAAAACAATATTTTTGACATATTTGACTTCAAATATATATAAATATTTTACCGTACTTACACATAAGACCCTGGACCATAAGCCGCAGCAACTTTTATCAATCCAAAGACAAAACCACCTGTAAAAAAAACTTGAGTTATCATTGCTATCTTATCCTAATAAACCTTTATAGGAAATAAGTTTTGCCTCCAGTGAATTTCTAGTCCACATTTTCCTTTTTAAATCGCAATTTGTTTCCGTGTATATATATATATATATATATATATATATACCATTACCATTTGGGAAAATGGATGAAACAGCTTTCGTTTGTGTTATTTCACCTGTCATCAAACTAAATGATACTTGTACTTTTGTACTTATATATATATACATGTAAGTACAAGTATCATTTAGTTTGATATATATATATATATACACACACACAAAAGTACAAGTATCATTTAGTTTGATGACAGGTGAAATAACACAAACGAAAGCTGTTTCATCCATTTTCCCAAATGGTCTTTAAGAGATATATACAATCATATGAGCAATTAAGGCCCTTTCACACCAAGTTGCGTCCCCACAGAGTGTACACGGCGTTGTAAAATTCCTGGAATCACCGTACGATCGCAGAAAAATTTCAGAAAGATTGTATAATTTTACTTGAAAGTTTACAAATGAAAATGTCAAGGCGTCCTGACGGCGACCAAGGCGTTATCTCAGAATTTAAAGGGTTCATACTTCTAAAATAATTATGATCTATCTATGAATGAAGTTTGCATGTACAGTATCAGGCATTCGGTGAATTCTACTATTTGCTCACACATTACGAATCGCACTACTTTGTTAATTAACGTTATGCAGTGACAGCTTTGTGTAAATTAAAAATTTCATATTTTTGTGCATTTTTCTTGAGATTTAAACTTTTATACAGTGAAATAATTATTCAATCATTCTTAAATGCTTAAAAAATTTTATCGGTAAGTTCTCTAGCCTTGCCTACTATAAAGTAAAGTTATAGCTACATGTGTATTCGGAAAACAACAAAACATTACAAATTATGCTATCTGATGCATGTTGTAGTTTCGGCATAACATTAACTTATTTCATAACACTGATAGTGATTCTTTAAAGGAATACTTTGTTTCTGTACTGTTTACCGACAACTTTACAATTACAGCGCCTTTGAACTTGTGTGTGCAATTGGCACGGAATCCCGATCCCGATTCAGATAAACGTGTTCTAGCCTGGTTCCTTGAGCTACCCATTACGCACCACTCGGAACTACTCGGATGTCTCGCGCACTCGACATTGTATGGAGCGTAGCGGAATCAGCCGAGGATTGCCGATTGATTACGCACAGGAACCAGGCTAGCTCATGCGCAGGCTAAAATTTTCCCATAGCATCCGGTTTAACCTTTTCTGCGTGGGACCTCAGGGTCCACGCAATGAAAAATAACTCTTGAAATTTTGTTTATAACAATAAAGTAAACTTTTTTGTTGAATAATTGTACGTAAAACATGGTGTTTTTACAACATGTATGAAATATATTTTTAACTGATATCATAGAAATCATTGTCCGGAAGCTAGTTACGTAAATTACATGCATGTGAATAAATACGCAGTGGTTAGTTGTTGCGTTTAGGCGCATTTAAAAATCACAGAATTTAATGGAAAAACACAGTAGAATGTAAATATTTGTTTTCGTAAATTAACATTTTGGAGTTTGCAAACAAATTATCCTTCATACTTTTTGAATTGGTCAATTATTTTATCAATGAATCGAATTGCTTTGTTCCCGTTTTGGATTTTTTTCACTAATTTAATGTAAGTATATGTATATGTGTGCCTATTTTACATAAAGAGACTCAGAAAATACATGAAGAACAATGAAACGTAATTATGAGATAATTAACTCGTAATAACGATCTCGAGTTCTCTAAATATGTAAACCTCCACTTACCAGCTAAATTGATAATTAAAGCATTATAATAAAGCAATGCCGCTTATTAAATTTCTAGCTAATTTTCATTGCTTAAAAATTTGTTTCAGTGAATGTATCCTGTTTTGTACAATGAATACAAATAAATTATATTTATTTAATATGTAGACAGATTTTCCACTAATAAAAATATCTTTACATATAAATGAAGAAAATTTGCCAATAAACTACGAAATGCTGGCACCAGAATAACGGCTTACAACATGGTATTTCAACACGGATGAGATGATGTACGTAAACTATAATTAAATAAAATCTGATTAGTAAATATTGAGAGAGTAATCAAAAAACGTACTTTCATTTTCAATAAACCAGCCCAAAATAGCAACAATGAGAGTAAGGTGGTGGTCACGCTTTGGCGGATCCAAGTCAGTATATAAGTTCGCATATAATATCAAAAAAATATGTACAGATTGAGATATATATTTACCATGAACTTAATACTTAGAAAATAGATAGACATTAAGATTTGACAAATGTTGAATGAATAAAATAAGCAAATTTGTTTCTTGAACGCGCGATTTTAGTTTTTACAGAAAAATGCTGTACAGAACGGGGTGACCCAGAACGCGGGTTGACTTTATAAACATCATGCCGGAAAGTGTAAGTCGAGTTCATTATGCATTTAGCAGATACCTTGGATCGGACATCTTTGGTTTAATACAAAATAGTTGAAAAATACAATGGGCCAATTTGAAAGCAATCTTTAAATTGGGTGTGTAGATTTTAGTCTGGCTGATTTGATAGAGCTATATATATAACTCTATAAGTTTCTGTAAGAAATAGAGGGAATCGTACACTATAGATGTAAATGTGTTGTTTCTGCCTTATATATAGGGGTGAGTAGCGATGAGCATAAAATTAATGGAAATCGACAATTATCAAATTTATATGGCGGAAGTCGGGGATAAAAAGGGGAATAATGCGTATTTATAAATTCATATTACATGTAGCTTTGATATATTATTTAGAGCAAATATGTATGTACATTGTAGTACATGAAATTATTGATTTCAGACAGACAGATTTTATGATTGATATTTCTTTATAACCATTTTTAAACAAAATATCTTATAAAATCTGACATAGATGATTTTTTTTAAACACATATACATTAGATTTATCTCTCTGATTTTTGTGATTATGAAATGTATAGTCTAAGCGTTAAATGCATTCGTGAACTGTAGGAAAAGCATCATACGGTACATGCATGTAATGACAGAATAGTCTCTGCTTTTTTTCATTATAACCCTTATTACAGGAAAATGCATCATCCATTATATGCATGTAATTACATAATAGTCTCTGTTTATTCATTCCTATTACCCTTATTAAATTATTAAATTATCATATGTGTTAAATGCCTTCCTTACACCATTGCGCAACGGTAAAAACGCAAGAGATTACTAGTGATTGCTTTGGCGATGGATTGCGGAAACAGCTGCAATTTCAAAATTGATTAAGGAACAAATTTTTAATAAATATTATATGTTACGGAGCCATTCCCTTGAGTGAACGTGGTGGGTTATATATATAAGGTTCACTTTGATAATCTTACAGGTGCTCGACGCAGGCGCTGTAGCCCTGTTTCCCGATGGAATCATTTTTAGCTTATGAGGAAACAAGAGACCAGGCAGAATTAAGTTTAATCTCTGTTAGTGCGTGTTGTGCATGGTATAGTTTTGAGAGATGAAAGTGAGTAGTTAATTGGGGTGTGGGAAGATTTGAGGACTAAAAGGTAATTATAGTTTGGATGTCAAAAAAAACGTAGTAATATCTACTATATTGAAGGATACTACCTGAATTATGTAGTGTGTTTGTGGTAAATATGTTAACAAATTTTAACTTGAATATACAAACAGTTTCGGTGACAGGGAGGACAATTTCCACTACTCATCTTTATAGCAGTCTTTCCTTGCTTGCACAACTTGGGCCAAAACGACTAGGCATCAAAGACCGAAACTTAGAGGTTCCGAAAAGTATTCAGGCCTAACGAACATTTGGCCATACTGAAAAAAGACCAAAACGACTTGTTTCCTCATGGAAGTCATCCATGAACGTGCTGGGAGAGAGAGAGAGAGAGAGAGAGAGAGAGAGAGAGAGAGAGAGAGAGAGAGAGAGAGAGAGAGAGAGAGAGAGAAGGATTCTGATATCCTCACAACTTCAATTTTACTGTTCGTTTCCCTTTTTTTCAATTTCATTTTTTACATGCTCCCTAAAAAGTGGGGGGGGGGACTCCTTCATAATTCTATTTTTTATATGTAAATTTAAGAAAAATCATTGCTGCGACAAAAAGATGCTACGTCCCTACTAGATTGTATGTAGTCTAGTTATGTCAGGTTAAGGGAGCGGTAAAATTCTTTTTGATAGCATCTTCTTCCTCGTCCAACTGTTGATCGCCATATTTGTTTTGAACATATTTTATTTATTAAAGAAAAGGATCAGAAACAAGTTCTAACAACTTACAAGTTCCTCTCCTTAAATATAACACACGTAATCATGCATATGGATATAGAACAAAAGATAATATAATATAGATATACACAAAGAGATATTTTTTAAATCTCAAGGATTCGTCTAAAAACGTTTGTACAGAAGCAAAAGTGCTTTTGTTGTCCCCCGCCGCAACGCGGAGCTGGGACATAGAAATGCTGGGCGTCCGTCCGTCCGTCCGTCCGTGTGTCTGTGCGTCCGTGTTTCCTTCCGTCACACTTTTTTGTAAGCGCTCTCATGCCTACAAATTTTGACGGATTTTCATTAAATTTATACCACTAATACTTTGGTCAAGTTCGAAAATCAGCATTGGTCGATACGTTTTGTTGGAGTTATGGGACTTTGACCACAATAATGACTCCGTTTTATCCAAAAATTGACCTTGTAAGCGTTCTCATGCCTACAAATTTTGACGGATTTAAACAAAATTTATACCAAATGTTTATACCACTAATAACTTGGTCAAGTTCCTTAATCAGCCTTGATCGATACTTTTTGTAGGAGTTATGGGACTTTGACCACAATGATTACTTCATTATGATATCAAAAATTGACCTTGAAAGTGCTTCCATGCCTACAAATTTTAAGATATTCATAAAATTTATACCAAATATTTTATGCTCACACAAAGACGAGCTGGAGAAGGCATATTGTTTTACTCCTTTCCGTCTTTAATTCAGTACAAACGTGCGTCTGTTTGTCCATCTGTATACTGTTATATCGCGCTCCGATCCATCATCGAATATATTGCTAGTTTATTAACATCTGAAGACATCAGAGATATATGGAAGTATAATAATTGACCGGCGGGGGACCAAGGAATTCTATTCTTGTTAATATGTAAAGGTATGTTGTTGTTGCCAAATTAAAGTAAGTTAGTATTAATATTGACTAAATCTAACATAAACAGTTGATCAAACATGTTGTTTCTCGCTCTAGAGTATTTTTTACAAGAAAAAAAGAAATGATACACATCTTCTGTTTGACCACATAAACACAACGGATTATTCATAATATTATGTTTACAAAGATCATAGTTTAATACACAGTTATGTCTCAGCTTTGTATGAATAATGTTGGTACAGCGTTTGCCAAAAAAAAATAAATAGGGGGTTTCGTAACTTTAGGTATATGTTTGCAAAAACAAATTGATTGAGGTGGCTGTTCTGGCTTCTTTATTTAGTAAATTCCATTGATTGACAGCATTGGGTACAAATGATTTTTTACGTAAACCTAACTTGCACTTATGAACATTAAACTGATCCTTGTTTCGTGTATTGTATCGCGATATATTTTCCCGCTTGTTAGGAATAATATCAAATAAATAATCAGGCAGACTCCCCATGTCATTAAATTTGAACATAGTTTTCATCTTAGCGATAGATCGTCTGGTTTTCAAAATTTCCCACCCTGTTTCTAAGTAAAGCGCTTCCCTTGATACAAAAATTGGCAACCCAGTGACAATTCGTGCAGCACACAATTGAACCTTTTCAAGTTTGTCTACATCATGCACAGAACAGCCATCCCACACAATCGAAGCATATTCAAAGGTAGGTCTAATGAATGAAATGTATAATTTAGAGAGATGCTCTCTACCCAATTTATACTTAAGTTTTTTTTAAAAGTCCTTATTTTTTGTATGCAGAGTTTACAATACTATCAATGTATTCAGACCAGCTGAGATTTTGTGATAATAAAAGACCTTAATGGCGATGGGTCGAGACAAACTCTAGTCTATCGCCTTCGAAAAATAATTTAGGTAAAACAGAGTTATGCCTCTTGATAAAAAAAAACAACATTTGTTTTTGATGAATTGAATTTAAGAAGCCACTTTTTGGACCATAGTGTAAGTTAAATGATCAACATCGACTTTTGGGTAGCTATGATGTTAGATCTTCAATGAGCAAAACAATCAATCAAGATGAATCAATCAATCAAATCAATCAACTTTCAGATGCTTCAGGAGGTTAAGGTTTTTGGAGCAGGTTAAAGTTTTTGTTAAAGGTGCCCTTTGATAGCAATATCTAAGTTACTACTGGTCCGTACTTCACCAAACTTGCATGGATGGTGTGTCTTATGATACTGATGCACCAGACAGACTTGAGTGCTGAATCTGAGCTATAGGTTTTGGATGCTGGAGGAGGTTAAGGTTTTAATTGCTGGTGCCCTCTGATGATGATATCTTAGTTATTACTGGTGCTAACTTCACCAAACATGCATTGATGGTGCGTCTTATGATACTGATGCACCTGATAGACTCGAATGCTGAATCTGAGCCAAAGGTTTATGATGCTTGATGAGGTTTAGTTTTTTTGAACAGGTCACACGTTTTATAGATGGTAGCTTGCATAGTTGTTTAAACTATATTAAAAATGAAACGCAGAGGTTGCTTCAGATGCAGAGCCTGATCTCCATTATCAAGGATGCTAAAGAAATCTCCTACCTCACTCAAACCTGCTTGATAGATAGATGTGGTTGTTGTTAAATGATATAACATGATTCCTATGATATACTATTGTATGATATGAAACACTATTGTTAATAGGATACACTATAATACCATATGTTATATTGTAAAACGTTATATGATACGATATAATATTATTTCAATTTTTTATATTCTATGATATGATATTGTATCATGATATTGTTATGTATAGTATTGTATATTATGATACAATATTGTATAATATCATATTGTATTATTTATTAATTAATTAATCACATGATACTATTACATATGATATTGCAATATATAATATTGCATCATATGATATAATTTTGTATATTCTATGATATTGTATCATACACCATTGTATAGTATGATATTGGTTTCTGTATTATAGAATTATATCACATGGAATTGTATATATGATATTTTAATATTATAAAATATCGTATCATACGATATTGTATAATATGATATTGGTTTATATGATATATTATCATATCACATGAATTTGTATTTTATGATGTTGTGATATATATTATAGTATCATATGATACAATATGTATGGTAAAATTGTATTATATAATATTTTACTTTATCCCATGATATTGTAATATTTGATATAATACTATGTTGTATCACATTATATTGTATCATATAATACAATATCATATTATTTATCAAATATGATACAGTATCATAAAATACAATATCATACTAAATTATACAATATAATATCATATGTTTCAATGTTATGATGTTTTATTGCAATGATATTTTTTTCATATAATACTATATTGTATTATGTTTTATGATTTTGTATTATTCTATCAAATACAATAATTTTATATTATTGTATTGATTGACATATGAACATATGATTATAATACAATTTTTTAACATGGTATACGTTTATGTGTCAAAACAGAATCCATGAATATCCAAAATCATAATGAATGGTCATATAATATGATAAAGGTGGTCTCATAAAGGTGATGCCTCGTTTCGGTGAGCTTTGTAATACCTGATTACCTATGTTTTATAATTTTAAAAAAATGGAAATTTTAAGATAGTAGTATCGCTCCTTCGCCATCGCACCTTCGCATGTTAGGCATCACATCTTTGCGCTTCATCGTCGCATCTTCGCACTTTTGCTCCTTTGCTTTCGCACTATCGCCTTTGCAACTTCGCATCTTCGCCATAATCAAATTCTATTTTTCTGTTTTCATTATTTACAATGCTTTAGGAAAGCATTTCTACTGATCAAATGAAATTTGAGGGTCAGTTAAAGTTATAAGCAAGATACAGGGCTCACAATACTTTGTCATGTAAACAAGGCTCGTGCCCTGTTGTTGTTTGCATAGATTCAAAATACCCATAAAAAATCTTTTTCAAGCTGATTTGTCTATCTTCTTATTCATTTTAATTATAAATAAATAGTTCCTTACGTTTCACACATTCATTAGGTCTAAAATTGGAATTTTCACTTCAACATTCAAAATGTAAACAAAAGCTTTGTTTACATAGCAAAGAATTGCAAGCTCTGTTACTTGCTTATACTCAACGAATGACACTCAAATTTTGGTTGCCTATTAAAAATGCCTTACTGAAGCATTGTGAACACTTAAATCGGAAAAATAATTTTTGACTAAAATCGTGACCATGCCCCTTTGTGATGACAACCATACCCCAATACGTCAATATCTTGTTATAACGGAAGGATTTTTTTTTTCGAAGATATACCCCTTCTTTCACTTTAAGTTTATTTGAATATGAATTATAATTAAGGTCTTCCGTTTCCAACGGAAGACCTTATTGTTTTCGTTCGGTTTCTTTTTCCCTATTATTATTTTTTTTTTTCTTTTTTTTTCCAACCAATTTTGTGTACGCGATTTCTCTAAAACTACTAGACCGATTTACACTAAACTTTCAGGTCTGATGGATAATGATCTGAACCTTATTGGAAATTTTTTTTAATGATGACGTCACTTCCGATTTTGAGTTATTTACAATTTAACGGTTTTCAGAGGGTCGGCTTGTCCAGGGGTAAACTCCTAAACGATTTAAGATATTGAGTTCAAAATTTTAGGGATTGTAGACGAAAGGTTGTAGATCTGACATGTGGTATATATATTTTCCTGTGACCAAAAGCGCCGAAGCTCGCCCGAGCTCGAAAATTACAGTTGAAAAAGCGTCGTGATTTTTTGTGGTTTTCTTTCAATATCTCTTTCCTCGATTGTATTTTGTTATAACATGTAGAACAAAAAATCTTTATAAAGTCAAGAGCTTTTAGGAGACACCAACAGAAAGGGGCTGGCCCTTCAAATAAGGGGCTGAGAGGGCTCTAAAGTCTTTTAATGATAACTTTTCACTGTGAAAAAATTAGTGATACGTTATAGAAGCAATTATGTTCATTCTAACGCTATATACCTAGAATTGGATATTATTTACTCCTATGTTACGTAATTAGGGGTTTTAAGGGGCCAGAAGTCCAAAACTTTGATGCTTAATATCTCAAAATGGAGGAAAATTTTGAAAAGCAATATTGAACAAAAGATGCTCAAAATTCTGAGCTTAACAATCTGCAACCATAATTTCTTTGTTATGCGGTCCCTAAAAGGAGTTGCAGGGTCGGCCCCTAAAACGACCCTCTCAGGATATCTCGAGAACGGTACAAAATTTGTAAACACTTGTTGAACAAAAAGTGTTTGAATTGATTAGAGCTTTCATTTAAAATCATGAAAAAGGGGCTGGCCCTTCAAATAAGGGGCTGAGAGGGCTCTAAAGTCTTTTAATGATAACTTTTTACCGTGAAATATTTTGTGATACGTTATAGAAGCAATTATGTTCATTCTAACGTTATTCACCTATACATGGCAGTCATTTACTTCTGTTACGTAATTAGGAGTTTTAAGGGGCCAGAAGTCCAAAACTTTGATGCTCAATATCTCAAAATGGAGAACAATTTTGATATGCAATATTGAGCAAAGATGCTCAGAATATTGAGCTTAACATCCTGTTACCATAATTTCTTTGTTATGCAGTCCCTAAAAGGAGTTACAGGGTTGGCCCCTAAAATGACCCTCTGAAGATATCTCGAGAACGGTACAAAATTTGTAAACACTTGTTGAACAAAAAGTGTTTGAATTGATTAGAGCTTTCATTTAAAATCATGAAAAAGGGGTTCGCCCTTCAAAAAAGGGGCAAAGGGGGCTCTAAAGTCTTTTAATGATAACTTATTACTGTGAAATATTTTGTGATGCGTTATAGAGGCAATTATGTTCATTCTAATGTTATTTACCTATACATGGCAGTCATTTACTCCTATGTTACGTAATTAGGAATATTAAGGGGCCAGAAGTCCAAACCTTTTATGCTCAATATTTCAAAATAGAGGAAAATTTTGAAAAGCAATATTGAACAAAAGATGCTCAAAATATTGAGCTTAACAATTTGCAACCATAATTTCTTTGTTATGCGGTCCTTAAAAGGAGTTACAGGGTCGGCCCCTAAAACGAGTCTGTCAAGATATCTCGAGAATGGTACAGAATTTATAAACACTTCTTGAACAAAATGTGTTTGAGCTGAAAAGAATACTCTTATGACATCAAAAAAGGTGCTGGCCCTTCAATTAAGGGGCTGAGGGGGCTCTAAAGTATTTTAATGATAAATTTTTACTGTAAAATATTTTGTGATACGTTCTAGAGGCAATTAAGTTCATTCTAAGGTTATTCATCTATACATGGTAATCATTCACTCCTATGTTATGTAATTAGGGATTTTAAGGGGCCAGAAGTCCAACACTTTGATCTTCAATCTGGAAAGCAGTATTTAACAAAAGATGCTAAAAATGATGTGCTTAACAATGTTTAACCATTCATTGTTTGTTATCTGGACCTTAAAATGAGTTTTAGGACCGGATAACAAAAATATTTTTCCCAGATATCTCAAAAAACGGTAACCAATTTCTAAAAAGGAGCTGATCCCTCAAAAAGAGACACCTAAGGGACAGATAGTCTTTCAGCCATTACACTCATAGGTTCCGCCTCCTTTTCTGGATACGTTTCGTTGACGGAGATCAAGAGTCAGGTCATTCCTTATTCTAAAAATTGGACGGAAGACCTCCTCGTTGCTCGCAACGAGATCGTGTCTAGTTTCTGTTACTTTTTGTAAACTGCAGCAGTTAAAATTATAATAGTGTAAAGACTATTTCACAAATAATAAAAAATATACTGAAAAACTTAAATCTACAAGGGGGTCATTATTCTACAGGGGTCACTTTTCTCCATGTGAAGGGTGCTCATTTTTACGAAAATGACATTTAATTTTCAGGCAAAAGGGTCATTTTTCTACGTAGAATAATGACCGGGGGGTCATTATTCTATGTCGAAAAATGACCCCCAGTCATTATTCTACGGGGGTAATTATTCTTCATTACACCGGCAATATTTGATAACATATGTCTGTAGTAATTTCGTGGGAGTATCTGGGACCATATGAATCTAGGATTCGGCAGAATTGTTTGTAGGTTAACAACGGTTAATTTCATGAATTTTTGCAGTCATAGCAACGGCATGGTCCCAATACTATTGCCCCCGCAATGTAACATAACCCAATCTGGGTGGCCTCTTTGTTCAATAATATTTGTAATTGTGGGCTCTACATCCTCCCTGACCATACCACTCTTTCCGTGCCAAAATACTGAGATATTATGTTTTTGAAGGTCTAGGTGTGGGTTTCCAAATTGCTGGACAGCGTGAAGGGATGCATATTTGATAATTGACGAACCAATGATCCAGACCATGGTGTTGGGACCTGGAAACTTAGTATTGAAAAATAATACGAGGCTGTTATGAACACACAAAAAATATGCTTTACAATCTGATATATGAACAAAACGCGTTAGATTTCCATCTGCCTTTTGACTTAATGTCCTCCTCCGAATGCCCTTGTAAGTACAAATGTGTAGCACCACCTATTCTAAATGAATGGGATTTGAAAGTTGTTGTGTCAAGGCCAATAAATTTGACAGACTTATGTAGTACGGATGTGAAATGATATTTAGTAAGAGGTTTGTGGTTGAGATGGCAGAAAAATAATCCTTGTATTTGTTGTCTAACTGCCAAAAATTCACGCATGTGCTTGAATAAAGACTGGGTTTGAGAATTTATTTCAATCTGTAGCTTAGTACCCCTATTGTATTGGTCTGTTTTTGAACCTTTAATATACAGACCAATGTGTGTTTGATTAATGGTCACGTCTTGAAATAATAAGGCTGGTGCGTCGTTACTAGTGATAGTAAATTCGCTAATGCGCAATAATACAAAAAATGCCAAATGAAAGGCTGCTGAAAACACAACAGCTTCGTACAAGCTTGTACACACCGTAGGTAGTATAGAAACTAATTTATTGAGACAAGATAGGGAAATTGAATCATTATAGAGCATCCCGCCACCCCCCCCCCCCCCCACCCAATGTTAAATCAAATAATATTTAATTTTTTTTTCATTTTACACAAAGAAAATCGACTTCTCATGGATTTGCCCCCTCCACTTTTTTTTAAAAAATAATTTTTTTTTTATTTAAGGTAGTACGAAACACCTCTGAAATTATTTATTTGAAATATTTTCTCAAATACACAAAATAATGACTTAATATTATGTAAAATTTAATTTCAGTCCATTATCTTAAGAAAAAAATATAAATCATACCCATCAATTTCTGAAGGCCAAAAAAATTTGAGATACAACGTATTTCGATAATTTTGAAACATACATTTGGATGGTTTTAATATGATTTTTGTGCAATTTAGCCTTATATCATTTAAAATGCGTAACTTGTGTTCTTTTCAAAGTAAAGACCTCAAATTTGGAGACAACCACCACCAGTGTTTAGGCTTTGTGTCAAACAATTTTCAAGGTCATATCAACAGGTCAAAGGTCAAATATGATGACGTCATCTAGGATTTTTATCAAATTATACCTCCGTCAAACATACTTAAACCTTAACTAATCTGAAACCAATCGTTAAATTTTCTTTATTTTAATATATTTTGATAACAGGGTCATGACAATCATACTGTTAAATTTTATTCAAATTTGAATGATACATTTTCTTTTTAGATACCGTTAAGTGCTGCAAATTTTCGTCTTAAGAGAGAATTCATAAGCGCCAGTTTTAAATTATATCGCATGAGAAATTATCTTAAGTTACCAGTTAGAATTTATTTCAGTATCTTTAAGTAACAAGAAGGTCTCCTATTTAAATAACAGCACATATGTTTGTAATATCTTGAAAAATAACTTAATGGCATAGAAAATTATAACAATGACTATTTCATTTTACACTCCACTGAAAGGAGATTCCAATGATAGGTTTGGGGCGATGTGGGCAAAAATTGAAAGGTCGGATTTTTTTCAAATTTTACGTATTAAAAGATTTCATTCTAAAGAAAAAAATATTAAAATTTCAGAAAAATTGAATTATAGGAAAAATTTAGCTTATCTGTTTTGTACAACCTTAACGCTAAAAAATATTTGCTTATCATATTAAAAGAACATGGAGTTGCCCCCCCCCCCCCCTTTGGGATTTGGAGCATGTAATAAATGGAAGTGAAAATAAAGAAACCATTGAACTGCTAAAGAGCTGAAGGATTAGAATTTTTATGATTTTTTTTCTTTTTGCTTGTAAAAATTTTTTGGATGACGCTGCCATCCACCCACCCACCCCATTTTTAAAAAAATGCGATGCTACATGTACGTTTCAGGAAATTACCGTAATTATTGTGAATAAAATTAATGTGAGTTAATATGTTATCCAAATGAGTGCAAATTACAACTGTTTCCTGTATCTGAAGAAGTGCGCTAGCTATCAGGTCGTGATCTGGCTTGATGTCGCGAGGAGAGTCAGTCATGTTCCTCGAGAAATACTAAAGGAAGACTATATTCATACGCACCAGCTTTGATGATTGGGTCTTCTGTGTTTTGCGTAAATATCACTCCAATAAATCAATGCAATTTGATAGGGGGAAAGAAAGTAAATGTAAATATTGACTCATGTAGCTAGAGCAATGACATCTTTGACGTAGTTAAAAATAACCTCAGTGATAATTTGAAACAGTGAAATGACGGGGTTGCCTGTAGAAAAAGTGTCGTAATCCTCAAACCCAGCCTATTCTTTATGAGAAAAATAAAGTCATCGTCGAATAGTAAACATTTTTTTTAACAGGTCTTTTTTTCCCGAGTAAGATAAAAATTTTAAACAATGCTTTGGTTAATTGTAAATCTTAATCCAATGATAATTGTTAAGTATCAGAAAATCTTTTGATGAGAAAAAACTGATAGTGTACAAGGGGTTCTGTAACTTATTGCAGGGGCAAGGTCACACTTGTTCTTTTTTAATTTCAATTTAATATATTATAAGCTATAAGTGTGACAGAGCTTACAATTTCTGTTGTGTTAACAAGGCAGTGTTTTTCCAAACATAGAGTGTTAAAAAACATGCATAATTTATAATTTAAAGAAAATAAAAATGGAACAACACAAGAAACTGTGAAACCATGGACATATTTAACACGCACATATATATAACCCTAAAACAATTAGGCTTTATCAGTAAATATTTACATTCCGCATATATTTTGCAAGTACATGTAAGTGTGTAAAAGCAACTGCAGATATAACACTATAGACAGGGTACTCAAAGTTAAATTATGCATTTTATTATGGCGCACAAACGTTTGACGTTGTGCAACTTCACACGCCAAAATCAAGGTTCACGCTAAAATGATGTCTGTTACAGTGTCTCATCAATTTTTACTTACCTATAGGACAATACAGTAGTTTTGAGGCATAAATCACAATTGCAGACAAGACGTAACGTAAAATTTCAATGTTAATATAAGCATTAAATCGTTATTTTTTATAGATAGAGTCTATGTACAAACTTTTCATAACGTGCTAACGCACTTTACTCAGTTTGTGCACACACCGTTGCAGTAATGCGACTATATCTTTGTGAGAAAAATTAATCAATCCATGTCCACGGTTTGTTTGATGCACGTTGTATCATGTTGGTGGGACTTTTGTCGCATTATTCCGATGAGGAGCACACGGCTCGGTTTCCTTGGGCGTTAGACCATGCCCAGTAACCAAAAGGTCGCTGGTTCAAACCTCGCTTTGATCACTTCAAGTTGTATGCTGTGGAATTAAACATGGCACTTTAGTATACATTCCGCATATATTTTGCAAGTACATGTAAGTGTGTAAAAGCAACTGCAGATATAACACCATAACACAGACAGGGTACTCAAAGTTAAATTATGCGTTTTATTATGGTGCACAAACGTTTGACGTTGTGCAACTTCACACGCCAAAATCAAGGTTCACGCTAAAATTATGTCTGTTACAGTGTCTCATCAATTTGTACTTACCTATAGGACAATACAGTAGTTTTGAGGCAAAAATCACAATTGCAGACAAGACGTAACGTAAAATTTCAATGTTAATATAAGCATTAAATCGTTATTTTTTATAGATAGAGTCTATGTACAAACTTTTCATAACGTGCTAACGCACTTTACTCCATTTGTGCACACACCGTTGCAGTAATGCGACTATATCTTTGTGAGAAAAATTAAGCAATTAATGTCCACGGTTTGTTTGATGCACGTTGTATCATGTTGGTGGAACTTTTGTCGCATTATTCCGATGAGGAGCACACGGCTCGGTTGCCTTGGGCGTTAGACCATGCCCAGTAACCAAAAGGTCGCTGGTTCAAACCTCGCTGTAATCACTTCAAGTTGTATGCTGTGGAATTAAACATGGCACTTTATCTACATTTTCTGTTGAAATCGGATATGTGCTTGTAATTAATTAGCCTCGATGGAATGGTGTTCCATTCAAGGGAAGTATATGAGTCTCATTCGCATAGCACTATAGAAACCGGCGATAAGCATCCGCCTTATGCGCCAAGTGGAACGGAGAAGGATTTGTTGGTTTTAAATTCTGATAAAAAAAATTTAACTGTGTTCCCAAATACTTTTTCGGTTAATGTGTTGCATAAAAAGATAATAGAAAGTATCTATATCTTCATAGGTTATCATATGAAGTGCATATTACACATGATGCACACAAATCAAACAACTTCTCTACTCTGCGATAAATATTTCTACGTAATGCTTATTAAAAAGCAAGCACATTAAAAGGCAGAGAATGAGAGAGAGAGAGAGAGAGAGAGAGAGAGAGAGAGAGCCCTCAATCAAACATAACGTTAACCATTCTCCCTTTTTACGTATAGTTTTCATTCCAAAATATAATTTTCCTTCCAGTTCAAAATAATAATAATTAAAATAGGCGCATATATTTGGACGTGATTTATTGCAATTTGTTAGTAACTTATATAAGTTTTTCAGGATATGTTAATAGCAAAATTTACAGATCAAACAAATCAGGCAAACATTGTAAATACTATCCTTATCTTACACTATAAATATGTTCTTCCTCTATGATACGGAAGACACTTCAATTTGTTATGTTTAATGGAAAATGCTTTCAAAACATTCCACACAAAAAAGCAAGCATTGTTAATAACAACAGTTTTAGAAACAAATTAATCAAACAAGTAATTGTTTTGATGATAAAATATATTTAAATGATAACTTACTTTTTCAAAAACAAATTTGAAAAAAAATATCAAATAATTACAGGTAAATACTCAAAGTCAACCATGTCACAAAGTTCGATGACAACGTATAATACTGACCGCTTAAGCATAGAGATCAGGTAAATGAACATGCTTTTGTTACTTTTACATGTTTATGTCTTCCGATTTGAAAAAATTTAATCCTCCAGAATACAAATTACAAAATTATTGTTATTACATGTATAACCTTAGTATATTTACTATTTACATAAAAGGCGATATTAAAAAAGTTATTTACAAAGATGAATAAAATTAACTAATATCGCAAAAATCATTTATTTACAAATTGTTCTTGAAGTACAAAAAAATATCCTAAACGAAATTGAAATTGAATGTCAAGAAAACGTTTCTTAAGTGAAAATATCAAGTGTTTATTTCTCGTTCAATTTGGCGTTGCAGGCGGTTTTGTTTGTTTGGGGGGTTTTTGTGTTTCTATGTACACTAAACCAGATGCACATAATAATATAATCTGCTATGTTCAATTGTTTTGCCAAAACTGTCGCGTATAATAAATTATAGTTAAATTTTTTGATTTTTATTTACTTTATAGCTATAGCGATTTATCGTTTAAGTCGATGATCGCCGTGATAGTCGAGTACTCTTTGACAACTCTAACTATATTGTTAATAAATGTACTAAAATAACAGAAGATAGTCAATAATTATTTGTTACCAGTAAATATTAGTTTGAACAATTCAAAATCCAAGCTTGTTATAAAACAATTATGGTGTTTTAATTAAGTTAAACAATAAAATGTTTTCTTTGGTGATTAGTCCGGGATATAAAGGTGGCGACATTGCAGGAAAAATACACAACCCGCGTTAGCGTGTTAAATGCATGTGGTTTTTTCCGCAATGATCGCTACCTTAATAGCCTTAATGAATCATCAAAGGAAGCAATTTATATTTATTGATTATATTTACATCTTTCTTTTAACAACGCAATAAATTGATTGTAAAAAGTAACTAAAATTCACTGAATAATTGTTTTAAAATGTACATCAGTACGTTAGCTAGAAGAAACAGCGAAATCTTCTCCTTTGGGAATCTAAGTCTAGGAATCATCATCATGGTTATTTCGTGCAGTCCGTGATTTTTCTTATGTCGCTGTAGGTTTCGACCAATCGATAGACGATCCGTGTATATTTAAGTCCTGTCAGTTTTAGTCGCTGCATATTTGAACCAATAGATTTCAGTCTGGCTGTTTCTATAGAGCTATAAATTAACTATAAGTTTCCGTCAGAAAAAGAGGGAATCTATCAATACTTATATTGTTTTGATAAATTCCGATATTTTAAGAATTTCATTCATTAACCAATCTAAATATTTTTTTAATAAACAAGACAACAAACATAAGCATATATAAAATTAAAGTAACATTTGATTGTATCATTTTCTTTAAGAAAATGTGACTGGAGCTCCTCTGAAAATTCTTTGTTTTTATCAAAATAATAACTTTCTTCCAGTTTCGAAATGTGTACCTTTTATACCAAAAGAATGATGGAAATTTCATGTCATTAATACCGCTGGCATGTTTAAGGCTCCAATTTGATTTCAAAGTGATATTTAAAAAGTCACTTGACTGCGCCGTACAATATGAAGTAATGATTAGTTCTGCTACCACAATCTGCTTTCAATTTGTAAGTTTGAAGGAAATATTTCAAAACGCTAAAAGCGATGAGTTATTTTTCCTGTTTCAGTGATATAAACGGGTTTTTTTTATATTCACATACTAAATGCAGTCATTAAGTTTTGAGAAACTGATTGCATACTCAAAATTAATATTCAACAGCTTTATTGTCAGCATGACATTCAATAATATGACTTGGAAACGCACACAGTTTACCGCAGGTGAAGGGTGAAACATTTTTTTGAATTGCGTAAAACTTGGAGAGAGAAAATATAGCATGACTGGGAGACCCCAGTTTTATGTCAATTGATTTAGTAGCAAATATTTGACTTATTTGACGACTCAATGAACAATTTTCAAATATCATAGCTAAATATATAACTGTAAATTTAACGAACCGGTTTTTTTTATTAATTCTATTTAGATCGATGAAACTATATATTTGCAGAAGTTTTGCTACAAAATCAATTATTTGAGAGTTAAAAAATATTCATTTCTAACCCGATTTTCCTAAGGGTCGACCGGTTTTTTGTTTTTGTTTTTTTATCAATACTTTCTTTTCACTTATTTACACTTTTGACAAAATGAATTTCAATTAAATGAAACAATGATAAAAATTGCCAAATATTGTAAATTATAAAAATATTATATATTAACTTGATTCTTTTTTTTATTCAAGCCTCCAAATAAGGATGGCTGTTTTATATATTTCAGGATTTACCTAGATGAACAATAATGGATTAGCGTTCTGATAGCTGTATGCATGCATGTAACATCTAAGCTGTTGTTTCACTTCTGCATTAGATTAATAAAGAAATTAACATCGATTACATGTAATTTACAAGGTGACTTTGAAAATTATATTTTCAGTGATTTATCCATCTCTCCTATGGGCATATACATGCAACGATATATATTTGCTTATAAAAATAGTTTTTAAAGAAATAAAAAGATATTCAAACTTATTTTGTTTATTTTCTAAAGACCATGATAGCAAAGTTTAAGGAAGGAAAGAAGGCTCAAATACGTTTTCTTTTAGATTCAAGCAAGGTAATCATATGTACAATATTGGAAAAGTCAACTGTCATCAATCACAAAATTAATTCAACTCAAAAACATTAAGGACAAGATCAATGTTATAAATTCGCACTCCATGAAAATATAAAATTGCTGAAAGTGATACGTACTACTCGAAGTGTTATCTAGTATCTTAAGGGAGCTAGGTGGTCAACAAAATTAACCATACGATCAACCTTGTATTCATAAAATATTTGGTTACTCTATTGACTATTATTTAGCAAAGAAAATAATCCATAAATTGTAACTCTAAAATTCAATTTTTCTGATTTTATTATTTACAATGCTTTAGGAATACATTTCTAATGATCAAATAAAATTTGATAGTCAGTCGTACAGTTGAAATCGAGATATAGCGCTCACAACTCTGTGTCATGTAAACAAGGCTCGTGCCCTGTTGTTGTTTACATAAATTCAATATACATATGCATGTTTTTAAAATTTATTTTAGGTCTAAAACTGGAATTTTTACTTCAACATACAAAATGTAAACAAAAGCTTTGTTTACATAACAAAAATTGTAAGCTCTTCAACTTATAACTCAACGAACGACTCTTAAATTTTAGTTGTCTATTAAAATGCATTTCTAAAGCACTGTAAACATTAAAATCGTCAAAATAATGTTTGACCAAAATCGTGACCATGCCCCTTAAAGCCTTCTTTAATCACGGGTGCAAGAACAGCATACATTTTCATAAAATATCAGGCAAAACAATGAATATTTCAAGAAGATATAAAAAAAATAATAAGAAAATATTCTTTGAGTATTATGAGCTGATAATGTCGGTCAGGGTGTGTTCAAATACAATTAAGTCCGAAAGGCTTAATGATTGATATGATCACGGCCCGACCGAAATTATCAGTTCATAATTTTCAAAACGTTGTTCCTAATTACATTTTTATATGCATAATTTTTCCTAGCTCTCTGATGGCTGATATTAAACAATCTAGACAAAATCAAACGTTATTATATTTACCTGCACGGGACCTGGGAGGTCTATATAACATTTGATTTTCTCTACATTAGACCATATAAGATTGTTCAATGAAATATTGCGTTTCTCATTTTGTTTGACTATGGCTTCAAACTAAAATCTTCGCTTAAAAACACTCATTTTGACATGTCCGTATCAATTCGTCACTAAATCATATATTAAAACAGCTTTTGCTTGGCTTTGTTTGGATCAATACGATATCAATACGATGGTTTAGCTACCCTAAAAGTACAATATTCAGATTGTCTTCGGCTCGGTGAATATTGTACTTCTCGGGTAGCTAAATCACAGTATTGACCTAAAAAAAATCCAACAATAATTGTATAATATTATATACTATAGAGCAATTTACGATTAAATGTTATGATATTGACCAATTTATGTGATTGTTCTTATTTTGATTTTGCAAACATTGTTTGCACCGCAACAATATGTAACTTGAATCTTTTTAACTGTAAAATACAAATTCAACTTGTAAATATTAATATTTTTATGCCATAAATCACTGGCGCGGATGAAATTCAAATATATCATTTAGAATGTTTGCTAAACCACCCAAAGTGAGTAATATATACAATAAAACAACACAAAAATGCATGAATAAATTGATAATTTACATTTTCAATTTGGAGAAAAGAAGCCAAAACTACTGTTCAACGAATTCATTTTCCGGTGATTCAATCAATACCGTTACAAGTGATATTCTAGCTTCAAGAAACCTTAACATTGCTCCGGTTTTGTTTTCTTTTTTCGCAAATCAGTAAACCCTTTCTTAAAAAACTTATGGATTTAAATTTCTAAATAATTATAAATAGTGTTTGGTAAGTCTTTGAAACTGATTACCTGCATATGACGTCTGTGTCCTAAACCCAGTTGCTGTAAGGTTTTCGTTGACAACATCTGCTTTATAAAGCATTGAAATGGTCAATATAAACTTATAACTGCGATTTCATGATTTCATTTCTGAAATGTATATCTATTTTTTAAAATAACTTATCATTAGGGTAGCTCAAAGGCTTACTGTGTTTGAGACAGTCTAATTTCTTTATATAAAAAAATGCTTCTAGATCTGCATGGTTTCAATATTTTCACGACTCAAACAAAGTTATGCTGATCAAATCAAGCCAAACTAGCTAGTAAACCCTTTCTTTCAAAACTTATGTAATGTTTTAATTTCTAAATAATTATAAATAGCGTTGCGTAAATCTTTGAGATGGTTACCTGTATGTGGCGTTTGTGTCCTAAACTCAGTTGTTGTAAGGTTTTCGTTTACAAGATCTGCATTATATCATTGAAATGGTTATAAATTTATAGCTGAGATTACATGGATTTCATTTCTGAAATTCATCTTTATTTCTTTAAATAATTCTTCATTAAGGTAGCTCGCAGGCTTACTGAATTTGAGACAGACTAAAAATTGACTTTCTTGAGGGAATAAATCTTCATATTTTCCGAACATTTATGCATTATTGTTAGAGGCTGTTTCGAACAACTTAATTGTAAACAACGTTTGCAATAACGTCTAGTTTTTGAAGGTTTACTTGCCAGTCGTATCGACTAGAAAGTGCAGGAAAAGTTCTCTATGACATAATACAAAACAACATGTTATAAAAAATGTTTTTAAAAAACCCCCAAAATATGCAATTTTCATCGGTACGGGCATATAAAATACATTGATTAAAAATAAATTCCATTAGTAGTCAAATCCAACACTGTTAAATACAAACAAATGATGACCACGATGCACTATTGCAATAAAATTGAAATAAAACCACTATTGAAATAAATTATATCAACAGTGGTTGGGGATGTATTTCATTAGAAGAATCACTGTGCAACCACTATTGAAATACAACCACTCTTGAACTAATTATTTCAATTTTAGTTCGCGATGTGTTTCATTGTAAAAATAACTTTACAGACAGTACCTAAATTGTGTATTTGAAATTGTTCGTTAGATAAAGTGTTTCTTGCATTTGAAAATATTTGCAAACATGTTTTACAATTTTTTCTTTCCAAATGAGTTGCAATAGTCATTACAGAGTAATATTTATAAAAAAAAATTCTTTCCCAACTATGATTGAATATATTTTTTAATAGTTGTTATACTTCAATAACGTCTGTAAAGTAATTCTTATTATAATGAAATACATCCGAAACCACTATTGAAATAATTAGTACAATAATGGTTGTATTTCAATAGTGGTTGCACTTACGTGATTCTTCTAATGATAAACATTCCCAAACACTATTGAAATAATTTATTTCAATATTGGTTACAGCAATGCACTTGTCTATGAGACGTCATACTGTAAATTCCAACGCATATCGTGGGTAGAGTGAGACGTTTTAATAGTTTTTGAATAAAAACTTATATTTCATAGATAAACAGAGCATGATATATTTACATAACTTATATACCAGTTAATCCTATTCATTATGCTTATCAAAATTCAGCATGTAAATATTTGTATAAAATACTTTAAAGCTTTTTTAAAATAAAATATTTTTTCTGCTTAAGTGTTAACACGTCGAACATTCTACGTCGCATTACATTCATTTGTAAAGACATCAAAAATTGCGAGCTACCTTATCTTTTTCAATTATTATCACTTATTAAGTACAGCATAGCAATATTATTCCAGTTAAAACAGTGTTTGATAGATATTGACCTGCTTTCTGCGTTGTTATGATGATAGTACTAGTCTTCTTTGGAAAGATTCGGTTGATGAATTCTGTATATTAGAAAACGACATTAAGAGGCATTCACAATTTTTATAAATAAAAAAGTTTTTTTTTTAAAGATTCCTTATTGGTACACATTAACGGATATTATTCAAAGAGATTTTCCGATTACACTTCAGGTCAAGATCTAGTAAATGAAAGGTGCCTACAGGTTTATGATATTCAAGATATAAATCCTTTTAATTATGCCTCATAACAATACATGTATCTTTGTTTCATAGGGTGTACCGGGGCTTAAATATTTGGTAAACACAATAAAAAATCATGCAACCATTTTCTATGAAATGTGAAGGATCAAAGTAACAAATATTGGATTTTTGTCAATTTTAAACTAATGAAATATATCTAGAATGCCTACAGTCTCTCCAAAAACGACATTAAACAACCTCTTTACCTCCTCTTTAATATGATGTCAAATTGAATATAGATACCGTGATTATTTTACCCGTGATTAAATATAGAATGACAAATTATTGTTTCATTTTCTACATAATTCCTTTAAAACCGTAAATTACGGGAAAAGATTCATTAAATCAATAATATAACGTCCTAGTAGTTCTAGCACCAAAAGACAGTCTGGAATCATTTACTAGATCTTGACCTTAATACGAAATTGGAGTTCATGTTAAAGTAATTATTATAACAGGAACAGCAGACATTCGAGACATTCGAGACATTTTCTATGTGAGTCCTCTTAGCTTTTTTAATCTTTGATCCACTAATTTTCTGGATTTTAAGGTAAAAGTGTATATGGGTCATGATATCAACAAAACAAGATTGGACAATAATTAAGATGTACTGTAGTTCAAAAGTGCCAAATTAGGAAAGGGTTGAAGTTTGCTTAGGGTAGTTTTGTCTCAGAATTAATTATAGCCAATACCCATGAACATTTCTAGAATGAAACTATCTGCCAGACAGTGATTTCACATAAAGGGTATTCAACCTAGAAAATCCATTCAGAAACATTTTGACGTCTGTTCAAACGTCTTTTGATTGGACTTTGACATATCAAAGTTCATACAAGCAAACTTGATAGACACAGTGCTCCGGAAAATGAGTTTAAGGATATAAACATTAAACCCTGATCTACAAAATTGGTTAGACGTCACTTAAACATCCTCTACTAATCTATATTCTATGGCTGAAGTATGATCTTTACCTAACTCACGGTACGGTGACAATGTGATTCTCCATCTGATTTTAAATCGAATTGCTCAGTTAATCGATTAGAGTCGATTGTTTAAGTGATCACGCGATACGGTTTTACGATCTATTTTCAATTAATAAAACAATATCAATTTTTAGTGTACCAAAAAAGTTATTGTGACGTATTGGATCTCACCAGAAAGTCTATTGAAAATCGGACGAACATCAAACTTTTAATCAATGCTTTCGACTTTCGACTGTGGTGGTACGATTTTAGTCGAAAGCGAATTCGATAAAAATTCGGATGCAAAATTCCATTGGGTGACCGGATTTTAAAGAGGAAATTATAAAGACGCCAAAAACGGGTTTAAACTACATACTTGTTTAACATTGACCTTGGTCAAGAAAATCAGTTAAATTTCAAAGCACAATTTCAATGTTTTGTCAAACGTTGCAATATTTGATCTTATTCATTTATGTTATATAGTTTTTCTTCATTCTATAATTTTTCATTTATATTCTAAAACTTTCATTTGTATTCTATATTTTCTCTGTAATTTTGTTTATCTATATGGTCTAATTTTCATTGTATTTTATACATTTCATTGGTATTGTTTTATTCAACATTTATATTAGATAATTTTCATTTGTATTCATTGAATTTTATAGTTGTATTATAAAATTTCCACTTGTATTTTATTTGTATTCTAAAGTTTTTATTTGTGTTGTTTTTCAGAGTTTGTTAATACTGATATTTTACAAAAAAGCTCATTTGTTAAATCTTATTCGTACATGTACAAGTATTTGAAATGGGAAATGCGCAATGTGTTTTTGAAGATTGACAAGATGTCATCGGTATTAGTTATTTTACAATGAAATTGTTAGCGTTAACTTTATTAACTAAGTAGTTTTAGAAATCATGAAAGACCAATCTGTATGATGCACATAATTTGCGCACATATTTTCACGGGGTAATAATCTTATTTCTTTGATTAAACTTGACCCAGTTTGACCAGGTGGAGAAAGGTATTGTCATTAACAGTATCTTAACTGCAGAGAGATGTTGTAACTATGAATTTGATCTAAAAATGTCCTATGAATATGAAGTTTAGACACACTTTGGTCACATGGGATAAGTGCTTTAAACAAAGGAAATAAGACGGACAGACAGACGGACGGATCTACAATATGAGATTAATCAATGCAGGCAAATAAATTATATAACCCAAATACGTGTACTAACCTATGGATATTACAAATGCGATAAGATTTTTACTTACTATGTTTAAAATTTGAACAGCCGGAAGTAAAACTACATTTTGAAGGAGAACACGCGCAAGTTTGTTGGCAATCGACTCCATAGTATGGGAACGTACACTGTGTATCACAATATCTTCCAATATATCCTATCAGACATTCAGTACCTTTAATAATTACATGTATATAATAATAAATATTATTTAATTTTTCTGTACATATTTTATATTCCTTCCGTGTTTTTTAAAACATCAGAAAACGACCCAACAAAGTATTTTTTTATTTAGATGTTAGTGTCCCCGAAAAGAATAACTAATTCTATGAATTTGGCAGAGTACATTTTTTCCCCTCTAAATGACAAGCAGTACATGTGCATGTATTTGAAAATATCAAGCCAGTTACATATGCATGTATAATTTTTTTTATCAATCTTTAATTATTACCAGTAAAATAAATTCATATCCCATACATACTGAAAAAATAATACAAATTGAAATTTCATTACAACACGCATCTGTTAATTGAAATGCGAGTGATTGTTACCCGGGGTTGGACATCCAGTTTGAAAGTGACACAAGTCAGGTTTGCATTCACATTTCCCCTTGCACTGATTCCCAAAGGAAGGATACGGACAAGTCTCGTAACAACGGTATCCAGTGTATCCAGGAACACACTGTTGTTTAAAAATATGACTGAAATAATATTTTCAAGTAGAGAGTAAAGGTATATATCATTTTAAATAGATTTTGATACTTTTTTTGTAAAATAAGTGGATAGAAGATTAATAGAATCATTCATTGTTACGAGTGTGAGATTGTGAAATTCCACCTTGGGGCCAAGATTCACGGTCTAGGACGAGGCTTTGTTCACTATCCCACACGAGTATATAATGAATGATCATTTTTCTCGCATTATTTTACATTAAAAAAACTATGTCTGACAACTTTCTGTTATAGCGTTCAAAAGATTACTTTCGGTTTATCCCTCCGCGTGCTTCAAATAGTGCAAGTCAAACTGAGAGCACACGACAGTTTTATTAATAAAAATAGGATAAATTGTAATTAACTAAGCAAAACAATTACTTAATGAATAATCTCAATCAATCATTTTGCATTTCCTTCCAGCAGACAACGTTTGTTTACGTTTTAAAGCGGCGTTGTAATACACAGTGTAAGACAGAAAAACTCACACTGCTGTCTCACACTGGACAAGCCGATCTCACACCGGTGATAATGCGAGAAAAATAAATATATATATTCAATAGGCTTACAATTTTGTCAGGGATTGCAACACAAGGATAAAAGCTGACATGAAGTTTCAAATGCACATTATTCTTTTATCTGAGACATGTCAATATTACATGTAGATATCGATTTGTTATGTTACACGTGTTGCTATTCACTCAATCGCAACTTCTCGGGCCTTTCCGGCAAGCTCGGAAAAACACCTCGAATGTATTAACATCACCGGATGTTAGAATTTTATACAAAATGGAGTCGCATCCCATCAAAATAAATATCGGCTAGACAGCCTTGTATGTCGTTTCTGTGGTATATTTTAGGGTATATCATTGACTTTAATGAAGTCTAACTCACATTTCAACAGATCTTAAAATGTGAATTTATATCAAGTTTTATAAAAAAGGGTTGTCATGGAAGCCTATATGTAATACTGTGGAATCATTAAACTTCGTGGGGGCCAATTTTCGTGGATTGCTAAAATTTTACAGGTTCGAGGGGACGTAATTTCATGTCTTTTCGTATACATACAAAAGGATTATGACTTTATAGCCTTAATTTAATAGTTCGTGGGGGTTTATATTCGTGGATGAGAGGTAGCCACGAATTCCACGAAAATTGATCTACCACGAAATCTAATGATTCCACAGTACATTCGAGGTGTTTTTCCGAGCTTGCCGGAAAGGCCCGAGAAGTTGCGATTGGCTATTCACTGCATTCAGGTATTTCTTTCATAGGAGGGAAAGATATATATGTTAACACGCGGATCAAAAAACAAACAAACAAAACAAAACAAATAAGTTACAACAAGCGCAGTTGACGGAACTTTCCAAAAAGATTAAAACTTCAGGGTTACATATTTCAAACGTCGCTAATACAGAGCGGTTGGTTGTTCTCTATCTCTGTTGCATGTTAATTGTCCCACATACGCGAAACATAAATATTCTGATTATTTCCTGGAAAAAAAATAAACCTAATAATGACGTGTGGAAATATTTTAAATAACAAAGTGGTACAAAACAATATATTTCGGAAGTAACTTATTAGGGTTTAAAACCGCAAATCCCCGGTTTACTATGTTTGATGTAGTGTTATGGTCTATAATATGATTAAACCGTAATGCTCTCTGTGCGAAGTGCACGCGTATTCCTCGTAAGCTCGAAGCTAATAAGACAACGTACCGCTTATGTTCGGATATTATGATAACCCCTGCTTACATTTTTTCTTTATTAATGTTAAGGGGGTTTCTAATTCTTTTCATTTAAGCCCCTTTCACAATTGGCGCACGAGCAGAAGCGACCAAATATTTGTGCGACCTAAAATATTAGATATGAATCGTCAATTGTTGCCGAAATAATCGCATATGAAAAAAGTATTCCTACGAATTTCGCACGATCGAAGCGAGCGTTGTGCGATGTAAATTCATTGAATCTTGCAGTATATCTTGCGTCTGTATACGACTGTTGTACAATGAAAGCAACTGTTGAAAGATAATACGATCGGAACGCGCGAGAGACTAGGTGATCGGACGATTAAAGGTGCGCCAATGTGATTGGACGTGCGATTCTGCGTTCCATGGTACGAATGATCGTGCGAGTCAGAGGGGGTATATACACCGCCCATATTCAGTTGAAAGCGAGAAGAGATGCCGCCCAAGAAGATACAGATATGCAGCAGCATTTATTATTATACCTCAATATGATTATTCTATTATATCTGATTGGTCTAGAAATCTTCTGACAGGGCGATGTCATAGGAATGAAAAAGCCGATATGAGCATACGATGTAGACAAATATTGTCCTTTCTGATATATTTCATTTTATCAAATAAAATATTTTTATTTGATAAAATGAAATACTAGTATATTAGAAAGGACAATATGATTAAATCAAACATATTTAATCATTATGATTCTCTTAATATATCTCAAAACCAACTTAACTATCTATGATTTATGAAAGAAAAGTGAGACAGTTTACATGGGAAATCAAACAATCACGACGTTAATGCTACGACTGTTGAAAAGTCAAACATTATTAGAAATCAACGTATTTTGTGTAATCATATGTAACAGTTGCTAGGTATAATAAAACGTTTATTGCATTAATGTTCAGGGAATATGAAGATTTATATCCCCCCCCAAAAAAAAAACCCGTCGGGAAATATGATTTTTCTTGCGGAAATAAATCTTCATACTTGTATTTCCCTCACCACCATGCAACAAATGTATATTGTAAATTTTGTTTTGAAACAGAGATACTTATACAGGGTATATATACTGGTGGCAAAGCATGGCATATTGAGTCGTGCAATGATACTAAAACGTTGCAAGATTACATGAGACACGTTGAGCAACAGTCTCACGGTCGCAAAACAGACGCATAAACACTACCGATTTATCTTACAATCTTTATAAATCGTGTATCACTCTTGCGAGAACACAAAACGTTGTAAAATGTTTGTGCGTTGCACTTCGATAAT
Organism: Magallana angulata; assembly: GCF_025612915.1. Taxonomy (NCBI): domain Eukaryota; kingdom Metazoa; phylum Mollusca; class Bivalvia; order Ostreida; family Ostreidae; genus Magallana; species Magallana angulata. The sequence continues at coordinate 13,173,319 of NC_069115.1, forward strand.
TTGGATCGCGTTCGGTCGCGTCTGAATGGTGTGCATGTCCACTATTCAGAAGAGACTTGATGCGACCAGTAAAACGTATGCAACGAATGCGAGAGCTCGTGCAACGTAAGCAAGGGCTCGTGCAACGTATGCGAGAGCTCGTGCGAAGCTCAACAATTTCGATCGCAAAGTGGTGTAAAGTGGTCGTGCGCCAAATTGTGAAAGGGGCTTAAAGATACAGTTCATGTACTTTTTAAAAAACTCCATGCGATGTTATTGCCTCTATCAGAAAGCAACCGACCTTAATTATCTATAGCGGTTAACAATGACTATACTCAGTACGACTAGAAGAACAATCCAAAATTGAATGGGGATTATACACACTTTGAATTTTTGTCTTCATGTCAGCCTTAATTACAATGCCTTCGATTGCCGTGATATATTGTGATAGTTCTAATTAAGTTACCGGTAACTTATTTCTGAATATTACTTAAACTTTTGATCAGAAACTGTAAAAACATTTGAAGTGTCAATTATTGGTCGAGGTAATTCGGAAAAAAAAAACATTTTGACAAATTTGACTTTAAGTATATATAGATGTTTTACCGTACTTACTCATAAGACCCTGAACCATAAGCCGCAGCAACTTTTATCAATCCAAAGACAAAACCACCTGTAAAAAAACCTTGAGTTATCATTGCTATCTTATCCTAATAGACCTTTCTAGGAAAAAAGTTTTGCCTCTAGTAATTCAATTTTAGTCCACATTTTCCTTTTTAAATCGCAATTTGTTTCCGTATGTAATTAATTAAAATATATACATATGTAAGTACAAGTATCACTTAGTTTAATGACAGGTGAAATAACACCAGCGAAAGCTGTTTCATCCATTTTCCCAAATGATCTTTCAGAGATATAAACAATCATATGAGAAATTAAGGCCCTTTCACACCAAGTCGCGTTCCCACAGAGTGAACACGGCTTTGTAAAATTCCTGAAATCACCGTAGGATCGCAAGAAAATTTCAGAAAAATTGAATAATTTTATTTAAATTTTTACAAGTGAAAATGTCAAGGCGTCCTGACGGCGACCGAGGCGTTTCTACCGAGCTCCCGCGGCGTGTAATTGCGTTTCCTCAGAGTTTCTCTTTAGCTATTGCATGACCTCTTGCTGAGTATCCGCGGAGCGCTCAAAGCGGGCAAAGAGTGTTTGCCTCGCGTTCACGGTGTACATGTGCTTTGCCCACTGACTGTGCGTGCAGAAGACGTTTTGTACTTATGGGACCGGTGAATCAATTTAAATTTGTACATTTTACGCTAAACAAACAATAATTTTTAACTTTATTACCAGTAAATTATACAAATTAGTGATTTAAACATTGTATTTGTTTGTTATAATGAAATAAGGTAATTGGAACATAATTTTAAAAATAAATTGTGACAAGACAAAAATTTCAGTAGACGGACCAAAAAACCCATTACAGTAATATGTCCCGAGGTATTTAATATGCTGCACATTTGGACGATTTTTAACAAAAATACACTTAACCTACGAAAGACAAATAGGGCCACATAAAAAATATTTTTGTTGCGTAGTAACGAGAAAAGATCTCGTTAAATTACGAGTTAATTATCTCATCACAACGAAAAAAAGATATCGTAATCTTTTAGTCCTAGTCAAAAAACAATATCATTAGTAACAGATAACTATATCTATTAGTTTCAGTCATAAATGTACGGGATTTACCCCGAATTGTGTTTTATATTTTTATACACAATCTATATTGAAATAATATAGCATTGAATGATTTATTTTTGACGTCGTAGTGTCAATAACTGCCGTCAGGTGAGCAGACAAATTGAACAAGCATTCTGGGAGTATTGCATAAGCAATACACGTCCCCTACGTACCGGTTTGTGGAAATTGTAAAAACAATGCCCTGTTAATGCAGAATATCGAGCCCGAACATTAAAAAATTGTAATATAAAAAATTAATTTTCTCGAAAATATGTCAATCAGACGCAACTAAAGTGTAAACTTGATCTGTAGTTTGACATTTTGAAGCTGTTTCAGCAAATTTCATATTATTCCTTAAACGCATAAAGAAAAAAAGTGTGGAAAACTGAAGTGGGACAGACAGACGGACAGACAGACAGACGGACGGATGGACGGACGAACGGACGGACTGACGGACGCAGAGGAAAGCTATAGTCCCCTCCGGTAAAAACCGGTAGGGGACTAATAACGCGCGTTAGCGTTATAATAATTTGTCTGTTCAACTGACAGTAGTTGTTGACACCACGACGTAAAAAATAATCCATTTATTGCTTATATTCACATTCCCTTACTGATGTAATCAATTATTTACTTAAATAAATCAATACAAATTGCAGATCACGGAGGGAGTAAATTAGTAACAGCAAGAACAGCTGTTTTATAAAACCAGTTTAAACTGGTTATCACATACTCATTATTAGACTGTTGTGTTGAGATCGATGAGCATAAAAATAAAATCCATGAAAAATAACTCTTGAAATTTTGCTTATAACAATAAAGTCAACTTTTTTGTTGAATAATTGTAAAACATGGTGTTTTGACAACATGTATGAAATATATTTTTAACTAATAACAAAGAAATCACTGTGTGGAAGCTACTTATGTAAATTACATGCATGTAAATTAATACGTAGTGGTTATAATTAGTTGTTGCATTTCGACGCATTCAAAAATCACAGAATTTAATGGAAAAACACAGTAGAATGTAAATATTTGTTTTTGTAAATTAACATTTTGGAGTCTGAAAACAAATTATCCTTCATACTATTTGAATTGGTCAATTATTTTATCAATGAATCGATCTGCTTTGTTCCTGTTTTGATTTTTTTTACTAATTTAATGTAAGTACATGTATATATATGTGTGCCCATTTTACATAAAGAGTACATGTAGAACAATGAAACGTAATTATGAGATAATTAGCTAGTACTAACGATTTCGAGTTCTTTTCTCATAATAACGAGATAATTAACTCGTAATAACGAGATAATTATCTCAAAATAACGAGATATGTTCTCTTAATAACGAGATCTTTTCTCGTAATAACGAGATAATTTGCTCGTATTAACGAGATCTTTTCTCGTAATAACGAGATCCTTTCTCGTAATAACGAGATAATTAACTCGTAATCATTATAACGATTTTTTTTCTTATAATAACGAGATCTTTTGTCGTAATAACGAGATAATCGTAATAACGATATTTTTTCTCATAATAAAGAAATAATTAACTCGTTATAACGAGATCTTTACTTGTAATTACGAGATAAAAATAGTTTCTTATGTGGTCGGTCCTATTCGTCTTTCGTACATACCTGTAAAAAGTGCAATAGAAATTGATGAAAGGAAATATTTCCAAGATAATTTCATTACATGTTTCCCCGTAAAATTCACCGGAACGAAAACAGATTTCCTAAGAAAATTTATGATAGGGAATGTTGACATCTTTCTCCATTTGGAAGTCACTCGGAATACCTCACATAATTTTATCATCAGGGTACCTTCATCTCTTTAGCAAGTAGACTTTTTTTTATTTTCAGCCGTGTAATGAAACCCGACAAGCTAGAGGGGGCGTTACAAAGGGGAAATCTTGAGATATTTTCATACTATTAAATGAAAATATGTAAACTTCCACTTACCAGCTAAATTGATAAAGCATTATATTAAAAAACATTGCAGCTTATTAAATTTCTAGCTAATTTTCATATCTTAAAAATTTGTTTCAGTGAATGTATCTTCTTTTGTACGATGAATACAAATCAATTATATCAATTTTTGAACTCGCCCAACCAAAATTATCACCTCATAAAAAAATCTCTAATATTAAGACATTCAGTATAATAAAACAAACAGTGCCTGTTTGGGAGGATAACAGTTGAAATTGACACCCCTCGAAAACCATTGTCAACCTCCGCTTCGCGTCGGTTGACAATAGTTTCCTCGGGGTGTCAATTTCAACTGTTACCCACCCAAACAGGCACTATTTATATAATGTCTATCTATTTTCTAAGTAAGTTCATGGTAAATATATACTCAGTATCTCAATCTGTACATTATATAAATAGTGCCTGTTTGGGAAGGTAACAGTTGAAATTGACACCCCGAGAAAACCATTGTCAACCGACGCGAAGCGGAGGTTGACAATGGTTTTCGAGGGGTGTCGATTTCAACTGTTATCCTCCCAAACAGGCACTATTTTTTTTGTTATACTGAATGTCTTAATTTTAAGAAAATTTTACTGCTTTTATATAGGAATAACGTGAATTCTACAGCGAACCGTACGCGCATAATTTTCGCGCATGTAACAATATTTAATGTTACCCGTTGCTAAGTGTGTTGCTAACGCTGAGGGTAATAGAACGGATTATGAACTGCGTCTTAAACAATCAGATTTCAGTTTTTAACATGAAAGTATAACAAAACGGATTATCAACTGCGTCTAAACCAATCAGATTTCAGTATTTGACATGAAAGTATAACAATTCGTAATGTTACCCGTTGCTAAGTGCGTTGCTAACGCTGAGGGTAATAGAACAGATTATGAACTGCGTCTAAACTAATCAGATTTCAGTATTTAACATGAAAGTATAACAATAAGATTTGACAAATGTTGAATGAATAAAATAAGCAAACTATGTTTCTTGAAGCGCGATTTTAGTTTTTACAGAAAAATGCTGTACAGAACGGGGTGACCCAGAACGCGGGTTGACTTTATAAAACAGCATGCCGAAAAGTGTAATTCGAGTTCATTATGGATTTGGCAGGTACCTTGGATCGGACATCTTTGGTTTAATACAAAATAGTTGAAAAATACAATGGGCCAATTTGAAAGCAATCTTTAAATTGGGCGTGTTGATTTTAGTCTGGCTGATTTGATAGAGCTATATTTAACTGTATAAGTTTCTGTAAGAAATAGAGGGAATAATACACTATAGATGTAAATGTAGTGTTTCCGCCTTATATATAGGGGTGAGTAGCGATGAGCATAAAATTAATGGAAATCGACAATAAACAAATTTATATGGCGGTAGTCGGGGATAAAAAGGTGAATAATGCGTATTTATAAATTTATATTAGCTTTGATATATTATTTAGAGCAAATATGTATGTACATTGTAGTACATGAAATTATTGATTTCAGACAGACAGATTTTACGATTGATATTTCTTTATTACCATTTTTAAACAAAATATCTTATAAATTCTGACATAGATGATTTTTTTTATACACATATACATTAAATTTATCTCTCTGATTTTCGTGATTATGAAATGTATAGTCTATATATATAAGTGTTAAATGCACTCGTGAACTACAGGAAAAGCATCATACGGTACATGCATGTAATTACAGAATAGTCTCTGTTTTTTTCATTATTACCCTTATTACAGGAAAATACATCATACATTATATGCATGTAATTACATAATAGTCTCTGTTTATTCATTAACTATTGCCCTTATTATAAATTATTATATGTGTTAAATGCCTACCTCACACCATTGCGCAACGGTAACAACGCAAGAGATTACTAGTGATTGCTTTGGCGACGGATTGCGGAAACAGCTGCAATTTCAAAATTGATTAAGGAACAAATTATTTTAATAAATATTATATGTTACGGAGCCAATTCCTTGAGTGAACGTGGTGGGTTATATATATAAGGTTCATTTTGATAATGTTACAGGTGCTCGACGCAGGCGTTGTAGCCCTGTTTCCCGATGGAATCATTTCTAGCTTATGAGGAAACAAGAGACCAGGCAGAATTAAGTTTAATCTCTATTAGTGCGTGTTGTGCATGATATAGTTTTGAGAGATGGGAGCGAGTAGTTAATTGGGGTGTGGGAAGATTTGAGGACTAAAAGGTAATTATTGTTTGGATGTCAGTGAGATCGTAGTAATATCTACTATATTGAAGGATACTACCTGAATTATGTAGTGTGTTTATTGTAAATAAAATTTTTATATGTTAACAAATTTTAACTTGAATGTACAAACAGTTTCGGTGACAGGGAGGACAATTTCCACTACTCATCTTTATAACAGTCTTTCCTTGCTTGCACAACTTGTGCCAAAACGACTAGGCATCAAAGACCGAAACTTAGAGGTTCCGAAAAGTATTCAGGCCTAACGAACATTTGGCCATACTGAAAAAAGACCGAAGAAACTTGTTTCCTCATATGGAAGTCATCCATGAACGTGCTGGGGGATGGGGGAGGGGGGGGGGGGGGGAGAGAGAGAAAAGGATTCCGATATCCTCACAACTTCAATTTTACTGTTCATTTCCCTTTTTTCAATTTCATTTTTTATATATATGCTCCCTGAAAAGTGTGTGTGTGGGTGGGGGGGGGGGGGGACTCCTTTATAATTCTATTTTTTATATGTAAATTTAAGAAAAATCATTGCTACGTCCCTAATAGATTGTATGTAGTCTAGTTATGATAGGATAAGGGAGCGGTAAAATTCTTTTTTACAGCATTTCCATCTCCTTCCTCGTCCAGCTGTTGATCGCCATATTTAACAGTCCCATTCGTAATCACGACGTTTAGAGCAATTGAGTGTGCGCCTCTTTGGACGCTGTCAGTTAAATAGATTGATTGTTTTGCATCACTGGCGTCGGAAGCAAATTGAAAGGGGGGGGGGGGCTAGACTAATCCTCAGAGATATTGAGGAAAAAAAACTAATTTCCAAAATCATGGAAATCCTAATCCGGGGGGGGGGGGGGGGGGCTTACTTTGCAAAATTAGTGGGGGGGGGGGGGGGGGGGTAAGCCCCCCCCCCTAGCCCCCCCCCCCCCCCACCCCCCGGTTCCGACGCCTGTGTGCATTAACATATCTTTACTCTTTCCGCCACCCATACGTTTTAAAAAAAACAAAACAAACAAAAAAAAACCCCAAAAAAACAAAAACCACTTCATTGAGGGTTGCCATTTAATAATAGATAATTCAAATAATAAAAATATTACCAGTTGCAAAAAAAATAAAAATAAATAAACTGCATTTGGAACTAACAGTAGGGCCAATAATCCTTTGTCACAGAGACTATACGTATAATGTTGTTTTTACCGATCATAATAAAGATACAGACATACATGTATATGTATAACTTGCTTATATTTCATAAATTATCCATTGCAAAATGGGGGGGGGTATACTATAATAGTTACATAAAGTATGTATGTAAACTAACTTGGTTCTGTTTACTTTATTCGATCACTGCAATATTTATGAGAGATTTACATAAATTTTTTTTTTTTTTTTTTTTTTTTACAATTTTTCCGGAAAAGTTTAACCGTTACCTGTTCGCATATTACAATTATCTAAAGCGCGCAAGGTACTCGCGTCAAACAACTGTTTATACCGACAATGGCGGATAAGTTTGTAAACTAAACATAAACATTGCAGGTAGGCCAAACTGTAGCTAGAAGGATCGTTAGATTTTGAATTTAAACTACTGCAATTAAATTCATTTACAAATTGATCATTGAATCAGGTAAAAATGTTTCATTTGTCAATAGTTTATCGAGAAAATTAAACAAATTCCCAATGAAGTCGTGATTGAACATGTTAATTGCCTGAATCATAACATTCATATCCCAGTGATATGAGCAATGTTTTTGGTGCATAAAAAGAATGAAACTCGTTTCTTTTTCATTTAAAATTCTCTGGTGTAAATCTACGTGTTAAAGGGTGTTTTTAAAATTGTTTGCCAATACAATTCGCAGCCTCTAAAAAGAAGACTACCCCCCCCCCCTCCACATAGATAAATAAGGGAAAAAAAAGGCGTTGATGGCCACGTCGGCAACTGTGTTAGATACGTTGCTAATTTTGTTATTTTAGAGTGGAGAAAAAATAAAACCTCAGGATGCCGCCCCTTGACTGGGATAAGTTGATGGCTGCGAAGCCGACGGAGCTGTCAGAGGAAGATGTGGAAGAATTCTACGAATCCTTGGTCTCGGTGAGTGGATGAGTTTAAAAACATGCGTATGAAGTGTACTAAGAATTTTGCTGTTAATTTGATTTTCAATCTTGACTTTGTAAAGAGTTTAGTGTTTGCAAAGAAAAGAATATTTTTTACAGAAAAATATCATTATAGATAATTCATTCCTGAAGAGAAACCTGATGCCTAAATGCATTCATAATCTATCACATAGCATGGATGGTATTGTTTCAGGAAAGAAACATTTTTAAATGTTAAATAAGTACAGTTAACATAAACATGATTGTATATTTCTGTAAAGTAATGTTAGTTACAGAATGATTGATTCATGATTGAACTGGTTTTTTTTCTTCTTTTGAATCAGTTCAACCCTGAGGATGAATCGGATGCTGGCAGACTCCAGAAGCTGTTTGATGTTTCCAGGGTGATCATGAAAGCCAAGAATGAGTCATGTGAGGAAATCATGGAGGAATACGAAAAGGAGGTCAAGGCTAGCAAGAAAAAAGGTTGGTCAAGGTCACTTAGACAAAAAGTATGTCTTTCAATTGTTTTCGCATTTATTAAAGATTTTTGGAATTATTCACCATAATCAACATAATTAAAATTAAAACAGCCTGCTTAAAGCATTGTTAAAAATATACACTGCATGTCACTGTCTATTCCATCAATCTTTTATGCTGATAAAAATCTTTAAACAGTTGTTCCTGAAAGAATTGTGATGTTAAAATATTGCACATTAACTTCTGGCTGGTGTTAACTGTAGAGAAAGTTTTAGTAGTCTTTCATTTTAAAGATTTATTAAATAGAAAAGGTTGCCAACAATGTTTTTGAAAAACATTTGTAGTAAGTATTGTCAGAAAATCGTTTCTCATTTTCATGTTATAGTAAAACTGCATTTTTTTGTTGTATCAGAAGTGTTATATAAGAAGCCTTGGTTAAGGTGTTTTAGGATTTTAATCTCATAATCTATGTTTTATGATACAGAGGAAGCCATGGCGTCTAAAGAGAAAGAGTATCTGAAGAAAATCCAAGAGCTAGAGGTATGATTGTGTTTTATGAATTCATGTATCATAATAACAAACATATACCAGTTTTTAAGTTAATAGTAACAAAGTGAATGAAAGAACATGTCCTTTGTGAAAAGTTCTTTGATAAATATATTATCATGAAAGTTTGAATACCCTTAGAAAGTTTGAATACACTTGTAATTTGGCCTCATGGAATTGAATGAATTTTAATGCTGTATACTGGTATTTCTATAAAGAGCCAATGTCTGTTTTACAGAAATACGGGGGTGAGGGGACCACCGGCGGGGGCACACAGAGGATGGTTGTGGACCAGATGAAGGACCTGGAGAGACAGAACGAGGAACTGACCACGGAACTCCGCGACATCCAAAGTGAACTCAACAAGGAGAAGAGGGCAGCCGAAAATGTAAGACAGAGAGGTTATCATAGGTTGCTCAGTGGCTAGAATGTCTACAAAAATTACCTTAACAGTACAAATGAAAGTTGATGTGAAAGTAAAGAATGATAAACTTTGGTATTTATGATCATCAATATATTAAATATTATGAATATGAAAGTCTACATTAGTTTTTATCTATGTATATTATCTTCAATTTATATGGAATCATTTAAGTTATTTGAGATTTTCACATTCCAATTAAGTTTATGCTGTAATACTGTGTAGGGAAGTCAAGTTTTGATCGTGTTAACTTTGTGTATTCACATGATGTGAAAAGCTGGGTGTTTATATGTCACTAATTCTTGGTTTATGATAATTACAGTACAGTCAGAAGATCAGCGAGTTGGAGAAAGACCTGCGAGAGTACAGAGAAGATGTAAGTGAGACACCTTGTAAATAACTTTTGTGTAGAGCTCTAGGTTTTGAAGGATGTCTTTGTCCTATGTCTCAGATATTGTTCCACACAAGCTTGAGTTATCTCTCTTAACACACAATCATTGAATCTTCATTAAGATTGGAAAAATTTTCTTGAACACTGTACATTTGTATTTTTTGTTTATCCTCAGTTTAACTTTTTGTTTTGACCAGAATGAGCGACTGAAGAGTGAAGTCAGCGACTTTAAGATGCACATGGAGGCTCAGCGAGATAAACTGGTCTCAACCAAGGGTGGGCAGCTAGATTACCGCGAGAAGCTGGCGCGCAAGAACCGGGATCTGGCCGAGGCTATGGAAGAATTGCAGGTACAAAATTTGCTTTTAGTTTTTCGGAACTTTTGTTTTCAGATTTTTTATGCTATTAATGTTTTAAATGATATTTATTGCAATTTTCCATGAATGTAAATTTTCTTTATTCTCATCATCAATTTTTTTTACTGTATCACAAGAGAGATTGCACATGTAGAAAAAATATTGTTTATCCAATGAAAATATTATCAGGATTCAATTTTATCAGGCAAAAATCTACACTTTAATTTTGATTTGTGAACCAATACATTACACTATGAAAAAGTACATCTTATATTGGAATATTAATATAATTTTTTTTTTGGCCCTTGTTTCAAGTTTTTACCACTGCTCTTTACAGAATTTGACAGACGCCAATGAGGAGTACCAGAAACAGATTGAGGACATGAAGGCTCAGATTGAGGAGGCTGTAGGACAGGTCGAGCGGTACTCGGATGACTATGTCAAACTCAAGGTGAGGACATGAGACCAACATGAACATTGTGAAATAAATTCAAAATTTCCAAAAAAAAACCCTTAAACATCACCTGTCCTGTAAATTTTTCCTGACGTGTCCTGTAATTTTTCTTTTGTAAATGTCTTGAACATAATTCTTGTGCTGTAAAATTATTCCTCATTTATAATTGTTTTTTCTGATTTCATTGCACATGCATGTATACTGTTTTTTCCTCCAAATCAGTTGATCTGAGCTTGTATGTTTCCTTTTCCAGCAAGTCCTCGCCCAGAGTGATGCAGTGACGGACAAACTGAGGGAGGAGAACGAGGTCCTCAAAGCTCAGGTATGAAATGGTCCTCAATATTAAGTGGTCCCTACAAATGTCAGAATCTTACTTTGATTTTTTTTTGCTTAAAAATTGTATTTACACTCTTTGAACTAAAAATGAATTCTTTTCCATTTTCTTTGAAAAAACACCTGTCATGTTTATAAGTACATGTATATATTTTGTTTACCAAAAGTTTTACAAGTATTTTATTTCAATCACTATCTTTACTGTCCCTAAGGTGATAGATCTGAATGAACAAGTGCAGTCCAAGACTGATGCGGATGATGCCATCATGGTTGCCGTTAACAACAAAGTGGAGGAATGGAAGGTTAGTCATTGTGAAGGGAGGCTACTCTAAATTTAGAAGATCTGTTGAATTCTCCTAGCATCAATTAAAATTTTTAGCTTTTTTAGCAGGTTATTTGTCATCTTGAAAGCAATGTTTTGTGCAATGATTGCCTTTTACAAACCATTGCACAAAACATATTATATAATTTTAGTCATCAATTTTTTGTGTAGAATACATGCATGTAAACTCATTCAAGTATGAATATTTTTATTTTTAAAAATATTATTAAGTTATATAACACGCTAAATATAATTTGTAGGAAATTTTACAAGAGAAAGATGAGCAGATGATGGAACTCCAAGAGCAAGTGATACACTTGAGAGACCAGCTGATCTCTGCCAACATGGACGCAGATAAAGCTTCCGTGGCCGCGCTGTCTAAAGTCGTGAAGGACAAGGACAAACAGATCGAGGACCTGACGGAACAGATCAGACAGTTCGTGGACGAGATGGAGAAAAACACAGCCATTATCGAGGACTTACAGGCCGAACTCAAGAAATGTAACTAACGTCTTTGATTCTCTTTCCGTAAATCTACAGAAATTTAAATGTTTTCTTAATTTAGTTTTTTTGACGAAATGTAACATTCCTTTATTGAGTTTATGTGGAAATGAAATGTTTTTTTTTAATCAATTTTAATTCAAATTTAATGCTATTTGATTCAATTTTTTTCATAATAATTTATGAAGCAATTTGAAATACTTAAGTTTGGATTTTGAAGATTTTTTTTCATATATAGATGTAAAATGGTTATGAATGTTTTTTTTTAATGACTGTAATTTTGAACTCAATCTTTGCATTCGCTGATGAAAATACAATTTATTGATATTTGTGATAACAGCTGGTTCAGGATCTGGAGACAGTCAGCACAAAAAGATTAAAAACCTCCAGAAAGACTTGGATTACCAGAGAGAGAAAGTCATGGAGCTGGAAAAAGAACTCAAAATGGTGTGTTAATTTTCCAGCAGATGCTGCGGTTTTTAGACACCTGCTCTTTATTTCCAGTATACATGCAGAGTTGAATTCAGCCTGTGTTACTCTCATCAAGTGGTGCTCTTACACAAAATCATGTTTTAATTTTTTTCAAATTGCAGGCTGATAGAGATGCCAGGGAGAAAGACAAAGAATTAACTTATGCTCTTGAGAAGCAAAGGAAATATGAAAATGTGAGTAGCGCTGATTATTTAATAACTTTATTCAGTAATGTTTCAATAACAAAGAAAACCCCACCAAAATCACACATTCTCACAGTTAATTATCCTCATTTTTGTGGGTTTTTCAATATATGATTGAGTTGGTTCACATTGATTTTTAAAACATTGTTCTATGTTTTAGGGAGAATATGGTTTGGCCGAAGCAGTGCAGGAAATAAAGGATTGCAAGAATCAAATCAAAGTTAGGGACAGGTATGGAAATACAGAAAATGCAAATTATATTTACTTACTAGAAAAATAAAAATGTTCAATGCAGTAAAATCCATGGACTTTTTTTTTATCATTTGACAAAAATGATACGGACGCCTTTATCCAAAAAACAAAAATTAATTAGCATCATCTGATGCACCTATATTTAATTAATAAGTATGTTTGATCATTCGACAAAAATGGAAAGGACGCCTTTGATGAGGAAACAAATTTATAAGCATCAACTGATGCACCTTGTATATCTAATTGTAAAGAATTTCTTTAATGATTTGACAAAAATAGAAAGGACGCCTTATATGAGAAAAAAAAAATAATTAGCATCGTCTGATGCACCTATGTATTTAGAAATATTTGTGTTGAAACATTCATTTTGAAATATGAATGTAGAGAAGACATGAATAGTTTTAAGGTTGTTCATTTTTTTGTAACAGACAAATTGAGGAACTCACAAGCCACATCAACAAAACAGAGATGAAAATTAACGACATTGAGGAAGAGAACGAGGAGTTGCGCTTCAAGCTCGGAATGGACCCGCGTGATCCGTTGGACCTAACGGAGTTCCGTAAAAACAAAGAACTCCGCAAAGAGGAGGAGAAGGCCCTGAACTTCATCCTACAGAAGGAAGTGGAACGTCTGGAGGACGAGAGAATAGAACTAAAGAAAAAGATCAGGAAGCTTGCTCAGCAGACAGGGCAAAGGTCAGTGGGTTATAGGTCAAGGGTCACTGGATTGTAGGTCAAGTTTGGGTTTTTAAAAATTTAAAGTCAAATTTTTTTTTTTCTAAAAAAAATCCTTTGTATCTGATTCAAAAATTTAATGTAAAAAACAAAAAACAAGGACTGCAGTTTGAAATATTATAAAAATTAATGTGAATATTTTGGCATGTTGTGAAAAATGTCAATTAAAAGGTGAAAAATGATATTTATGGGTATGATTTCTTCCTTTTGAACGTTTTCATATTCAAGTTATTTACTTGTATTTTGCTGTAAATTGAATAATGAAACAAATGTTTGCTTATTGCATATATCTAGTTTAATTAACTCAAAAAAGCAAAATGTAATGTCTACATTACATATACCAGTACATTTTGTACAATAGCATAGATTAAAATCACATTCTCTTACGTGAGTAACAAAGTGGAGAATGACATTACCCTGGGTGTTGCGTTGTTTTTACAGAGCAGTGGCGCTAGGACTGACCGCTGAGGACATGATGAGTGTGTACGAGTACCAGGAGAATCTGAAGGAACAGAAGAAGGTCAAGGAGATGGAGACGTCCACCGCGGAGGTCATCAAACGGGAGGTGGTCCACCAACAGATGGACGCACAGGTAAACGGAGCTGTAAACAGTTTACAGGGTCCCTGCATTGTATTCATTCCGTGAGAAAATCCCAGGATTATTTTATGTTCACCGAGAAAATAACAGGGTTATAACATGTTATAACAGACAAAGTTACAAAAAAATCACACAGTTACTGTTTGTTCATAGAGAAAATCATAGGGTTACTGTATGTTGAACTTCATAGAAAAAATCATAGGGTTATAATATGTTCACAGAGAAAAAAAAGTGGGTTACTAAATGTTCATGGAGGAAAACTTTGGGTTACTTCCTGTACTGGTTCGCCAAAAAATAAGAGAGATTAGATAAAAATGTTGAAAATTATTTTCAATTATGACTGTTGTGATTTTGGTAATATTTTGTTTGTTTTTAGTGATCATAGAAATCCATTGATTTGAAAATTCTGTTAATCTTATTACATTTCACATGTTTAAATGAAGTGTTTTATTTATTTCCTCAGCATCGTGGTTATGACGAGGACTTTGTGAAGAATCTGAGAGAGATGGATAAGTTGTACCAGGAGAACTCGCGCCACAAAGCAGAGGCAGAACAACTAAAGGAACAGAACAAACAGCTGGAGCAGGGGCTAAAGGAGGTCATAGAGAACCTCAAAAAATACACACCAGGTGAGGTAACTCTGTCACTTAAAATGTTAAAATAATAGGTTGAGGTCACCTGGGACCTGCACCCATCTAAATGGGACCTGCACCATCTAAAGGTTAAGGATCAGAAGGTTGACTACGAATTTAATGCCAAAAAATCAGACAATTGTTTGAAAAATCTTTTTGGGTTGAAATCATTATACATGTACTTACAGTACCCGCAACGTAATTTTTTACAATCCTATCCTATCATATCGTGTATCAATCCTATCGTATCGTGCGTGTATACTGTTCTATCGTGTGTTAATGCTATCACATCGTGCGTGTATACTGTTCTATGGTGCATTAATCCTATCCTATCGTACATTAATCCTATCAGGTTTATCGTTTAATTTCAACAATTCTTCCGTTTATCCTATCGTGTTAATCGTTTCGTGCCTTTTCATAAGCAAGTAAATTTATTACTAAGTTGCAACTCGTTCGGTGCGCCGTATACGAATATTTATCGAACAAGAATTGTAAAATCCTATCCAACATTCCGTCAGGATACTAATTTTTAAATTTTTTGGATCAAAATTAACCAATATTATATGTAAATCATATCTGTTAACAGTGAAAATGAAAAACGAAGTTCTTAGGAACAAGGTAACATATTTACCTGTAAATCGAATATATTAAATCGTACGCCTGAGTGTATACCTGCGTAAACATTAACTTTTATGCAATTTAATTTTGTTGCATCATATTTTACAGAAACAAAACTATTTATGATATAATTCATATTTAATTAAAATCCGAGTTGTATTTTGAACCCGTTATTTTCCGTGTGATATTTGATTTCAGGCTGAAATGTTCTCGGCAATCAGCTAGGGTGTGTGGTAATGAAAACAATGTTAACAAATTGTACGCGGAATGTGTATCTGCGTAAATATTTATTTAACTTGTCTGTAATAATTCGTTTTTAATGAACAATTTCTTATACTGAAAGAAATGTACTTATGACAGATTTTATATTTACTCTATACAAGAGTTGGATTTATATAATTAAACCCGCTATTTTCCGAGTGATTTAATCTCGGGCTGAAATATTCGCGGCGATCGGCTGTATGGTGTTCGGTAATGATAACAATTTTAACAATACAGAAAATTTATTGATCATTAAAGCTCATAATTTTAGTTGAAAAAAATTAACTGGTCATTTTTATACATTCTATAAATGATGCAGCGATGATTAACAACTCGGCAATTGTTACTAAAAAGAAATTCCACGTAAATCTTTATTTGTACGTGTTCTCTCTCAAATTCTGCCATTATCAGTTTGTTCGTAAATATCGTTTAAAGCGATCATACATTTATCATGAACATCGTTTATCCTTTCATATCGTGTATCAATCCTATCATATCGTGCGTGTATACTGTTCTATCGTACGTTAATCCTATCATTTCGTGCGTGTATACTGTTCTATCGTGCATTAATCCTATCCTATCGTGCGTTAATCTTATCCTATCGTTTATCTTGTAAAAAATAACGTTGCGGGTACTGTACTAAGCAAGTTAGCTATAAACTAACATTCAGTATTTGGGGTATGGGATTTAACATGTATAATGTATATTGTATGTCAAATAAGCTTTCATGTTAATTTCTCAGATAAGTGTGCTTTCATGTTAATTTGATCAGATGTTTGCTCATACCTTAATCTCATGGTTACTTGTTACGCTTTCATGTATGCTACTTTATTTGTGTAAAGTAGATGATCATGTTTATGTGCATTCGATTATCCATCAGCAAATTTAAAGTGTGATTGAATCATTGACAGATACATGTGTATGAATTGAAATATGTATACAGAACATGTAAACAAAGTTTTAATGAATAGGATATTGTAATTTTACAGATGAGAAGGAGCCTGAGAAGGGGGCGTTGGAGGAGATGAGGTTCCCCACCCTGGAGAGGATGCTGGCGGTGAGTGGAGGTGTATAGGGCTCTGTCCTTGTTGTTAGTACATCAGTGTACTTGTGTATCAAAGCATCACAAAAGTAGGACAAAAATGAAAAACTTCTGTTTATTTCTAAAATATTGTACTCATTGATAATGTGCATGTTCACATACAGCAAAATTAGGTAAATAATGAATATTCAATAAAGTATTGCACAAACTTATTATTCTGATAAAAAAAAAAAATTTGAATTGATATTTGCAGGCCATAGAAGCCAAGAACCTGATTGGGAATTATGACACGTCCATGTACCTCAAGGCTCAGGTGGACAACCTTCAGGGTCGGAACGACGAACTCCGGCGGGAACTCCGGGAGTCCAGACATGAGTGCAACAAGGTCAGACTGGATCTACAGAGAACCAAAGAAAAAGTAAGTTTAACACAGAATAATTCAATTTTGATCGTCAATTGATAAGAATGTGTTACTGTCTGATCTTTGAAATTAACTATTTGAAGATAATATGATTAATGCTTTAGTTATATATTCCATGGTATGTAAGGAAAAGCACCATTCATAGATTTCATAATTACTTATTAACAAAATCTTGCTTTTCTATAATAGTTTCATAAAGTTCATTGCTCACAATTATGACAAAAACAATTTCATCAGAAAAACAACAAAATTTATCACTCCCCATATCAAAGAATCAATAGTACTATGTAACTGTAGTACATAAACATTTTAGTTAAACATATTTTAATATCTTTACCAGTCAGCTATGGTGTTCAGTAATAGATTAATCTTCCTTTTAGGTGGAGAAGTTGGAGGCTGATTTGAAGGCCGCCAATGAGTCAGGGGGAGGGACCGGGGGGTTGTTCCAGTCCATTCCCCTACCCGACGCCATGGCGGTGTCCAGTTCTGATGTCATCTCTAACCTCAACGAACACCTGATTACCGTGCTCCAGGTAAGATAACGAAGCACCTGTCCTCAAAATAAAACACCGTTATCACTCATAGACAAAAATTTGATAATTTTCCTCCTTTAAAAAAAATAGTTAGGTAAGGCCTTTATTTTTTACTTGCAGCATAGCTGTTATTTTATGTGGGGGCACATTTTTGCAATTTGATTTCAAAATTGCATTTAGTTTTTTGCAAATTTTGAATTGATGTCGTAAAAAACATATGAAATGGGAAAACTTAACAATATACAGCTGCTGCACCTTTTGTTCATTGTAACCTGTAATGACAAAATAAAAAGAAGGATGGAACTTTGACAAAAATGTGACTTTTAAATTTTGTCTGCAGGAGTTGGGGATCAAGGAGGACATGATGAGGAAGATGGAGAACTCTCTGGAGAATTACAAGCGGAAGTTCGCGGTGATGAGGCACCAACAGGGACTACTGTATTCTGACTACCTCAAGGACAAAAAAGTAAGGGGAGAGAAAAAGAGAGGGAGAGAGAGATTTGGTTATGAAATTGGATGTTGGAAATGCTAAAGTTTATAATACTAATTTTTTGCAAATTTCAGGAATGGGAGGAAGAAATGGATAAAGTCCAAGAGCAGCTGAAGAAAGTGAATGGAGAGAGGGAAGAGGATGCTGTACAGATCCAGGAGTATAATGTAAGCAGGGGTGGATCTTAGAAATAAGACTGTTCTGTGGTGATTTATCACCAGGGGTGGATCTTAGAAATAAGACTGTTCTGTGGTGATATATCACCAGGGGTGGATCATAGAAATAAGACTGTTCTGTTGGGATTTATCACCAGGGGTGGATCTTAGAAATAAGACTGTTCTGTGGTGATTTATCACCAGGGGTGGATCATAGAAATAAGACTGTTCTGTGGTGATTTATCACCAGGGGTGGATCTTAGAAATATAGACAAATGTGTCGGGATTAATCGGCAGAGGTGTACTATCTTGAAATTTATATCACACTTTGATTATTTTATGATCAGCAAGTAGGGATAGATCTAATTAAAAATAAAAGCAGTATTTGAAAATTTGAAATATAGGAGGATCACTTTCTTTATATTTTAGCATATTATATTTCTTGATATAGGTGATGCAAATTCATGTAGATGTCTTATCTGTTAATTGTACCATATGTATTTGAATTTCAACTGAAAATTTTTTACTATCTGATTTTTCTAGAGACTGATAGATACACTGTCTAAAGATGACACAGAAGTCAGAAGGAGGCTGTCTGACATGACACGGAAAATCACTGTTCTACGCGTCAATGAGAAAGCACTGATACGGCGACATAACACTATGGAGGAAACGGAAGGACAACTACGCAAGGTAAATGTTTTTTATTTGTTAGCGATTGATGCATTTCTGTTTCTTGCCTTACAATAGAAATTGTGGTTTAGGGATTTATGTTAATACAAGTAAATGAAAAATTAAATGATTGTGTTCTATAAAAGGAATTAATATTATGATGTGTCTTTATTTTGTTCAGGAAATTCACCGCTTCAAAAATGAAATGGCTTCCATGGAAACAGCTGTACAGGAAAGACTGGGTTACTTACAAAGGTTCAAGGTCAGTAAAGTGATTAAGGCAAGGTTATGTTATGATTTGTAATTCATTGAAATATTTAGTTATTTCATTTATCATTTCCAGATGTTTGAAGCTTGAAAACGATTTATTTGTTTTTTCTTGACAGCCAAAGTTTTCGTAAACCCTTAATGAAAATTATTTTCAAAGCAATTTTGTAGATATTGACAATTATGATTTTTTTCTTGCAGGATATGGCCACATTTAAGATTGCCTCCCTACAGAAAGCCCTGGATGACTCAGTGCCCAGCACTGACCTAGATCTGATGAACAAGCGGTACCACGACCTGACAGAGAAATACAGGGACACGCTGGAGAAGGGAAACACCCTGGTGTCTAAGGCGGAGGCTCTGGTGGGACTAGAGGTAGGTACCAGGTGGTGCCAGGGGAAAAGGGGGGGGGGATACTGTAGGTGTAAGTCATGTGTAACCTCCCTTGGATAAATATCTCTTTATTAAATTTTGCATTAATATGCTGACAGTTTTACAATTATAATGGTTACCATCTTATTTTTAAAAGTATGCACACAGTATTGAATTTATCCTTACTAAGGCAATTTATGACAGAATCTTGTACATTATATGGAAATAATTACAGTGTCCTTTTACCCACAGCGAGAGTTGTCCCTTTTATCACAGTGACACAACCATATCGGTGACAAAAGCATTATAAACAAATCATCAAGCTTATGAAAATCCTCACAGGCTTGCTTTCTGTTGTTTTGCAGAATGAGGTGAAGAGGTTGACGGAGGACAATGAGGTCCTGAAGAAGACCCTAGGTCTGGAGAAAGAAAAACTGCACGCACTGGAGGCAGCAGTGGAGGACCTCCATAAGAAAGGTTAATGCTCTCTGCCCCTCTGTATCTCTCTCTCTCTATACATGTATCTTTCTATTGGTCCATCCCTCTCTCTTCTTTCTCAAATCCTCTTTTCCCCCTCCGTTTTTCATATACTTGTATCCTTTCCTCTTCTTTCTCCCTCTTTCTCTGTCTGTCTCTCTCTCTTTTTCCCTCTCTATCTTTTGCTGGAGTTTCAATAAATTGATAGATGATCCTATGATAATGGTAATTTAGTATGAAAAATTTAAAATATATGATATATGATTTAGATGAAATATTAATCATACCTTATTGCTTATGATATGTATTTGATTAAACATGAATTCCATTCCACATCACCTGTACGAACAATTTTCAAAAATTTTCAATTAAGGTGTGACAGAGGGAACCGAAATCAAGAACCTGACTGACTCAGATGTGATCAGTGTGTCCAAGAAAATCACGACGCTGGAAATGAAGGAGCTGAACGAGCGGCAGCGTGCGGAGCATGCCGTCAGGATGTACGAACAGCAGAAGTCGATCCTACACGATCTGGAGACCAGGAACAAAGATCTGGAGGAAAAGTTTGCTGAGGTGAGGAAGCGTGTCTTGGAAAGGTGTTGGGGGGTGGGGGGGGTGGGGGGGGGGGGTCATGGATCACTGATATTTGATGATCATTAACTGATGTGCAGTAGTAGATTATTTTTTGCCAATATTTAATTTCAGTAAATTTCATTTATTAATATTAAATAATCTTTCACAAATATAACTGGTTCATGATGACAGATATTTCCAACTGTGAGATTATTTGGAACCATTGATTAAGAAATTTTGTGGCTGGCAAATGAATGTTGTTTCACAAAGTATGATATTTTTAGGTGATATGAATTTGTGGGGACACATACACCCAACCATTAACTACATGTAGGTCATGTATTATACTTAGATCATCAAGGTGTGTTTAATTTGACAGATAACCTCATCAAATCTAGAACTTCAGAAGATTGAAAGAGAACTCAGAGATGAACTTGCTAGTATGTATTATAATACTGGTTTTTAGTACTTTTTATTCAGCACAATAATAGCTAGAGAAACTAAAACACATCAGTATGTACACATACATGTACACACGGGATGTATCAGTTTACAGAGTACTTTTACCAGTCAATCTTTCTGCCATGTTATTTCAGCTTGATTTTTGACATTTGGTCATGTTAAAGACTCCTGATTCCCTCTCGTTTATTAAAATCATGGGATACTGCCAAAATTCTGGCATGGTTTAAAATGAACAACATCAATGATTTTATAGTCCTAGAAATTGATTTGTTCCTCCATTGTATTACACAGACTCAGTAACCAAAGAAATCTCGGAGGCGGATAGGAAGAAGATAATGGAGCTGGAGGAGTCGGCCGTCACCCATAGAAACGAGATCTCCAAACTGAAGGAGATCTCGGAGGTCGCGACCTCTCAGGTCAAGACGCTGGAGATGGTCCAGTTGTCCCGGGAGAAAGAGAACGCCTCGCTTCGACAACAACTGCTGGACTTCCAGATACAGAGCGACGAGAAAACTATAATTGGTAAGTTTGTCAAATGATTGATTAATTGTGAATGTAACATGCTTATTCCTAGTATATGAAGTGTAGTTGATATTGTGTTACTGGAGTCACTGCATTACCTTGTGACTTGTGTTAAAAATGCATTTATATGTCGGAGCATTAAGATTTCGTACAATTTTTTGCTATCTGTGAAGAATTTTAGGGAGAGTGCAGCTTATGTCTCTGAACTTGTGCACAGTCCAAGTTGTATATTTATGCAATAGAAAAAAGTTGAAATCAATTAAATATGGAGAAGAAATGTCAAATTTTTACACTAAATGGTAAAAAAAAAAAATTAAAAGAAATAATTACCAGTACACTAAATCTCCTCCTTTAAGTTGAGATATTTTATGTAATAATGTATATATATAAGGTACTGTATGTGTGATTTTGACAAATCAATCTATTTGTATTATCTTGTACATGTATGACTTTGTGGTTTATCACCACATCATTGTGACATGGCAGGACAATAACTGTATACACTTGATCAGGATAACATTATTTAACAGGGAAGTTACACCGCCACATCGTTCAACTCCAGGTGAGCGAGGGCACCGCCGTGAAGCGTCTGGAGGAGTGTCAGAAGAAGGTCAACAAGCTGGAGGCGCTGGTGCTGAGGCTGGAGCAGAAACTTGATGACAAGGACCAGACAGTCTTTCACAACAAGTCGGAGGCCCAGGGCAAGATCAACCATCTTAAGAGGAACCTACAGGTAATAGAGGGCTAAGACCACTTCATATAACACATGGCAAAATCAACCACCTCAAGTGGAAACTACAGGTAACAGAAAGGAGGATCAGTGGGTATTGAGAGGAGAGAGAGAGAGAGAGAGAGAGAGAGAGAGAGAGAGAGAGAGAGAGAGAGAGAGAGAGAGAGAGAGATCTGATTCCAATAAAAAGAGTAGAAAATCAGAGGAGAAAGATAGAGAGAGATAGGAAAAGGGAAGAATAAGAGAGGGGGAGAGAAAGTAAGCATGCCAAATTTTCAATGTTTGGAAAGAAATTATCTCTTTGTAATTTTCATGTTAGAAATTGGTATGTGAGTATATTTTAACCCAATTCCCTGTTTCAAAGTTACAAGTTCACCTTTTAAATATATTTATGATTTGTTAGTAAATGCCTGGTTTTTTCTCTCTACAGGAGCTGAGGGTACAGTTTGCAGGGGCAGTGCCCTTGTCCAGACAGGAGAAGTTCTCCCGACAGATGATGCAGCTACAACAGGACAAACAAAAACTAGAGATAGAGCTCAAACAGGTAGGTGACATACATTGTAGTTTACAGTGTAGTGAACATCTTTATCTACACAGAGAGAAATTCTTGGTCAAGGTGATCAGCAGTTAACTGAGGAAAGCACTGAGTGTTAAGTTTAAGTCATGTATGAAATGAATTATTTGCCAGTAAGTGGTAATTATTTTGTCCACCTATATATATATAAGTGTGTTTAACTTGATTTTTACTATAATTATGTTAATCAAATTGAAAATACTGTGTGTTTAAATATTGATGCAACTTAATTTTTAATTTCTGACCATGCCCTTTGAAGTACTGATTCAAAAAAGACTTGCTGTTATTTTGATTTGACTTTGTTAAATAATTTCTCTACATTATTTAGGCTCGAGAACATCGAGATCAAGAGGAGGATAAACTCGCTGAGTTGAATCTGAAGAACAACAGTCTACAGGAGCTGATCGCCACACTCAAGGATGGGCGGGGCGCCGCTAAAGTAGTGGAGTGGCATGGCAAGATGGACGCTGTGAGACTGGAGGAACTCAAGCAGCGGCGACTCAACACTAAACTACAGGGCCAGGTGAGAGGATCAAGGAATTTGTCCAAAGTGGGGCATTGATCCAGATTTTTTTAAATCACTTTTTGTGGCATGTGCAACCATGAAATTTTTTATTCATAACTGAAAATCAAACAATGAAAAAGAAAGTAAGATGTTTTCTTTAAAAGTAAGTGTCAGTTCAAGATTTATTTTTCAGAGGTAATTTAAAGTTTTTAAATATCTCATGAAAATAAGGCTTATATTTGTTTGATGATGAAAACATATTAACTAGTTTTACATTATAGACTATGAAATGTTTGATGTTCAACATATCTTGTTACAGATTAAGTATTTGGAGGGGGTGATCAGGACCAGCGAGGCCACCATTGCTGACCTTGAGGCAGAGAGTGTCAGAGTCACAAAGGTATGAAGAGTTCCCCCAGGGGGGGACAACCCTGTCATTGAATATTTACACAGACACAAGAAAACACAAATACAAGACTTTAAATAAATCTTAAGATTTTTTTTAAAGCTTGGAAAAGAAAAGAAATAAAATTAAAGATCCAATGTACAAATGTTAGACAAATTCGTTCAGTTGGTCTTTATTTTTTTAGGATTGTGAGGAGAAACAGTTGAGGTGGGAGCATAGAGAAGTAGAACTGGAGCGTACTCTGCAGAGGATGGAGAACCAAGCGCAGCAGATAGCTGGCGCAGCATCAAAGGTAAGCATTGGTCCATGAAAAAAAAATGCATGTATGCAGTAAGGCATGAAATTATTTAATTGAACTGTGTTCAAAAAATTTCCCAGAACTATTGACTCAAAAAATCTAAGCCAAGCAAACAACCAGAAAGAGAGATTTGTCTTGGACTAAAATAGAAGGCACATTTCTGCATTTTAACTAACGTTCTAAATCATTATGGTACCTGACGAGTTTGTTTGATAAAGCCTGATGACTGTTTTGTATTACAGTTTGAGCAGGCTCTTGGCTCTCTACCAGACTCGAGACTTCCTGTCGCCAACCAGTTAGAACAAGCCATAACCACCATCAAAAGCAATGTGAAGGTCATCTTAGATATACAGGGAGAAAACAAAGTCCTCAAAAAGGTGGGGGGAAAACACAATGCAATTTACACAGCTTGTACACGTAGTTAGTAATATCATACCAAAAAAACAAAACATTTTTTTTTTAAATTTTTTCCAATTCTCCATTCAATATTTTACTTCAATTTTAATAGTTTCCCTTTAATATTGGCAGAGAAATGAACAACTCGAAAAAGAGATTCATGAGTCTGAGAAGACTGTCATAGCTCGAGATAAACTCATCTCGGAGCTGAGACTAAGAATGCCTGCCACTGCCGATCGAGATGAGATCATTCTGAGAGCGACTTCCAAGGTCAATGCTGCTATGAGCCAGAAACCAGAGGAGAGGGATTACCAAACCGAACACTCCATAAAGATCGCTCAGTCAACCATATCCAGTTTACAGGTAACATTTCTGTCACTCATAGTTAATCTATTTAGCAAAATCATATCCAGTTTGCAGCTAATATGATTTTGATCATTTCCATTTTCCTCAGTCATATCTAGATTAGAGGTCATGTATGAAGTTTAAGGGTAATCATTCCAACTAGGATTACTAGTTTACCTGTCATATTGATATGATTGACAGCACTTTTATACTCAATTCTGTTCTCAAATATCCAGTTTGTGACCAGTCAGCCATATTTAAGTAGAATGTTTCAGCTTTCTTATGGATGAATAACCACTGTTAGTTAACTTTCCTTTTACCCATATCTAGAACCATATAAAAGAAATGCATATACTGTAAGTTTTACCTTTTGATGCTTCTATGATTTCAGGCCAGAATACAGCAGAAGGAGGAGACCATTGCTAAGTACCAGGAGCTGTTGAAGCAGGCTCGTGACGACATGCAGGACATGAACAAGAGGCACGAACAAGACCTGAAGAACATGCAGCTCAAGATCCACCAGAACACTGACTCAGCTTTCAACAAGTTCAAGGAGGCGGCCCGAGACCTGATGGCCAAACAGCAGCTCAGACAGCCCGCCACAGAGAAACAGGTCAGTGGAACAGAATTAGGTACAGAATTAGGTCAGAGATACTTAAATAGGTCAGTGGTGCAAAAATATGTAAGGGATTCATACAGAAGCTTAGACAGCTCGCCACAGGTCAGTGGGGCAAAAATATGTAAGCTCAGACAGCTCGCCACAGGTCAGTGGTGCAAAAATATGTAAGCTCAGACAGCTCGCCACAGAGAAACAGGTCAGTGGAACAAAATTAGGTACAGAAATAGGTCAAAGATACAAAAATAGGTCAGTGGTGCAAAAATATGTAAGGGATTCATACAGAAGCTCAGACAGCTCGCCACAGGTCAGTGGGGCAAAAATATGTAAGCTCAGACAGCTCGCCACAGGTCAGTGGTGCAAAAATATGTAAGCTCAGACAGCTCGCCACAGGTCAGTGGGGCAAAAATATGTAAGCTCAGACAGCTCGCCACAGGTCAGTGGTGCAAAAATATGTAAGGGATTCATACAGAAGCTCAGACAGCTCGCCACAGGTCAGTGGGGCAAAAATATGTAAGCTCAGACAGCTCGCCACAGGTCAGTGGGGCAAAAATATGTAAGCTCAGACAGCTCGCCACAGGTCAGTGGTGCAAAAATATGTAAGCTCAGACAGCTCGCCACAGAGAAACAGGTCAATGATTTATACAGTTCTTGTCTTTATTACCATTGTAGTAATCATGATGTAAATACTAACGGTAAAATTTTAAGTTCTTCAGCTTCAAAGATTTCTGGCACTTTTTCCTCCCTAAAATAGGGATTGAATATTCTGTGCTGAAATTGATTAAGCTGGTAGTTAAGATATGGGAGTCAACTGTAACATTGTATATAAAGGTTAAAATTAGCTACCCGTGTGAATTCAAAACTGCTAAATAACAATTGAAATCTTGTTTTCAGGCTGCTAGAATTCATGAACTGGAGGAAAATTTAGCAGAGCAGGACAATGCAATGGCAGCCATGAGTGAGAAAATCCGCCAGAGAGAAGAGGAGATCATCAGCTTAAGGGCCAAACTACAGCAAGAGTCTAGACAATTCTCTGTAGACAAAGACAGGTAATGACAGTTTTCGTAAACAAGAATAGATAATTTATAGTAGACAGAGACAGGAAGATCCTAATATATGGAATTCTCTTTAGAAATAGACAGAAAGGTCTAATCAGTTCTTTGGAGACAAAGATAAGTTGATTTAGACAGGAGTCTGTCATTTAGGCATGATTTATTGGCTGATTATTAATAATTTAAAAGTTAACTTTACTGGCAATTCCATTCAGCTAAATTTGAATTTATGAATAAGTGATCTGTAATCCACTTTAAATCTATTGACAGACTGGGCACAGAGTTGAAGTCAGAGTCGGAGAAGAAGGATTCTGAGGTTCAGGAACTGAAGAAAGTGATTGAACAGCAAAAGCGAGACATCGAGGTCCTCAACGAGGAGATTGACGCGGTCAAAGAGCAAAACAGTCGCGCTCCAACGACCACGATGAAGAACCTGGTGGAGAGGCTAAAGAACCAGCTGGCCTTGAAGGAAAAGCAACATCAGGTCGGTGAAGCATGATCGTCATGGAAACATAGCAATGACATTGGTCATCTAGTTAATGATTAAGATAATTAACAGAGAACCTGTTATGCAAAGAATATTTGTTATATTCTTCTTTTTGTTTGATACATAGAGAGTACTTCGTAACAAATTAAATGCATAAATCTTGATTATCTAAAGAAAATTGATATACAAAATATTGCTTATAATAAGTTAAACATGAAAAAAAGCAAACTTTATATACAAATAAAGTTTATAATCAGGTTAGAATTGTATAAATAATCAACAAGTTTTGAAATTCTGTACAATTATAGAGTTATAGAGTTATTTCCCTTGACAGGCCCTCAGTAAAGCCCTGACAGAATTGAGAGCAGACATGGTTCAACAGGCACAGGAGACTGTGAAACACCAAGCCACTGAGGCAGAACAGGAAATCAACATCCAGAAGATAATAGACACACACACCAGGGAGTTAAATGTAAGGCATCATCTCATATTTTTTTTTTGCATAAAAATCCAGGCTAATGATTTCTTGGAAATGTTTTTAATTAAGGAATAAGGAATCATTCTTTGAGTATTACAGGGTTATAATTTCGATTGGGGCATGATCAAATACAATAATGCTCGAAGGACCAAAATTATCACCTCATAATATTCAAAGAATGATTCCTTATTACTTATATTTAATAAAATATAATTTTAAACCATCGTACGATTAAATATTTAAATGAAAATATGCATCATTTTAAGTTATGGGTTATATAGTTAAAAATAGATACGTAGTGTTATCAGAGGCAAAGACACTGGAAAATGTAAATATACATCTATACATGTATTGACAAATTATCTTTACTTACACATTTTCAAAAACTTATCTTTAATGACAACTTTTTCAGTGACAATTTATTATATCAACAACTGACAATATGCCTATTAAGACTTCAGTGTGACAGACAAAATCCTCTGTGTAATGAGAACAAATCACTTATTTTCAAAACTAACAAATCTACTGTCTATATTTATTTAGTGTATGTGTATTTCTTATGCTTAAATGTGTAAATTTCTACAAAAACAGGAGAAAGTGGATGACCTGCAGGCGACCTTGGAGAGACAGCGGAAGGAGAACAAGAAGCGGAGGGACACAGAGTCCACACTACAGACAGACATTGATGACCTCCGCGAGGAAATTGGTCAGTCACCAGAGTGACCCTGTCTGCTCTTTGGGCAGATTTGGTCATGTTTTTCTTTTTCAAAACAGGAAGCTTTATTATGATTTAGTTTTATATACAACACTTTAAGAGTTTAAATTTCCACATGAACACATGAAAAACTTTAGCTATCTTTGCTTTGTTTTCTGTGAAGTAATTAAAAATTTACTTGACTTCATAAGCTTATTTATTAATTGATTTACTGATTAATTGATTTATAGCTCGCAAGGACAAGAATGTAAGGTGCTACAAAGCTGACAAGGAGAGGTTAGAAGTGGAAGTGGAAGAACTAGAGAAGAAAGTGGAAAGAATGGGCAAAATGGGCACTCAGGTAAAACATACAAAAAAGTGGGCACTCAGGTAAAACATACAAAAAAGTGGGCACTCAGCTAAAATTATTATGTCAGATAATTGGCCGACTTAAAGTCAGTTAATAGGCATTAAGGTTAAACTGTCATCAAATACTCTAGAGCAGGTGGGGTTCTTCTCCATAAACAAACCACTGATTCACTGTAGATGGTTGTTAATAAAGGTGATCTTCCCCATCAATAAATCTCTGAGAAGTTGGTCATTTCATATGTCATTTCATATGTTCTTTAAATGTGTGTACTTTAGAGGATAGGCGAAGAGACGAAGCAGAGGGAGTATGAAGAGATGAGGCGAAGAGTGAGGATGCTGGAGGAGGAGCTAAAGCGTAAACAGCAACAACCAGAGAAACCCTATGAGATCACCAAGGAAACTCCTCCTATTAGAGAGCTCACCAAAGAAAAGGTAACTCTTAAAAAAATAAATGATAAAGCTTAAAAAAATAAAAAATCTGAATATTGTAATGTAGTGTAGTTGCATGGACAATCATGAAAAATTGATTAAGGAATGAAAATACCATGATGAAGTAGTTTAAAAACGAAAGGTATATTTATAATAAAACTGTAATGGATTATTTTAAAATAAGTTGATATTGAATGACAATAACAAAGTAAATTCTAGCTCTTTTGTTTAACCATTATTTGATAGTCAGAGGAGCTGGTCAAATGGGAAGAGAAGAAAAAATGGCAGAAGACTGTTGAGAAGATGAAGACAGCTTTGAGAGAGAAAGAGGCAGAAGTGGAGAGACTGGACAAGTCTAATAGGATGCTAAAAGATCAGCTAGACAGGTCAGTGGAGAGAGAATGAGAGAGAGGAGAGAGAGAGAGAGAGAGAGAGAGAGAGAGAGAGAGAGAGAGAGAGAGAGAATGAATGAACTTTGATAGAAAAAGGAAAGAATTATCAGAGAAGGAACTGAATTTAAAAAGACTAGTTAAATGGATCAGCGGGAAAAAATTAGACATAGAGTCCGAGAGTAAAAAGCTGCAAGATCAGCTACACATGTCATGAAAAGAATGGTAAAGATAGAAGGTCTTTAATATTTGTGTCTGCAAGACAAGTTGAAAAGGCTGGGTTAGGGGTTTTGCATGATGCTGTCATACCAGGTACACAGAGAAATACATGCATGATATTGTGTACACTGATCAATGTTCATTTGTTTTGATATGTCTCTTTGAACAGAGCTGTTAGGGAGAAAGAGTTGACAGAGAAGAAGATGAGTAATGCTCAGAGGGGACCAGTGCCACCCCCTAGGGGCCCCTCGGACAGACCGGACCACATCATGGAGGAACTCAAGTCCAGGAACTACCAGCTCCAAGAGAAGGTAGGCTGTGGTCTGGGCATCCTGTGCAATGGACTTGTAACCAACTCTTTTTTTTAAAAACTAAATTTCATACATGTAACATTGTTTTGATATGTTTTTTGAACAGTTAGAGTTAGAGTTACTGAGGATTGACCTGACTCTAAACTAACAAAAATATTTTGCACACAAGATGGCTTACAGTTTGTCATTTTAATTTCTGAATACTTCTTTTGTGCAGATTTTAGAAAAAATATTGAAAAGATTACTACTTGACTTGTCATGAAAAACTTGATCTACAAGCCCTTCTTTTCAATTGAAATATTTACACAAAGGCATAATCATGAATAAAAACTCATTCTAACAATATTTTATTGATCATTGTTGTTGACAGGTGACGAAACTCCAGCGAGAGCTGACCCTTGCTAAAGATGTCTCAGTGAGGGAAGTGGAGGTACGGAACAAGTACCTAACGGAACAACTCGAGTCCATGGAACAGATGGTGGCGCAGAGAGTGTCTGCCACCTCCAGCCAGCCAGGGGCGGATCCAAAGGGGGCAGGAGGCAGAGAATACCAGGCTCTGTTTGAGAAGAACCAGTCTCTACAGAGACAGATGCTGGCATTGTCTGAGGAGAACATTGAACTCAAGTTTGAGAATGAGCAGCACAGAAAGGACGCTCCGAGACTCAAGGTGGGAGGGAAGGTTCTATAAATTAAACATTGTTTGAATATGAATTAAAGTGAGAACTAAGAAAAAATGAGACAAGCATACCTAGTATTGAGAATGCACTACAGATAGTCACAAACATTGCTTTAAATGAAATAAAACTTCCAAGAAGGAGAGCCATTAATATGTTTAACTTTAATTTTCATTTTATTCTTCACATTCTAGTCATAAAATTTGAACTGTGATAATTAATATTATGTTCAAAATTGGTGCAAGTCTAACAATGTACATGTATTAGCAATTTGAAATTCATAAATTATACCTGAAATTACATAGATTCTAAATAGCTAAGTTGAGGTCCTCAAAGAGGAGAATTTTTATTGACTGTGTTCTTTAATTTGTTATTAGGAGAGGATATCAGACCTACAGAGCTATGTTGAGGCCCTCAGACAGGAGAATTCACAGCTTGGGGGGAACACGGCCAGGTCCCTGGATTCTACTGGGTCCAGCGGAATAAGACGGGTCAGTAGTCTACTTAAATCACAGACAGTATTCTATGTTACTCTAATCAATGAGTGTATACCTAAATAATTTATAAACTGTTTATGAATATTGTATTTATGTATCTTGTTTAAGTTTGAATCAAATCATATTAGATTGGTTTTTCCATAATTTAAGAATTTTTTTTGCTTTTATGCCCCCCTTTGAAGAAGGGAGAGCATATTGCTTTGCTGCTGTCTATCGTTCGGTCAGTCTGTCGGACGGTCGGTCCACCAACAGTTTCCGATCATTTCCTTTGCCGAGGATAAACATATTAAAATGAAATTTGGTATACTGGTTAACATGATGATATCTAGGTCAGGTTCGATATTGGGTATGATCAAGCAATTTTCGACAGAGTTATGGCCCTTGGACGTAGAATAATTCCAGTTATTTGCAGTTTCCGCTCATTTTCTTTGCAGAGGATGAACATATTGAAATGAAATTTCGTATACAGGTTTACCATGATAATTTTCGACAGAGTTATTGCTCTTGGACGTAGAAGAATTCCAGTTATTTGCAGTTTCCGCTCATTTGCTTCGCAGGGGATAAACATATTGAAATGAAATTTGGTATACAGGTTTATCATGATAATATCTAGGTCAAGTTTGATATTGGGTACGATCGAATAATTTTCGACAGAGTTATTGCTCTTGGACGTAG
This sequence comes from Magallana angulata, assembly GCF_025612915.1. NCBI lineage: Eukaryota > Metazoa > Mollusca > Bivalvia > Ostreida > Ostreidae > Magallana > Magallana angulata. Next base: position 13,205,016 of record NC_069115.1, read on the forward strand.
AAGAATTCCAGTTATTTGCAGTTTCCGCTCATTTTCTTCGCAGGGGATGAACATATTGATACGAAATTTGGTATACAGGTTTATTGTGATAATATCTTCTTCAAGTTTGATGTTGGGTACGATTGAATAATTTTCGACAGAGTTATGCCCCTTGGACTTAGAATAATTCAAAGTATGTGCAGTTTACGTTCATTTTCTTTATGGATGTTGGGGGGGGGGGGCATAAGTGTTTCACAAACATATCTTGTTTTCCTAAGGTGTCACTAATTTTGGACAAAAATTACACCCATTTATTTTTTTTGATTTTGAACTTTTCCAAAGAAAACAAATTTCAGATGTGGTATTGCAAAGAATAGAATTGATTGTGTAATATTTTTAATGTGCTTATTTGTGTACATGATGATAAACAGATTGGTGACAGTGGAAAGAGCGTGCGTGAATTGGAGAAGACGATCGCCCTCCTGAAGAAAGTGGTTGAGCGGGTACAGATGGAGAACCAGGAACTGAAGAAAGTCTCTCATGCCACTGGAAGTGATGAACTGCAGAAAATGAGGCTGGAAAATGCAGGATTAAAGGTTTGAAACGCTTCCTTAAAAATCTTGTCATATTGATGTTAAAATGGCAAATACTTGTATTCTTTACAGAAAGTTGGATATTTATTTTGTAAAGTCATCATTGCTCTGTAAGAAGGGTTTGCCTCATAACTTGCAGGGTAATTAATACCAGTCCTGATATTTTCACTGACTTAAAAATGCCATGTTAAATAAATACATGTAACATATAGATATGAATATGCATGCATGCAAGAGATTTATACAGAAGGTTGAAAGTATATGGCATTGCATTAAACAGAAGTGATGTATTTGAAACTAGTTTCTTAACTGAAAATCAAATCCTGCCCAGCTACTCTGGAATTATTAGAATTTGTGGTGGCTCACTTTTGGGGTATTCGTAAGTAGCCCTACCTCACAATTTTACATCCTTGACAAACACAAGTCTTACTGAAACTGGAACCTACATATCAATGAAACTTCATCCCGATAAATAAGACAAAATTTGCAATGCATGAAAATAGGCCACCATATTGAAATGATTCCAAAGTATTATTTTGGCATGTCTGAAGATGTCCTTTTGCTGGCCTTATTATACAGCCTGTTTATAACCTACAGAAACTATAAAGTATATTAAGACATGTATTGTTGATCTTTCTGTCACAGGATCAGTTGGAGGAGCTCAGAATGAAGATGGGCGCCACTCTGAGTGAGAGGTACACCAGCACACAGAAAGGTACCGCCAAAATGATGACCGACTACGAGAAGATGAGGAAAGACCTCATGAAGGTACAAAATTGGCATTGTACATGACTTCGAATTCAATAAGACTTCATTCCACTTTTGACTGATATGCATTTAAAGCTCATGGAAAGATCCCAAATAGGCAATCAAAACCTCAGTATTTATAAAAGCTGTGTCTATTTTAAAAAATTTTTTAGCATTGTTGCAATGCACAAGTATAGGTTATTCTAAAAATTATTAAGATTTACCATTTTAATTTAAGAAAAAAAACAAACATTTTTTCCAAATTCTAAAAAAATATTTTTTAAAAAAGTTTTACCTACAAATTTTAATTTATAATTTAAGAGCAATTATAAATTATATACTCATGTTCACAAGTAGAAAACACTTGCCAATTTAAAATGCCTATGATGTGATTTAAGGAGATAGAGTCCAATGAGAAGCTGAGGATGGAGATCCGGAATCTGGAGGTCCAGAAGGAACAGCTGAACAGTCAGCTCCAGGAATCCAAGTCCATGTCCGGACTGGAGCGGGAGAGACCAGGAAGCTCCACAAACATGGACTCCAAGGGCTGGAAGTCAGCGGTAGTGACCAGGATGTACGAGGGAAAACTCAAAGACTTGGAAAAAGAATTGGAGAAAAAGGTATACAGCATTGTAGCATTACAGCATTGCAGCATTACAGCATTGAACATGTATAGTCTAGGCACATGTTTTACAAACTGGAGGAATTAAAGTTATTAAGCTTCATGAAGCTGTTTGTATTAAGTCTTACTGATTCAGTGGCTTTTATATAGAGCCTTAATTTTTTACTAATAAAAGCTGACAAGATTCAACTTTCAAATCAAATCAAGGTATACATGTGCCTCATTACAGCATAGTATGTGTACATGTGATAAATATTGGAGGATTTTTAAAAGTGTTGCTAGCTGATGTGTACTGGTACATGCATGTGTACTTCTTCAGTGTGTCAAACACAAGTTTTTTGGCACTGAAATACAACAAAAAAGTAAAGTGTTTGGACCACTGATATTGTTTTGTTTCCGTCCATCATTATACTTTGATCTCTATAATCATATAAACATGTAATGTAAAAAAAATTTGAATACCAAATGAATGTGTTTTGGACTTTCATTTTTGACATTTTACAGAACAAGCTTCTTAATAACACGAAAACTCTCCTGAAGGAGGCTGCAGAGCGTGAACAGAGGTTACTGACCGAGAACCAAGATCTCAAGCAGAGGGTAGGTCAAAGGTCTAGATCAATACAATTGAGTCATTGATTGAGCTACAATTACCTGATGATAAAGGGAGATAACTCTGTCTAGTTTAAAGCTAATATTCTTTTAGTACATTATTAATGGTAAGGGTTATTTCTCTCATATTTTCTTGGCAAAAAGGTGCTGAAATAGAATGTGTGAAAATTAGTATGACAAATTCAAAGTATTCTTTCATATGAAAATAGGAACTTCAGGATGATGAACATTAAACATTTGACAAGATGTCATTATGGGATGTTTTTAACAATAACATATCTATAACAAAATTGATTTTAGGCCTCAATCAAGATTCTTAAAATCCCTTTTTACACAGAAGCATTTAATGCTTGATATTTTCTGCTCTTTGCAGAATGCTATTCTTGAAAAATACCCACATGGTGCTAAAACGTCTGATTCAGGTTTGACCAAGGATTTCCAGCAAGCAAGGTTAGCTTTATGGCAAATCAGGAATTTTTGCCTCATATTTGATAGAAATACGTTTGATTTAAAAAATAATGCATTGTAGAGGATCCTATGCTGTTTACTAAGTTTTTGCAATGATTTAATAAGTTTAGAATTTGTATGATTTACCCAGTACAAGTGAAATGTTGAGAAGCAATTTTTGGAGACATTGTATTTTAATCTATTAAATGATATCATAAATAGATATTAAATGTTTGTGATGAGAAAATACATATGATGTTATTTGTGAATTAACAATGACACAAGTTTGCAGCATGAAAAATGTTGATATCAAGCTTTAATCTCTCTTCATTTTATTTTTAGACTGACAATAGATAGACTGGAAAATGAAAAAAAAGAAATCCAACATGAGCTCCATATCTATAAACAGCAAAGCTCAGGAACTCAGGTAAACATTGGTGGAGAATGCCCAACTATGGTTGTGATATCAGACTCAAGATAATACTAGTACTGAAACAATGCATTTCTATTGAAAGACAACCCATTTGAACTTCTTTCCTTGAAACTTTTCCAGAAAGAAACACACACTGCTCAGATTATGACAGAAAAAAATTTGTTGATTAATATGCCATTTATTATGAGGTGATCCTTGACTTGCAGATATCGAGTGATGTCATCACCAAGGCAACGGCTTATGACAGACTGATGGATGAAAATGTGGAATTCAAAATGCAACTCAGGACAATAGAGACAGAGAAAGATAAATACAGACTGGAGATGGAGAGGGTGAGTTATGACAGAAATTGGAAGATGTCTGTATGAATTTAGGATGGATATTATTCATGTATTTTTCGATGATTTAAACTTGTGCCAAAAATATTACCACAAGAGCAATTTGAAATTACAACTGGTGAAAACTTTTACAATATAAACTTTAAAAATTATTTATTTCTCTACAAAAATTATCCTGATGAGAATACTCTGCATCACATTTACATAGTACGTGGATACATGTAACAATACATATACGGTAGTACTCATATGTATGTTTGGCAAAAATATTTTTGATATAAGGATATTGTCTATCTCCTTTTTTGGATTGTAAAAATACGTGTATAATTACATCAATCAATTTAATCAAGAGTTTTACAGCTTCAACCTCTTCAAAAAATGTTGACAACTTTTTAAATTTTTTATAAATTTTCTTATAATCAAAATGTAGTGGCATTTTATTTTTCAAATTGAAAAAATAGTGGCATTCTTTTCCTTTCTATATACATGTTTATTGCTTGTTGTTCTGTCAGAATTTAGTTGTGACAAAAAAGTTCTTTGAAATCAAAGAAATTAAATTTGAAAAATGATTGTTTTATACCAATCCATAGCCTGTTTGAATATTGCTAAAAAAAATTAATCTGAAAAAAAAAATATCTAAAATATTAAAGGGGCACACATACCTACAGTCTGATTCACATGTTGTAAACTTAATATAGTATTTAGGAAAATGATGCTTTCAATGATTATTAAGAAAATTTCTTTTTTTTTCCAGTTGAAGAAGGAGTTAACCAACTTTGGACCAGATTTCTTTGAGGAGATAGAAGACCTGAAATACAATTATAAGCAGGCACTGGAAAAGAACATTTTGTATGAAGAAAAATTACAGCAAATGGGTGCCAGATAATGTACAAAAATGTCTGATAATGTATGAAAATTATCCAAAAATCTCAGATTGAATGTATAAAAAAAGGTGAAATCTCCAAAAAATGTATACAAAAAACCTGTTACATGCATTTGAAAATCTCCAACATTAATGTACATGTACATTGTGTACCAATTGTCCAACAAATCTCAGACTACAGGTATTTCAGACAATGTAAAACAAATATTCCTTAAATGAATTGTATACAAAGATTTTGTTAATCTTGGGTTTTGTAGAAAAGTGTCTCAGTGTCAGAATTATACCGTCCATATACCAATAGTTATTAAATGGCATTCAGAGAAATGCTAGTACAATAATGATATTCCTTGAAGTGTTGTGATATTCCTGTCTAGTGATTATTGATGATAAGGCTTTTCTTACTTGCTAGGAAGGCTTTAAAAATGTACATGCTATTAAAGATGGTATTGATTTTGTAACAATCTTCAGGTTAAGTGCTAGAAATATTGGAAGTGTTGATACTATTATTATGATTAGCTTTCCATTATAAACGCAGTGTTTAGATTTTGTGTCTGGGTAATGGCTGCCCCTCCCTCACCCCTCAGAGTTCATGGGTAGGGGTGAGGTAGGTCATGTATGCTGTAACTTTCATTTTCAGAAAACAATAAAGTAACTAGATTATAGAATCACTCTCTTCTAATTAGCATGTAATACTAATTATATTTGTATGTTAAATTGAATCTAGCGCCTTTCATTTTTGTATTGGAAGTAGTGGTATTATTTATTTTTACCAGATAAATTACTGAATGAAGAAAGTTGACAATGATAAAAAACTGTAACTTTTGTATCCTTGCTTTTCACCAAGTTTGTGAAGTTAGCCTCTGTCTGTGATAAAAAGTTGTACTAAAACATTTAAATGTTGGTATAATTTTCATACATTTAATAAATTTACATACATGAGAGATAACACCATGTACTTGATATATTTTTTTTTACTGTCATGCATTGTTTACTTGTTTAGTTATTTATATTTTATAAGCTCTATGTAGATCTGAATTTTGTTTATCATTTTCCGTCCTGTCAGCAATCTAGTTTTAACATGGAGTCATCAGATTCATTTTTTTCCCCAGGAAATTTGATGAATAAAGAATATTTGTCAAACAAAGCATATTGTTCTTTTATTTTATTTTTTCGTCTAGAACATACATTTTATATATAATGAATAAAATGTCCACCACTGATCTTTCAGTATTTTTTTTCAATATCATTACCGAAAAATAGATTAACTACTAAATAATGGAAGAAATGCTTCGTCAATCAGGCTGCATGGAAAACGTGGTCAGAAGCTGATCAAGATTTTCCCCATGGATTTGGGGTTTTATTTTCTTGGGGGAGGGAGTGAGAGGAGGGGATCGATGTCTAGTTTTGGTAACTGTATTTCATAAATTACTTTCAAGTCTCTGATTCTCAATGGTGAAGGATTTTAGCTGCTCTTGACAGTGAAGATGTTGGAAAGTTTCTTCAGCTCAAGTAAGGGAGCATTCGAAACAGTCTTGTGCACCATTAATATACTGTATCCATCGGGTATATAAATGAAATGAAGCGTACAAGTATGAAAAGACAAGATGTTATAAGAAAGACAATTTATAAGCGTAATGCCTTATATTTACATCTACTGAGTATGATTCCCTCTATTTCTTACGGAAACTTATAGTTAATTCATGGTTCTATAGAATAGCGGTAGAAACTGACAGGACTGAAATATACACGCCCCGTTTATCGATTGGTCGAAACCTACAGCGACCTAAGAAAAATCACGGACTGTTAGAAATAATCATGATGATGTGAGACTCAAGTTCCCATAGCAGACGATTTGACTGCTTCTTTTAGCTAACGTACTGATGTACATTTACTAAATTTTACTTACTTTTTTTCAATCAATTTATCAATGTGTTTGTAGAAAGATGTAAATATAAACTATGAAATGCTTTCTTTGATGATTCATGAGGTATGAAGGCAGAAATCATTGCAGAAAAAAATTACATAACCCGCCAACGCGGTTAATTATGTATTTTTTTCTGCAATGTCGCCATCGCATGGATCACGGAAGAAAGCATTTTATTGTTTAATGAACTGCAAATTAATTATGTCAGATACAAGTAATTACTGTCCTCGGCGTTAACACCCCGTCCAATATCTGACAGAATGGAGAGTTTTTATCTTACAAGCATTATCAACGAGACTCAATGCATGTCACAGCAAAAGTATATATGTTATATTAAAAGTTTAAAATCAAAGATTTTTAAACTTATCTATAACAATCTTTGTTATAGATAGTTTTAAATTCTCTGAACTTTAAAACTTAAATGTAACATATAAAACACAATTTTGTATTAATCATGAACATCTCTTACATTTATCCTCTGTTCAAAAGACACATCAATTATACTATCAACTGATATTTGATATCGTAGGTTAAAAGTACAAGAGGAATTGAGTAAATTTGTCCCCCCCCCCCCCCAAAAAAAAAAAAAATGTTGAAAGTAGGTGGGTATATACCTTTAAAACTTCATTTAAATCAGCATAAAGAAAAATCCATATACCAATATCCACTTTAATATCTGATAACAGGGACTTATATACGTCCCTGTCTGATGACTATGCAATCTATTGTTTTAAATTAATTAAAAGAATGGGTAATGGCATATTACATGTCACACGTTTTTACATGTAAATACTTAAATCAGACTTTTGAACTTTTTACTAAATAATTATGTTTTTTCTTCATAAACATGCCACGCACAACGCTCATGAATCTCACCGCTCTGTGGACCTCCTTACTCACCCTAAACATATACCCAGGTCCTGCTGGGTGTCTAAAAGGAAAGAATATGATTTGAAAAAGTGCATATTAATTCACTATTATAATAAGACAAATCTAGCTCACACCCCAAAAACGAGAACCACGAGCCCAAGAGTTTTGAATTAACTATATAAGTAGAGGCATGTTTGTTTATTCTAATGATATCGATGCACTAAGTTTGCCTCCTGGTTAGATATATACGTTATATTAAGCAAGAAGAGTTTTAAAGGTTAAATGCATACTATTGCATACTATTGTCACCTTCTACCTGGAATAAAAAAACACCTCACAAGAACCGTAACACCATGGTCATGAATTTCAAGTTTTGTTATACGCCTCCATGCTCATCATAACCAATTCATTAGATCACCTTGTAGAAAATAGCGAAGAAGACTTTTAATTAGGGAATAAGGAATCATTCTTTGAGTATTATGAGGTGATAATTTCGGTCGGGGCGTGGTCAAATCTAATAAAGCCCGAAGTGCTTTATGATAGATATGACCACGCTTCGACTAAAATTATCACCTCGTAATTTTCAAAATATTCATATTATTTCCAATTTGTACACTTTAAAACAGCATTATTACAAAAACCACTATTTGTTTATGCAGCACATGCTATGTACTCGTATTTTCCACGCGGCGCAGCCAATACCGTTGTTTGGTTATGCTATAAGACACGCCCATTTTGTGTCACTCATGTTTTATGAAGTTATTTGGTTTTAGGGTTCAAAAATTATTCGTAATGTTATCACAGACAGAGACAGCTGAAAATGTAAATACATAATGACACACTCACTTTATGACAAGTTTAGCATCCACCCCAAACAACACCAATGCCCTTGGTCAGGTGGCCACGAATTTCGTAAATCAAGGCCTCTTTGTCCATCACAGGCATGTACTTAATCTGATTAAACCAGGTGATTTAAATGATACTTGCTAGATGATTACAATACTAGAAGTATATGTATTGTTAAATTTGACCAAATTATGCTTGTTTTGATTTAATGATAGTTTAAAAAATAAAATGAGGTGAACAATACAAATGATTGGGTAAAACCCTGTGATAGATGTAATCTGCAGAACCCCGTGATTTTTGTCAGTCTTCTCGTTGATACTGTATTTTTTGTATTTACACATGTTAGCAAAATATTCTAAATGGTCGTTAAATTTTTGTTCTGTTCATTTTACTTGCATATATTGACCACTATTAGATATATATTCTTTACTTTGTTGTAATGATATGTTTTAATTTTCCGTTCAGGGAAACGTTATGCAAACAACTGCTCTATTGACAATTCATTAGACATAAACAATCCATAATATAAAGAGAAATTATATAAGTATTGTTAGATTAAAAACCTTTTCGGCGATATTTTCCCGTTCCGTTCAATTTTCCGTTCCAACATCCAATCAATACAAAGCATAACATCCTGTTGTTCACTATATAAATATATCTTTTCATCATATAACCAGAAAAAGGAATTATTTGTAGACCCAAGAGCATCTAAAAATGGGTAAGCTTTGAAATATTTTGTCTTAAATGTTATGTCTTTCTCCATAAATGCAACCTTTCATCCAAACATGGACAATGATGAAAGTTTTACATTTCCTTTGCAAGAATTTACAAAATACTGTAAATTTTATCAGAAACAGTTATTCTCTCGAGTGTTGTAAATAGAATAAAGTATACATTTTCCACGGCAGCATGTTCTTTAAGATATTTTGGCAAATTGTGCACGCGTTCTCCCTCGGGGAGGTTCGGTTACGATTGTGGAGGCAAGTGTTTACCAGAATGCACTGATGAGTATTGCGACCATGTAAAAGGATGTTTATCGAATATCCACTACTCAACCCAAACTACGCTGCCAGGTACGATACTATATACAGTTTACCAAAATCTTTTCATTTTTTTTTATAAAGAACTGCAATGCTAGAATTTTTAATATTTTGTATCATAGCCATATAATTTCTACAGGTAATTGAAACAACAGCAACTGGTGTAAATATTTGTATTTGACATTATGAAGCTGCTGTGATCAGAGTTTTGAAACTAAAACAATGGAGTAAAACCAAGAGATGTAGTACAGTTTACTTTTCAACCTGTCGGAGAGCTAGCTCCCTTTTACTATGATTTAATTCCCTATTACTGATGGTTTGTAGTACAATTTCATATACATGTAGAACCTATTCTAGCATGTCCTCCAGGATATTTTGGCAAAGAGTGCACGCCTTGTCCCGCGGGAAGGTTCGGTAACGAGTGTGAAGGCAGGTGTTATCCAGAGTGTGCTGAGGAGTATTGCAACCATGTCAAAGGATGTGTTTGGAAGATTGAAAATACAACTCTATCATTTACACCAGGTATAAGGAATAAAAGAGAGGAAGGGGGGAATAGAAAGGATTTTTTAAATTTTTTCCTTCAACTTGTTTAAAATTTTTTTTTCTCCTTTGTAAATAGAATTCCGGACCTTTCTAGAGCCTTTTACAAAACAATGCATACTATTAGGTAGTCTGTCATTGAAGGTTTTTGTAGCAAACATTGTCCATAAGATTGTGCATTTTGACAAAAGTTATTTGCAGTGAGTTTCACGTTGCCAATGTAATTGAAAGCTTTTAAATCAATTCTACAGTTATCTAAAAATGTTTAAAGTAGGAATGTGATGCCTGCCGAACTTACACAAATGTTTCCTAGGTATGGACATTTGATTGTTTAATTTTAGTGTCATTTTGAATTTTAAATTCAAACGTTTACATCATTTTTGAACTAAAATCTATAACATAGTAATACACTAGAATTGAGATGGTTGGCATTATTCAACCTATTAGACAGATGCTGGGAAATGTAACAAATAATTTGCAAGTGACCGAATATTATGAAAAAAAGTGTTAGAAATATTAAAACTTAGTTCTATATTTCATAAAAATAACTTGACAAACAGGAAACACTTTCAAAAATATTGCTTTGTTTAAATCATGACCAAGTATCATATCCGGTTGTTCGAATGCCGATCTTTTGTTTTATCACAAAACCGGAAGAAGCGATTGGACAAAACAGGAAACGAATGATTACAAAACAAAGAACTGCAATGCTAGAATTTTTAATATTTTGTTTCATAGCCTTCTTATTTCTACAGGTACTTTTCACTTGAAACAACAGCAACTGGTGTAAATATTTGTAATTGAATTTATAAAGCTGCTGTGATCAGCGTTTTGAAACTAAAACAATGGAGTAAAACCAAGAGATGTAGTAAATTTTACTTTCCAACCTTAAGGAGAGCTAGCTCCCTTTTACTATGATTTAATCCCCTATTACTGATGGTTTGTAGTACAATTTCATATACATGTAGTACTTATTCTAGCATGTCCTCCAGGATATTTTGGCAAAGAGTGCACGCCTTGTCCCGCAGGAAGGTACGGTAACGAGTGTGAAGGCAGGTGTTATCCAGAGTGTCCTGTTGAGTATTGCAACCATGTCAAAGGATGTTTTTGGAAGATTGAAAATACAACTCTATCATTTACACCAGGTATGAGGAATAAAAAAGAGGAATGGGGAAATAGAAAAGATTTTTAAATTTCGTTTTTAAACTTGTTTTAAAATTAGTCTTGTAAATAGAATTTCGAACCTTTCTAGAGCCTTTTACAATACTGTATAGGTAATCTGTCATTGAAGGTTTTTGTAGCAAACATTGTCCATAAGATTGTGCGTTTTGACAAAATTTATTTGCAGTGAGTTTCACGTTGCCAATGTAATTGAAAATTTTAAATCAATTCCACAGTTATCTTAAAATGTTTAAAGTAGGAGTGTGATGCCTGCCGAACTTACACAAATGTTTCCTAGGTATGGACATTTGATTGTTTAATTTTAGTGTCATTTTGAATTTTAAATTTAAACGTTTACATCATTTTTGAACTAAAATTTATAACATAGTAATATACTAGAATTGAGATGGTTGGCATTTATTCAGCCTATTAGACAGATGCTGGGAAATGTAACAAATAAGTGAGCGAGTTTAATGAAAAAAGTGTTAGAAATATTAAAACTTAGGTCCATATTTCATAAAAATAACTTGACAAACAGGAAACACTTTCAAAAATATTGTTTTGTTTAAAACATGATCAAGTATTATATCCGGTTGTTCGAGTGCCCATCGTTTGTTTTATCACAAAACCGGATAAAGCGATTGGACAAAACAGGAAACGAATGATGGGTATGGTTTTTTTTTTGTACTTCGTTTAATATGATTTGGTTCTTTTTTCTTGTATTCAATAATTGATTTAAAACATAAATTGTTCAAGGGTTGAATTATTTTGTATGCTAATTATTGTTTACACACAGTAAGACTATGGTAGAGCGAAATCCAAGAAATCAATGAAATTGCAAATTCGACGTTTACAATGTACACGATTGTTGCTTATTAAGGAATAAAAAAAAAAAAATTGGTATCCTTATTAATCAAATGAAAAATTGAAGGGTTTTGTGAATATTAACTTATATTTCATTTTTTGTTGCTTAATTTTTAATTTTTTTTACTTGTTTGTTGCAGAGAGAACAAGCATTCTGAGAGTATTGCATAAGCAATACACGTCCCCTACCGGTTTGTATTATTCTATGAAAGCTTCTAAGCATACATCTATTTCAAAACTATTATAAATGAGATGTTATGAATCAGAGATGAAAGAACAGAAGAAATTCAAACTACATAGTTGATATATAGAAATTAAATTAAAAATGGGTAAAATAATACTCTTCATTTTATCTCCAGTAATTTTGCCAAGTCCATTTAGTTTTTGCTGGTACAATGCATATGCAGAATATCATTTCCTACCGTCTTCAGTACCCCCAATCATTGAATCAACAGACCAACCCGATAACGAATCCGATTGTAATAATACAAAAAAAACCCTTACAATTAAATTTACAACACAATTATTGACACTATTTTACAGAACTTATTTGTTTGTTAGAAACAATAAAAGGAATGGTCTAAGTAATGCACGATATCATTATTAAAGATTACATACTTTCCCCGTTTATTCAATACACACCGAACCCGATAACGAACCCGAACATTAAAAAATTGGAATATAAAAAAATTATTTTCTCGAAAATATGTCAAACAGACGATACAAAAGTGTAAACTTGATCTGTAAGTTGACATTTTGAAGCTGTTCAGCAAATTTCATATTATTCCTCAAAAGCATAAAGAAAAAAAGTGTGGAAAATTGAAGTGGGACAGACAGACAGACGGACAGACGGACGGACTAACGAACGCAGAGGAAAACTATAGTCCCCTCCGGTGAAACCGGTAGGGGACTAATAATGTAAACGTTTTCCTGAGCAGCATGTGCTCCAGGCTATTTTAGAAATTATGCAAACATTATCTTGCGGAATATTTAGTGGAGACAGCCGTGTCCCATATTGCGCTGATTGGGAACCGCAACCATGTCAAAGGAGGTTTACTGAAGATTGAAAACAGAATTCAAACCACGGTGTCAAGTATTATAACAATTTTTCCTCTCATTTGGCAGTTTTGGTAATGTTTTCCTTTCGCTGTGGAAAGCACAGTAACGTTGCTGAAAGCAAGTGATGACTCCTCCAATCTTTTAGAACAGGACAGAACTGTCGACAATAGAGCTGCAGGAACGACACGTGCAAGTCAAGTCTAGACAACGTTTTCCATCAGGATTCTTTGTCAGATGAAGGGGACAAAACCTTACAGATTTAGGTGTCAAAAAACAAAATGAAATAATGAATTCTAAATTGTGATAATATATAACTATTGTGTTATCAGTATAATATATTTTTTCCAGCATCAATCTATCAGCTGTTATCTGATACCTGGAAATGTTAAAGTAGGTGTACAAGAATTAAATCAATTAAAATGAAAAAAAGGCTAATTTTGATTATTTTTTAACAAATTCTCTTATTTTTTTAGCAAACACCAAAATATAAAATCATGTGCAACACGAAGAAATGGAAGATGAGAAATATGAATTAATTTAATTAATTTAATCTAAACTGTTATAATTTATTGAATGGAAGTGTGATCAAATATTATTCACATGTGTTTTGTCAGAATACTTGAGTACAAGAAGAGGAACTCCTATCATATGACGATGACCTGTCAGAACCATCCTTTATTGCCTCTAGACCGTCATATCCCTCGAGATTATTCTCAACTGCCTCGAGACTAAGACCTTTCTCAACTGTATCTATGATCTTTTGTACAGCAGCAGGACCCTTTGCAGCACAGGATCCTCTAAAGTCCCAGGACCATTGTCTTACCTTAATTCCTTCATTCAGTTTCCTTTTAAATTATTTCAACAAACAAGAGGATGCGTACGGAAAAAGTCTGCTATCCGAAGTACATCAAGGAAAAGAAGTGTTTCCAAGACAGCAAAACAAATCCCGAACTTCTAACCCTTACATAAAATTAGCATTTTTTTGGACAACAGATGACGATGGCTTCCTATAAATTATAAACCTGTTTAAATCATAATCAGCCTTTTCAATTGTTTCCTTTTTGTTTCTTATAATATAACCGCATTTGGTTCATAAATACGTTTTATGTATACTTATTTTATCAAGGAAATAATATTAAAAATTCGTTATATGTTTAAAAAATAATGGTATGTATAAATAAATATCATTATTAAGTAATATGTAAATATGTATCAGACGTTGTTTTTCGTAATTACATTGATTTAACACCAAAAAAGCATGTAAACAACTTTTAACACAACAATTCCGTTTTCCTGCTGGTGAAACTACAGTATTAAATTTGAAAATATATTACCAACAAACACGACTCAAAACTTTAAAAGACAGCGTATAATTACAATTTGGCTCAGTCAGACTTCCAACACGTTGTTTTTCATATCTCATTAAAATGTCGGCCCCTGTCGCGGGCGGTAAAACCCCAAATTCAAAGGTCAATATTGTCTGGGCCATGTTTCAGGGAATTGCTGTAGTGACACCTGTGACGTGTGTACAACAGAGCAAGTGCTCGCGAGCGTTTGCCAAAAATTTTGTTGCAGGTATATGGAATTTTTGGCGAGTGCTTGCGAGCACCCGCTCTGCTGAGCACGCCTCTGATTAGTGCTACATCGGTGCGTCTATTTACTAAAACGGACCTAAAATGAACTTAAAGGACCCAATGCTACATTATAATGAAACTAATTATTTTAAAAGATTCGTTTGTCATTATTTATTGGGGTTGTTCTCAAAAAACTTAAACCGAATTTTCTCCACACCCACACCTATTTAGCACATAAAACGACAATTGTTTCAAAGTTTGTGTGTGTGTGTGTGGAAGGGGGGGGGGGGGTAGGGAACCTGCATTGCTCATGCAACACCTTTAGAAATTCAATGCTTGTTTTACTTATTTTTAATTACTATAAATGTACATTAAATAACTAGGCATACCGGGAAATTGTTTGACTTTGAGATGCTCATAGTGGATCAGTGGACACACCACCTTCGAAATTTTCACTATCAAAAATTCTTCATACTCTTTCATTTTGTTATTAAACAAGTCATTCAATAGATATCCCAAAAACTGTCAAAATGCATATAGCAATTCAAAACAAATGGCCCATAAATAGTAATGATTCTACTGTTGCATTCATAAATAAACATGAAGAATGTTTCGTCATTATAAAAGTAAAGAATTAATCTAAATCCTTTTAGGTGAAAGTTTCCCTTAATCCCAAATCATTAAACTGACCGTAAAATAGATTTTTTGATCAAATAAACAGCCAGAAAAGAGTATTATAATAGCGCCTTTTCCCATTATTTCACCTTAACCTGTGTTTGAGCGGCATGTACCTGTTACTATAAATAGATACATGTAACAGTCGATATATGATTTTCAAAACCCAGGTTTTGATTTTACATTATTATACTTTCATGTTAAATACTGAACTCTGATTGGTTTAGACACAGTTGATAATAAGTTTTATTACCCTCATCGTTAGCAACACACTTGGCAACGGGTAACACTATAATGGTGTCTGTAATCACTGATTTGTCAAAAATTCAGGAAACCTGCATCAAAAAAAATAGATAAACATGTAGAACTTTCTGTATGAAAACAGTTAATATTCTAAACGGTAAACGATTTTTAAAAGAAAAAAATCCAACATTTTATAATTTAGATACATGTATTTTAAACTCTCTAATCTTATCAAGCTTTAGGTGAAAAGAAAAAAATACTGTATTTACTACTGGGTGAAATCGATCCAGCGACAGTAAAATCAAAGAGACCAACACGTTACCACTTGGACACACATTTAACAATTTCATAGGATGTCTTTTTAATATATGTAGCTATATATGTGGTTTTTTCAGATAAGTCACTCATTGAAATATTTGTACAATTTTCAGTACGAAGACCACGTTAAACCAAATTTATTTCAATTTAAACATGTAATACAATACCTGTACACATAACTTTAATTAGATTTCTTTGGTTAAAAGTGGTTCAAATACAATAGTCAAATATCCCACTTTTATTACATACAATCTGTTTAGTACCTAAATATCCCTTATATAATGATGTCGTGTAAGACAATTAAGAGCACTTTAACATGGTACAATTGTAATTATGTAATTTGCGTTCCTTTGAATATACTTTAACTAAAGTAAAACTAAAAAATTGAAATGTTAATTACAAAATTAATTGAAATGTTAATAAATAATTATATACTATGTGCGCTCTACATATACGAAAAATAATGATATCACTTTCCAGATCAAAATATCATATATTATAATATCATATAAAATGAATACACGTCTAGCTTTTTAGAGTGACAAAATTTTCGAGAAAAATAAACATATATCAGTGGGGTATATCATAACACATTAAACAATAAATATTGTTTGTAGTGATCAGAGCCAGGAAGGAAATCAACTACGAAAGAGGACGATGAGAGGAATCCACTTCATTCGGGAAACAATTCATCATGACAAAGAAGATTGGGGAATAAGATGGCGCAACTGCCCGTTTGGTTTAGTCGTAAAATACAATTTCAAATTTAACATTTTTTCAATTAAATATATTTAAAATGTTGTAATACAAGTTTACAAAACGGTAGTTTTTTACTATATTCACTTTGAAATATTTCAAAAAACGATAAGAAAAAAAAATAAATCCTTAAGCTTTGGTGGTATCGAACTCACAACCTAAAAAACCAAAGTTCTATAAATTTACCTGTCTGGTGCTCTAACCACTGAGTCATTTCATTCACAACAAAGTTCATTGATTCAAATGCTATATGAGACATTGACCACGAATTTACGGACTTGTGTTATTTAACTAAAACGTTCAATTGTTGGGCTACAAAATGACATTTTAAAAGTATAGTGGGTCATCTCTCCACATTTTTGTTTATGGGAACTGGTTTAAACTCCATTAAACCGCATTTAGACTATGACAAAAATATGGAGCTCAGACCCACTCAATAAAAGAAAAGGCATTGAAGTTATAAAAATGACACTATTTGGAGGTTTTAACACACATATGCCAGTTTAAATCAACCTATTACATGTATTTAAAATATTTAAGGGTTACATACCGATGTTACATGTACGTTAAATATACACTGTTTTTAATTATTATTAAAGACATAATCAGATTTAGTGATATTTAAATTTTGCGGTATCTAATCATTCCTAATGAAGGCATTTTACACGCCTTATTCACCCATCGTCTTTACATCCACTGAGTATTTTCTCTTTTTTTTTAAAAATAAAATGAAGCCGATTGTGATTCATAGCTTATAGAAACTGACAGGGCTGATATACGTATATACATAATCCATTTCTAACAGATTATGGAACGATGAAGGAAGCGAGCATTGCAGAAACATTCATAACACGCATTTCATTTATACCTGCATAAATAAGTTAAGTAAGCATTTTATTATATGATTTTCTATTAAAACTTTTAACCACATTTAAAACGAATTTACATCTTTGAAATCGAAATATCAATAGGTACATCTGTGGAATTCATATGTTTTGTTTTCATTGAAAATTTTTTTTTTTTGTAAAAATTTATATGACGTTAGCTTACATGTTGATGTGAGTTGTTAAAAAGATTGTAATTTATCTATACTTATAGAGGACTAATATAAAAAGGACTAAAGCAGTAAAGGAATATTTTCTTTAAAATGATATCATAACGTTCATTTCTATATCATAATTCCTCCAGTCTATTTATAAAAGTCGACTTGGGGTTATATGGACTGTTATGATATTTAATTTATTTAGATCCTCGAGATCTTTGTTCCAACATCCCCACACTTGGCGGGTGCCCTAGCCAAGGTGTTTCCGGAATGTCTCCTCCTCTACATGGGGAGTAGCCTGTGTCCCGGTCTGTATGAAAGAGGAGGCAGAAAGACAGCTTCCAGATGACTACTCTTTTATTAATTTAATATGACATTTGAACAATAAATATCAATATTAATTACAATGAAATTTATCAACATTAATATTTATTACAAAAATCTCTGAAAATAAAATATTAGTTGAACCCTCTGAATCTATTAACTTTACTTATGAGAATGCGCGCAAGCGTTATAATTTATCTTACCTGTATAAAAGAGAAGGCAGAAAGACAGCTTCCAGATGACTACTGGAGAGCTGTGTTTCCTGCACCCCAATTTTTTACGCACGGACACTGCGCTACAACATTCTCCTCTTAATAAGTAAATGCGATCAAGTGCATACTAATGATCTGACGTACCGCGGTCAGTAGTAGCATTTTATTTAGATTTCTGACCCGGCGTCGACAGGCTCATCACTGGACTTAATAACACATTTCTCCATGAACATAAATAAACATAGGCTATCTATCTAACGCATGTACTTTAACCAATTTCTATAGAATTTCCGTTATGATAATGGCTTGAGGAGTTATATTAATTTTTATCTAAAACATCATCTTTAGTTCTAACAAAAAAAGAAATATCATAGAACTTATAAAATTGCCTTTAGAGTATGAAAATATAAAAGGAGCAATAACCGGCTTGCAAGCTTATATTTAGTTAAAAAACACACTGTACTGATGAAAATTCACTTTGTAAATTTTCTTTACATCCTGCTTTGATAGAGATTATTATAACCAGTAAATCACTTAAAAAATGTAATCGATTTTGCATGTTTTTTTAAAAAGGTTTCAAGTATGTTTATAAAAATTATCAGTTATAGAACATATATTACGTAAAAAGAAATTAAAAATTATATGCCAGAAAAATTGTTTAAAATTAAGATAAGGAAGTTACATTTTTTAAACCATCATAGCGATATCATCTCTTTTTTGTTGCATCAGACACACCATATCACAATATTTTGTTGAAAGTTTTACTGAAAAGTGTTTGGAAAAAAATCAAATTGATACTATTTTAGACAGTGTTATTTTAGTAAGAATTTTCTTGATAATAATGCGTCTGTCTGAGGTTGTAACGTTGAATCTAGAATAGCCAATTACGTCATCATGTTAAACTCATCCCTCTCTTGTCCCTCCGTCACACTGTCCGATGAATATAATTATCTAAGTAAAGTTAAACATCTCTTGCAGGAATAATAGAATGAATTCAAATTAATTCAAAAAATGCTTTAAAAGAAAGACTGTCATTATTATTATCGTACATTGTAAATTTTCGGTAATTTTATATTCTAGAATATAGTGAAAATGAAGAAAAGTGGGACCCTCATGGTTTGTAGTGGTAAATTTATGCAACAGTTTTTTAAGGCATGCAAATAAAAGCATAAGTTGCATACAATCATATGCCAAATAAAAAGGCAGGTAGCTTCGTTTTTAAAAGTGGGGGGGGGGGGGGGGGGGACAGACCCATCAAAAAATTTTGAAAAAAAAATTAAAAAATAGAAAAGGTACTTTCCAAAATCCCTAAAATCTTAATCCTGGGGGAGGGGGTTATTCCTTTTGACTTCAATTCGACTGTTTATTTCCCTATTTTCATTTCAATGTTTTACATGGTCCCAAAAAAATGGGGGGGGGGGGACAACTCCATGTTCATTCAATTTTTTGTATGTAAATTTAAGAAAAATCTTTGCTGCGCAAATAAGTAGGGGGGGGGGGGGATAAACACTATTATATACAACCATTTTTGTGTCATTTTCATGACATACAACATCTGATTTTTAGATATGATGATTTCTTTATATTCAAAGAATGTGACCCTATAGCTAGGAATGAAGCTTTCGACAAATTTGGAGTTATCATATAAAAACTTATAAGATAACGCAGGCAATTCATAGACCGGTGTACAATGTATTGTACACGTGTCACGCCGTTCATCAAATTACTTATTTTTTGAAATGGATTAAACATAACAGTAATAAACTGTCATTTAGGCTCCAACCTGACTTAACGAGGCCGGGTCTAATTTTTTCTGCCCTAGATTTTTGAATGAATTTTTTTACATGAATTTCTTCTGATATAATTATTATTTTAAGATAAAAAAAATACAACATTTACCACACCGTTTGTTCAAGGGGTCATCTCAAAGTTTGTTAATTTTTAACATAGGACCCTGTGGGATTTTGCTTGAAATGTATCAATTTTGCAAATTTTTTACATTTTTCTTAACTTCTGCCCTAGGGATTTCTATATCTGTTCTACACATTAAAGTTATTGCTAAAAGGCATCAAATGGTGAAATAAAAAAAAAAAACTTTTACCTCCTGGTTTGTTCCAGGGGTCTTATCAAAGTTGATTTTTGTATGCCCAATTTCCCAGATTTGTCCGATAATTTTTTATTTGATAAAGGCGGAAATGGTGATCTTTAAAGTATTATTAGAACATTCAGATATATTTAAGTAATAAATAAATATATAACATCACATAATAAGGGTCATTTATATAAAATATATGGTTACTGTCTTGAAATATATGAATTAAGCTATATTTAGGTGGGTTAAGAAAACGTGACAAAGGGCTAGGCTTGCAGAACCCTCTTCACGTTTTCGACCCAAGCCCAGATATAGCTTATACTTCTAGACATTTATGTTTATTCCACAATATAACATTAATTTTTCGCATCAAACGAGCTATTTTTAACAAATTTCGCTGAATATCTGCAGTTGAAACTATCACGCCATGGCGTTAACCAAGCAAAAAGATGACGTCATAATACAAATGAAACGCTGCGCGAAAGCGTGCGTACTCGTTCAGTACTCGGCCTCGTTAAGGATTAAGTGCAATAGATATGAAACTCTTCTTTTTAGCATGGCTCGTAGTTTTTTCAGCCGAAGATGAAAGATATTGAAACACTCAAATTGAAAAGTTCAGAGTGAACATATAGAACATATTTAGATGGACCGATCATGCTTTAACATACGACAAAGGATGTTACTAATTTATAACCCTACGAAACCTACACTTATAATCACTTGATACAAAATTTTCTCATCCGGTTATGTTTAAGTGCATATCTATGTTCAGTCTTCTTTCCTAGAATTGTCGGAAGGTCATTCGACTATATATATAATAACTTTACAATGTCCATACAAACAGCTGTACACAAAGGATGATTTATCATATCGACGTTACTATGGAGGATCGTATGTTGTTGTTTTATTAGTTTCTTGAGATGTACGGGAGATATTCTATAAACTCATTTTGATGATTTTTCAGCTAAATAATAAGTTTTATATAATGTGTCTATAGAGAATTCGACAATCAATTAGTTTGTATGTGGGGGAAGGTATGGGTAAATTTACATATTTGAATCATTGTCTGCCATCTAAAATATTAATAGTACTATTTTAATCCCAGCATGTAGTTTCTATGGAAAATGTTACTAATTAAAATAAGTTTAACCATTATTCATTAGATTAAAATGTCTGACCATATGGATCCTCACTTCAGTGCCCAGGATGTTTTACGCTGTAATCTCTGTGAAATCGCGGTCCCTCCTTTGTACTGTGACTTTTGCCAAATACATTTATGTAAGGCCTGTGTTGGGGAGCATCTCTCAGACGAATCAACAGAACACAACGTTTCGCTGTACAGAACAAGGGTATCTGCAACTAAATATCCTAAATGTTCAAAACATTTACATAAACAATGTGAACTACATTGCGAACAATGTGATATCCCAACTTGTGTTCAGTGCGTCTCCTCCGGTGAACATCTAGGTCACAAACAAGTTAATATTGAGAAAATATTAGAAACAAAGAAAGAAACTTTGCAGATTGATTTACAAGAATTGGAGAATTCTATTTACCCCAAATGCCAAGAAATTGCATCAGATATACCTAGTCAGAAAGCTCTTCTGGTTGAAAATTCAAAGGATTTTACCACAACTCTTAACAAACAGAGAGAAATATGGTACAATGAAATTGATATCATTATCAAGAATCTGAAATCCGAATTTGATGAAATAGAATCTAAAGATACAATGGCTCTTAATTCACAAGAAGATCATATTACAAGACTCATTGATGAGGTAACACAAAGTATTGCTTGTGTAAAGAAATTATTGGCATCCAATGATATTAGTTTAGTCTTTGAATACAAATCAAGGAATGCTGAATTCAGAAAACTTCCTCCGAAACTTGTATATTCTCTACCAAAATTTATGCCTCAGAGGATCAACAGCGAACGTATTAACGAGCTGTTTGGTCACCTTGAAGCGGCATCAACCAACTCAGAAGAAGAACACTGTAACACCGTAGACCCTTCAGGTGCCATCTCCTCTCCTCCGAACAAACCGCTTATTAACGAGCCACGGGTCATTAAAGATATCGACACCGACTATGGAGAATCTGACGGGTTATACAGCGTGTCTTGTCTGAGCGATGATGATGTTTGGACGCGTGGTCAGGACAACATGATGCGACTCTATAGTCTCCAGGGAGACCTAATAAAATCTATCCAAACCAACTCAAAGACCAGGCCACAGGACATAGCGGTGTCGAGTGATGGTGAACTAGTGTATACCGATCCAAAAGACAGAACTGTAAACATAGTGAAGAATACGAAGGTACAAGCAGTTATCACTTTAGAAGGCTGGCGACCTCTCGGTGTATGTAGTACCTCCTCTGGTGACCTCCTGATTGTCGTAAACAGTGACGACAGAAAACAAACCAAAGTTGTACGTTACTTTGGCTCTACCCCAAAAGTAAGCATTCAATACCATGCTAAAAATCAACCTCTCTACTCATCTTTTGGTATCAAATATATTAGTGAGAACAGAAACCTAGATATTTGTGTATCTGACTATACAGCCAGTGCTGTTATAGTGGTCAATCAAGACGGACTATTTAGGTTTAAATACACCGGTCCTTCCTCTACAACCAAAGGGTCATTTGATCCAGTCGGCATTGCCACAGACAGCCAAAGTCTGATCCTGACAGCAGATTGTGGCAACCACTGTATCCACATCATAGATCAGGACGGACAGTTCCTCCGCTACATCGACAATTGCGACTTAAACTATCCATATGGTCTATGTATGGATACCGAAGACAATCTCATTGTGGCCGATAACGGGTCAGGAAAAGTGAAAAAAATCCAATATTATATTAAGTAACCATACGATATTCCTGTATATATATTCAGTGTACATAAATAGTTACTGAGATGATTTTATTACATTGTATTTCAAGTGAGTCTTTGTAAATTAACACTAAGTATATAAATTTTAGTTCCGATTTTATTTTTAAAACAAAAGATTGAACTTATTGTTTTGTTATTATCGCCGGTTATTATATGTATACGAACGAATATGTATATATATCATAATATGATGTAAATCTGTATTTCTGGAACATTAAAGACGTTTAAGAAAACAATTTTTTGTGTTTTTATCACGGTACCTATCCTTTCTCTTTAAGATAAATAAACAATATAGACTAATGTTACATGTGTATTTTGTTTTTATTGCGCAGTCAAACTTAGATTCTGTTTAAACTGTTAAAACATAATGAATACATGTATTTATCATGGGAGCTGAGCATATTTTGTACATGTGGGAAAGTAGGCGGGTTTGTTTTGGTACGGGTGATTGATTTTTACAATGATTGGCTATTTATATAGTAACTAGTACGCATGAGTTGAGATGTTATAAAAGGCGTGTATTTGGTAAATGAACCATTCGAAGGCTCAGATTTTTAACTTAGTTCACGTTTTCTCCATGCCACTATGTCCGAGCATGAGGACGCAGAGTGAAATCTTCTTTACGACACATCAAATCAAGGCCGCTCTCAACAGGTTTCAAAGGCACCCAAGGTTCAGTCGACACGAAGACTAGAAATAACGGCAACGTAAGTGACTTGGCGGATGCAGTAAGTTTGTTCAAAAGCGTGATTCTCAGTTTGCATCATTATCTGAAAAACTTTTGACTGAACAGAAAGCTAATGCCTCTCTAAGAGGATAAAAGAAAGCAAAAGTACGCGAATTCAAGGGGAAGGAAATCGCATTCAGTGCAATTTTAACGATGAAATTATTGAAGACTTAGACAATCTTTCTATTTGTTGTTAACGACAGTTCGGCTAAAGAAAAATTCCAGAAGCGCAATAAGCTTATCAGGATTGCAGACAGCAGTCCAGCAGGATGGACGACTGTTAGAGAATACGAGCAGAATGACTACGCAGATGACTCGGACGACGACAAAAAAATTCGCAGCGCAGAGTCACGGGCAATGCGGCAAAAATTCCGGGGAGGGGACGACCGACACCGTACAGCCGTCCGGTGCCAGCAGCAGTAGGGTCTCAGGCGCAGCTTTCCTCTGGCAGTTTTGGTGGCTACCCTCTACTAATAATCAGCCCTTTCGTGCCTTTTGGGGTTCAAGGAGAACCCCCAGCCTTCAAACGTGTGTCACAGGTGCTTCAAGACCGGACACTGGAAAAAGTCGATGCCCCCTCAACTACACACAATCCGCCACGGGGTCTGCAGGGGCAAACTCTTCAGCTGGTCAATGATGATGAGTATTACTATAGTTCCGGCTGGTCCGGTATTCTCGATATTTCGAAAAGCATTAAAGAAAATTTGATTTTTTATGATAGAAAATGTAATTTGATAACAGGTAGAGTCAAGAAAAGTTTATTTCATAATCTTCATTTTTGGAAAGAAATAAATGTTTATGATTCGTTTTTTTCTATGATCAAAAATGGATATTCCCTTGATTTTGAAATTCACCCCCCTTCAAAACACTTCGGGAATAATAAATCAGCTATGTTGAATGACAATTTTGTTTCAGATGCAGTTCAAGATCTGGTAGAATCAGGTAGAGTAATTCAGGTACATGAAAAACCATATATAGTTAATCCGCTGAGTGTAGCAGAAAACCACGAAAAGAAAAGGCTAGATCTGTTTTTTGAATAATTTCATACGGAAAGAAAAAGTAAAATTGGAAAATTGGAAAATCGCATTACAATATTTCAAAAGAAATTGTTTTATGACAAAATTTGATTTGCAGTCGGGATTTCATCATATAGATATTGACCCTTGTTTTCAGCAGTATTTAGGTTTTTCATGGAAGGGAAATTATTTTTGTTTCACTGTATTACCTTTTGGTCTTACTTCAGCCCTATATGTTTTTACAAAGTGTTTGAGGTCGTTGGTAAAATATCGGAGAAAAAAACAATTTAAAAGTAGTTCTATATTTGGACGATGGTCTTATTATGGCTATGTCTGAGGCCCAATGCAATTCAGCTACAGGAATTATTAAACAGTCGTTAATTTCTGCAGGTTTTTTCATTAATGAGAAGAAATCTATTTTCAGCCCCGTACAAGAGATTGAATAGCTAGGAATGCTATGGAGATCGTTTGATTTTAGTTTACAAATACCGGAACGAAGAATTATGGACTTGGAAAACTGTTTAGATAGAGTTTTGAATGCTTTCCCTATAATGTTTCTGGGAGAATTGTTGCACAATTTACAGGGAAAATTATTTCAATGTTACCGGTTTTGGGAAATGTTGTAAATCTTGCTGAGTCGTGCTTGCCACATAGCAATAGAGAGTAGAACTTCTTGGGATCTAAAGCTCAATCATGTTATTGTAGATTCTATATAACCTGAAATTTATTTCTTGGAAAAAGAACGTCAGATCTTATAACTGTAAAAACATTCAGAACAAGATATCTGTGAGTCAATGCTCACTAGTGATACCCCCGCTCTGATGTGAATATGCAAAATAAGCAAAGTCGACATTTAACAGAAAGCTGGCATCCGATTGGTACAGAAATATATCCCACAATATGGCATGCCTAAACAAATAGTGTGTTAAAATTTCAAGCATCTGCGATAAATAGCTGCTGAGAAATCTTTGAGGAAAATTTGTTTGAAAATTTTGACTAAAATAAACAAAGTACTCATTTAACAGGAAGATGACGTCCGATTGGTACAAAAATATATCCCACGATATGGCATGCCCTAACAAACACTGTGTAAAAATTTCAAGCATCTCCGATAAATAGCTGCTGAGAAATCTTTGACGAAAATTTGTTTGAAAATTTTGGCAAAAAATAAACAAAGTCATTATTTAACAGGAAGTTGACGTCCGATTGATAAAAAAATATATCCCACAATATGGCATGCCTAAACAAATAGTGTGTTAAAATTTCAAGCATCTGCGATAAATAGTTGCTGAGAATTCTTTGACGGAAATTTGTTTGAAAATTTTGGCAAAAAATAAACAGTCATTTAACAGGAAGTTGACGTCTGATTGTTACAAAAATATATCCACGATATGGCATGCCTATACAAATACTGTGTAAAAATTTCAAGCATCTGCGATAAACAGTTGCTGAGAAATCTTTGACGAAAATTTGTTTGAAAATTTTGGTTAAAAAATAAGCAAAGTCGTCATTTAACAGGAAGTTGTGTTAAAATTTCAAGCATCTGCGATAAATAGTTGCTGAGATAAATGCGACAGAAAGTTTTGTTACGGACAGACGGACGAACAGACAGACAGACAGACAGACAGACAAGGGTAAAACAGTATACCCCCTCTCCTTCGGAGCGGGGATATAATTATTCAAGATTATACATAAATGATGAAGAAGAAAGGTATCTATTGAACAAAATTATATTATCTTTAAAAAAAAGTGTTTTTGAAATTGTTAAAAAAGTATATGAAAGAAGTCATTGTAAGTTTTAAATTAATTTATATTTTTAAAAACAATATTTGTGCCATTTAAAAAAAAATTATGATGAAAAAAAAAATTATGATAAAAAAAAGAGTTGAACTGGTGTTAAAAATTTGGTGGTATAGTGGCATCTTTTCTAAAGATGTGGTGGCCCCTAAAAGGGCTGTTGGGTTTTTAAAAAACTTTTCTGTTTAAATATACATGCAATCGGGACATCTTTTCTCAGCTGGGTGCCCGTTTACTATTTGTCTAACGCAGCTGCAACACCCCGGGCGAAGATGGTAATTCCGGCATGCCAAGTTGAATGCCGGAGCCCTTGGTGGCAGAGAGTACATATGGGAAGGATTTCCTCCCCTACCGTTTAGCTCCAGTCAGGGGGTTCTACAGAACGATGAAAAGGCGACTCTCCCTGGGAACAGGTGGCGAAGGGGCACGGCTTTTGCTGAATGCACCTATGTGCTTTTCGTCCTCCTCCTCTGCATGGGTTGGCCGAACAAAAGCGCTGTCTTCTACTCCTGCAGGCGGTGCTCTAGGAGTTGACATGACATTCACTCGTCGCCTGTGACAAAGGGCAGGTGGTGGGGAAGGTACCGATGATGCTGATGCCGGTTATGCTGCTGATGCCGACCGCTGTTTCTTGCGAGCCATGTTTACATCGATATCGTAAGGCTGAAATCTCGCTAAATCTCTTCTGTGGATTTCAGTAAATATCCTGTTATCCTCGGTCATTTCTCCTATAGCGATGATACGGATTCTTGTTCCGGGTAGAACAAAGAAGAATGCAAACGGATTGCTGTCCATGAAAGATCGATAAATGCAGACGATCGATTTCACTAGTGCGCACAAGTATTTAACTCAATGCGTGGGAGGAGCCCCATTCAATGCAGGGATGTACATCCCCTCTATTCACAGATATCAGTCACATTAACTTTATACGTCATAAGTTAATATATCCCGGCGTAAAATACGATTAAAAATATCCTTTCTTTTGTTGAATTATCTCCCCTTTCCATGAATTTCATGAGATATACATCCTCAATTTTACACAAACAACTTGCATCACCCTCACAGTTTGAGCATAGACCTTCAAAAGTCACCCTCATTGGCCCTGGGGAGTCGTGGGATAGATTAAAACAAACCTCCCATTGGATATGTTAACATATGAATCAAAAGAACGCCGAAAGTTTATATGTCATGTGACTTAATCGAGACGGGGACAAGATTCGTCAAAAAAGTCGCTTTTGGTCATGTGACTCAAATAGGGACCTGTGGCTGGCCCCTTTAAAAGAGAGTTTTGGCACAATAAGGCAAACCCCTTTCCCTATCGATCTAAAGACGTGCTATTATGATGTCATATTTGCTCACTTTTCTGTACGGAAAGAATGCACTGTGGTTTTTGATATGCCGCTGTATGATTGAAGCCTTTTAAAACAGTGTGTTATCGATAAAATAAGCAAAAAAAGAAAAAAGAAAGAGCAAATGCTATTTAACAACAGATTTATTAGCCATAGATACAGCATTCACTTCAAATAGCACTGCGTTAAAAAACTACAATATATAGAACAGCGTTATACACGAGCTCGATGTTTCTGTTGGTTCACTTAGATCCATTACATTTTTTTACGTAAGGTTCTTGCACGGTCTAGGGCCTCAAGTCATTCGTTTTCTCCCCGATTTCCTTCCAGAGTTTGCTGTCACCCGCATTGACTCGATCCGTTGATGTAGCCGATGACATTCTATCCACTTCTTTACTCCAAGAGAGGCGAGCTATAACTTAGGAAATTCCTGCCGATATCCCCCGTTAATTAAAGTAAAAATTGTTTTTTCACTTCCTCAGACGGGTAATGAATGACCACCAATCTCCCACGGTTGTCAGCTATCTGCGCCGAGTAAAATCACATCCCTATATAATTCCACACCGGTAATCTCTTGTCGTGTCAGGTCTGACATTTCAGCATTATAACTCTTGTTTCCCCCTCCCAGCCGTCGGCTAGTAAATAACAGTTAACAAAGTGCAGACCGTAAAAGGAGGGTCTAGATCGGATAAAACGATTCTCAGAAAACGGCCATGAAATATTGCTGATGTTGCTCATCGATCTGTGAATTTTATCCTTCAGAGATAATAAATAACAAAAAAACTGCTACTCGTTTCTAATTTATATCTTTCTAAATTTAGATATTCTAGGACATTCTATATATTAAGATAATTAGAATATGCGAAAAGGTGAGTCTCTTGCCTCAATTCTATTGAGAAATTTCTTGAAAGTAAAAAAAAAAGTGCATCATACATTCTCGTGTCTCAATAAAGATTTATCTAGAACTGGCAGCTGCTCCTCAAATCGACTTAAGAATTTTCTAGAACGTTCATTTCCAATAAAAAGTACATCACTGCTTTATTCTATCAGTCTAGTTCTGGCACTACAATCGACATGGCACAGAAACAATTAGATCTCTTGGAGATTACAGACCCAGTCTCGGGCCAGCTGACTTACCGTCAGAGATTCTTTGATTAATCAGCCCATTCTATCAGAACCTCAGGATGTGAGTGGACTTCCATAGGGAATGTACGACGATGAAAAACCAGCCAGTAAAGAAGATATCTCTCTACTCATGGCCACTTTCGACGGAATTCTCAAACCAGACGAAATATAACCAAAGATCTACAGACATTCAGCAAAGAAGTATGTGAAATCAGAATTGAGACCAGGAATAGGACAGCTGAAAAAACAGCAACACCGCCGACCAGGAAAACAAATCCCTGTTATATCTGTAAGACATGGGACCCCTGAAAGTCAACAAAAGCAGGATCCAACCAAAAAAGGCAAAGACAGAGATCCACAAAAACAGGACCCGGCTAAAAAGACACCTCGGACACTGGACTTCCGAATGCACTGACAAAGAAAATATTCCACCAGACGGTAACAAGAAAAAAATCTCGAGCCCTAAGAAACCGAGTCTGAAAAGAGAAAATGCCATCCCATACAACAGTGAAGCTCCAAAGATAAAAGGCAAAACTGGCTCCCCCCCCCAAAAAAAAGTGCCAGCAATATGACATTCTTTGTGCCATTGAACTAATTCAGTGTTATTTCATACTTCATTTGGACTATTTCGCTGTTATTTCATACTTGTTTTTCATGCGGTTCTCAATAAATTAATGAAATTGTTCATTCTCTTTTTTTTAAACAGCAGGAAGATAAAAAGAAAATATAATTCTATGAGGACTCCTGGCCTCATATCTCTCGGTGACTTCATAGAGGTCAGACGTGTTTTTACAAGAAGAATGCCAAGTTAACTTAATATAAATGCCATGAAATTATGCTTACTATAGCTTGGCATTTTAACCTTACTATACCA
Source organism: Magallana angulata (assembly GCF_025612915.1). Lineage (NCBI taxonomy): Eukaryota > Metazoa > Mollusca > Bivalvia > Ostreida > Ostreidae > Magallana > Magallana angulata. The sequence continues at coordinate 13,234,985 of NC_069115.1, forward strand.
TTATTAGCTTACACCCCAGCAGCTAGATTACCAGGCGCCCTCACTGGGCGGTTCAACAACTCATTTGCATAAAAAGTGCAATCAGTTGAACCGCACAGAGGGGCGGGTTATACGACTAATATATAGATTCTTTAAGGAAAACCACGCGAAATAACGCCGCCTAACGTTATTTACGTGTCATGTTATTACGTAACTTCGTGTCCGACTCTTGTAGTAATGCCAGACGTCACCTACCGTGACAAAAACGGAAAAATTGTTTCTCAGAAAAAAATAAATAAAAACCTTCAAGACTTTCATACATCAGAAAAAAGAAAAAACTACAGATCAAAGTTATTCAAAACAGATAAATTTGAAAATGAGGAAATATTAATAAAGACTTTGAAATTCAACATATGGCTCACCAAATGGTGTGTCAACAGTGTGCAACCCAGCTTTATGTCCGGGACATAATTTTTGAGAAATCCTTAGGATAGGCAAGCGTGTTTAAACGATTGTGCCGATCTTGCAAATCCACCTGAAATATTACAAGTGACAAGGGAGATGACTGTGGAAGATTCGAGATCAACTACAAAGTTACGATATATAGATATGTTAATCAAGAACAAAATGGGTGCATACCCTTAAGGTTACACCGTACCCAATAAATGTATATTTATAACTTACCCTCTCAAGACTAACCCTCTTTAATGATCTCAAAGTAGTTTTCCTGGGGCAATTAAAATACACAATGGAACCGGACTTTTAACATCAAATGACAGAGTAACAAACTTCTAAACTACTGAAGGCTATTGTAAAGTGCGGATCGATAGGTCTACAGGTCTATATATTATTAATAGTAAATTATATTTTTAACAAACCGTCCAATACGATAGCATTTTGGTAAGAGTTAATGTTATATTGTCTTGGTTGGCTATGTGGCAGATGTTGCATACCATGGTCTGAGACCACAGGCGATGGAAGAGGGAAACAATGTAAACCTCACATGGGTTACAGACGATTGCTTATTTATCTAAAAATAAGAACGGTTTTTTTCCTTTTGCCGTCTAAGAAAAAAATATGGCATATAGTTAGGAACGAATTTGTTGATGTGCTATACTGCTTTCTAGATCAATATTCGCATAATATACGACTACACGCTTCCTCTAGATCTTCTCATCCCATCGTTCAAAATCCCGACAACATTTACCTTGGGCATGCGCACTGAGGATATATGAATTTTCTACACATTGAACCTGATGGCTATTATGCACATGGCCCGCAAAAGTTTTTAAATGCTTTCTATGCTACAAGTATTTAACAATCGGTTTATAAATTACGTATATTTCATGTATTTTCATTTATGAATTTGACTAAAATTATATATATTTTGGTAAAACATCCACTGCTCCAATTAAATTGTATGCCACAATACGTACAGATCATTGGCATAAAACATGCAGAAAAAGATCTTTACAAAAATATCTAGCAGCATATGAATTTCTGAATTGCCTTAATAGCATATTTAGACTACTACATTGAATATGACGATTTTTTATTCACCCTTAAGACTTAAAATAATACACTTCACAGATTTAATATTGCCTGGACGTAAGTTCACGAGGCAATCTTTATTTTAAGTAACTGCCCGAAAAAAATGAGGTTCGGTTGAGCTAAAATTTGATACTTAAATAGGAAGGACATATACTCAGTTATATAGTTATGTGAAGTTTGGTGGATATCTGTAGGCTGTATATTTTCAAAGCATGGTATAGACCATTACCTTAATACTTTAAAAATATTGAACTTTCTGGGAGACCGCTTTAGCTACATGTTTCCATGCTGCCTCCCGTTCTTTTTACCCTCTATCGAATCCCTTGAAATTTCCAAATAGCGATTTCTTCGTTTTGTAACTTCATCTAAAAGAATACTGTTTAAGATCATTTTCGGGGTACTGGAGACCAGCGGCGGCGTTATCGAATACACGGAATAATCAGTCTCTTCTGTAATTAAGTGCTTACATTCGGTATAAGAATACTGTACAGTACGTCGACTTCGTCCATCATGACAATGCAATCGTCCATACAGACGATTTTTTAAACGTCATCAAAACATAAAAGTGACATCACAATCAATATATTTCATAATGAAGGCAGATAAGATATAAAAAGATTTTATTTTTCAGTTATATATTTCTTTTCATGCATGACCGCTTCTGTCATTAAAAAGAACACGAGTTCTATATTAAGGTTGGAGTTCAGTTGTGTTACTTTTTTACGTGTTCGTGACACACTTTTTGGAGACAAAACTCAATAGATATTACTCTACTTCGGTAAAATTCAACATTCGTGGCCTTGGGGCCTGATGCTTGATAATGAAACTAGTTGAGTTTATCCTGGAGTTGAGATTTTTTTCTAGAGTTTAGACTAGTGGCACCAGACATAAGAGTCGGGAAATGAGGATTGTAGATGAGGGTCTGACCCTTGTTTTGTAAGCATCATATGTCCCGTGTAAAATGCCTTCTTACTGAGATTAAAATAAAATTAGAAATAATGTAGGGTTTAGGATGGCAATGGACATTTGGTGCAAGAGGTGCAATTTTATATCAAAGCAATATAAACTGTACCACAAGAAAGCATCAACTCATTGTCAAAGAAATGCACAGAAATGAATCTAGGTAATTATACAAACAAGACTTTACCAGACCTAATAAGTAATGATCTATTTTGACAAGGTGTTTGGCAAATTCAGTCCCTAAAAGTTTTCTGCATATACAAACAATGAAAAGACTTTCGTAAAGCAGATTTAAAAACAACGTATTCCAAAAGTCATAAGAACGAGGTTTTCAAATATAATTTAGTCACTTCAAGCTATCAAAGCTCGCAACGAGACTTGTTTCAACTTTTTATATTATTTAGGTGATCCGATAGAGAAATTCTCAGGAACTGAATATCAAATCTTGCGACCAAAATTTCATCTACAAATAAGAAAACAAGAAAATCAACCGACGTGAAAAAGAAACAACATATGAAAAAATATTTTTTATTACCAGTGAACAGGCTAACAAGTGCCCTGTGTTGTAACCTCCTTAGATAGTGGTGACTAGCTAATCTTTGCCTGGAGAACAGATTAATCCTTAATGGAGTATCAAGTATTTGTTTCAGAATTTATCTATTATTCACCTGTCATACGTTAAAGGATACAATATTGACTTTAATAATATCATTGAATCACGTAACTGTTTTTCCAAGTTAATGGCAAAATATTATTACAATTTAAGATAAAATGTATATCACCAATAATTAGGAGGAGACTAATGTTACAACTGGGTCATTATAAAACAAGAAATGTTTATAAACCACTTAAGCCTCCCTCTGGGATGACCTCTGCGAAAAAATGAACGGAAACTGCAAAATTTTGGAATTTTTTCAATTCAAGGGGCATAACTTTGTCAAAAATTGCTCGAACATACCCAAAATCGAACCTGACCTAGATACATGTATTATCATTATAAAACTGTATACGAAATTTCATATCAGTACGCGCAACTTTTGTGAAGAAAATGAATAGAAACTGTAAAGTATTTGAATTGTTTTAAGTCCAAGGGGCGTAACTCAAAAATTGCTCGACCATACGCAAAATAAAAGTTGACCTAGATAATATTATGATAAACCTGTATACCAAATTTCATTTCAGTACGTGCTTGGTTAAAACAGTCCGTGGTTTAATCAAAATAATTGATACTTTTACATACAATAATTGTTTCTCTCATAAGATTACGTACATGTAGTTTGACAATTTACGCGTAAAGAACCATTCAGGAGATTTGAATTATCCAGATATGACATAAACTGCATCGCTTAGCGACTGCATTTTCCTTTTTGTGTGTATGCAGCACATTTAATTCTTATTTGGTACATTAGGCTACGCTAGAAACATAACTGTTTTGAATATATTTATACTGGAGATCAATGTACAACATGATTCAACTGGCTTCAATTTCATGTGCTGGTAAACAAAAATGTTGTAATAAGAAGATACGTTTATTAGGTTTATCAAAATTAATATGATCTTCAAGATGATCAGTACGAAAAAGAAAAAACACCCTAATGCAATGTTTAAACTATATAATAAGATGTAATATAATGTTTGTCAATGTACTTTTTTTTTACTGAAGTGGTTAATTTAATTAGAATTTAAAAAAAAGATTTATGTTGAAACACTTACAGATTCATTAACATACCATTGGAGAAGTTATTGCTTGGACAGTTCATTTTTTTAATATCACTGTACATAATTTACAACAAAGCGTATTTCGTTTTCCAATCTTAAACTTTTACTTCAAGTTGCTGAATATCATATGTTTTGGAAGGAAAAAAATTAGGGATAGAGGACCTTCTACCTCTAATCAAGAAAAATGATGTACTGGTAATTGACCTATAACCTTGGTTAATCTCCAACCCCACCCCCGTTCTCAAAGACAGTAAATTAGATTCATAAGTGTTAACTAATCATCATACTATGAACAGATTAGAAATTCAATTCCAGAATTAGATTTATACATATTTTTTCAAAGTGGGTTAAGGGTCTTCATACTAAAAATGTTGATATATTTATAACGCACTTTGAAAAAAATTCAAAGTGCGTTGCCATAATGATATGGTATGAAAGCTAAAAGACTTACGACTATTATTTTATTACACCTCGTAAATTCTGATGACCTCTTTATTCATGAAAATAAGAATATGGAAATAATATATGTACTATTAATCGATGAGATTTCAAAGGCTCAGTATTTATGCAGAAACATGCGAAAAACAATTTGATTTTTTGGAGTATTACAGCTCCCCTTCATCTAATACATTATGGAGACTATGGAACATATGGCTACAATGCATTATTCTTAAAGAATACCCTTACATAGCATATCAAAGAATGATACATCGTCATTACATATAGAGTCACGTCCTTTTCAAAATAATGAACAAACAGTGCAGTTTTTTGCCAAAATATTAATATTAATATATTCAATTACAGAAAATATACAAGCCATGTCAGGTAACTTAAAATGTACGTCAAAGATAAAGGGTAATTTTTTTAAATAAGTCCTTGGCAGCACATCACTTTGGGTTTCGGCACCCTAGGAAATGGCTTGCGAGGAACTGTTATTGATATATTTGTAGATTTAGTTAAAGTTAAACTAAAATAAAATAAAAAAAACCCAAAACAACAAAAAACTGGTATAATGCAAAAAGATTCCACCGTATTTTCAATAATTATTGACAGGTCTCAAAGGATGACTTTAGACTGAGTTATTGTTAAGTGTAAGAATGGTTCCCAACTTGGCCAACTATTGATGGGAGTAGCAAGAACAACATCTATCGATGGGCCTTAAGTTTTTAATTTGAACATGTAATACTCAAATTCTGTAACTTCCTTTTACCAGAACACTCCTTGGACAGTTTATCCCTGATTTTCATGTTATAGACAGTATTATGAAGTGTAAATTGCAGGCAATGATGATGACGATGATGATAAGCATGAAAACAGTAAAATAAAAGACTTGGAACAATGTCTTGAAATGTTCTGATTTTGGAAATTTCAAAACAGTCATCTGGCTAAAATGATAAAATTATAATGATTGAATTAGGTTGTCAACAGAGTTCTGGTATTTCCAGGTAATTTCATGATATCTTTGAGTTAATACTCCCTAGTTCTCTTTGCACATGACTCTAGAAAGGTTTGTGTTTTCGTAAAATTTTAGGATACTGCGTTCTCTATTGTCTGGCTATGTATAGCAAACTGGGTGTTGCTAAAACGCAGAACGGAAAACGGAACGGAAAACGGAACGGAACCGAAAACGGAAAATATCATTTCACGTTTATCACTTTAAAAGGTCATAGGCTGGCCAGAAACAATTTACTTTGTATCATTTATTCATATCTTATGAATGATTATCAACATAATAATGGCTGTCTTATTGATATTCTTGAAATATAGCATTGTATTCAATTGGCTTTAGCTGAGTACGACATGGAAAAAATCAAATGTATACGAATTGTGAAATATTAATATGATTTAACGAGTAAATTGGCTATAACTTTTTACTTTTTTTTTCTTATATGGTATTATTGGCATAGCTTCATAACGTACGCAGTTAGTGAAAGCGTTTCATGTGTTTTATTAGTATTTTTATATTTCAATTATGATGTATATACTTAAATGAACATAGAATTTTCGGTACAATCTTAAATCATACAGACGATACAGTATCATCGAGATAAAAAAAAAACCGTACGACTGACGACATTCAAAATGAAAAAAACCATAAACCATTAAAATACCCGGAACTTAGTGAAACTAGTATTTTTAGCTATGCAATTTTGTTTACATTTGCATTACTTGGCAGTTGTTCATTCCTGCAGATATATACATATAATCCGAATAGAGGGCTCTAGACGTTGTCTGGTTTGATTTTCCGATTATAAATTGTGACTATAGTCTGTTGATCCCAAAATATTCATGCAGCACATTTGGACGATTAAAAAAAAATACACATACCTGTAAAAATGCAATTGAAATAGATAAAACGGGGAAAAACTTTAATGACACATTGTCATTTTTTATTAATCGGAAAAATTCACAGGATCGAAAACAGATTTCTTACGGAGATTTATAATGAAAAATGTTGACATCTTTTCTCCATTTGGAAGTCACTCAGAAGACCTTGCACATTTTTTAACGATATCATCCGGGTCGGTTGAAATGCAAAACCCCGTAGACTATTTTTAGCCGTGTATTGAAACCAGATGATGAGCTAGAGAGGACGTCTTAAAGAAGGAATAATGAGAATGTTTAGTGCTTGAGAGAAAATCGCTTGAACCCTGAGGTATATATAAATATCGAGTTATTCAGGAAAATAAGAATCGAGGATATTTTGGGACAGAATATAGTGGTCAATGCATGTACAGTTAATTCTGAGGAAATAATTATTCTTGAATAAATAATCTAATATTGCAAATATTTCAAAGCATGATTAATAAATCTATGAAGTAAATAACATTAGATAAGTTTTTCCGTTTTCCGTTCCGCTTTCCGTTCCGCGTTTTAACAACACCCTAGCAAACTTACCTAGAATACTGCGTTCTCTATTGTCTGGTTATGTACATGTATAGCAAACTTACCTTCTGTTACATGTCACCAAATCTGTTACCTATGAAAGGCCTTTCTTGTCCACTATTATTTAAAAAATCTTTTTAAAAATTGAAGTATTTAACCTTTCATGAATATTTTTAAATTTGTTCAATTTAAAAGACGGCCCAAATAGTACTATGTCTCATTTAATAATAGCTTGTAAAAGCACAGCAACCATCATTTCCAGGTGGTATATTCCTTTCAGTTAAATATTTTTTTAAAGATATGCCAAATTATAAGAATGAAGTTTCCAACCAGTAAAATAGATCAGATATTTCGGACTACTGAATATCCAGCAGTAGCTGAAAAAAACCCCAAAGGTATCGTTGTTAGGTGTTAGCACGATAAAGAATCCTATATGGGTAGGTGCTAGCACGATAATCAGCCACAATTTGATAAGTTTATTTGTTTTATTCACTTGCACAAGTCCATTATAAACGGGCCGATAACGTCACATCGGTTAAGTTTAGTAATATTAATCTCTTCAAAATTAATTGTACAAAATTTGGAAGAATTCGCTATCTTCATAATTTGTTCACAGTGAAAATTTGATTTAACGTTACACCATTTCTATGACCTTTAATAAATCGCTTATTTTCTTTCAATAACGTTATATCAATTTCGAAACGATGTGCGACTCAAAAAATATTTTTTGAATATTTGAACCATAGCGGGCACTTGGTTTGAATAAATACACATATACCAAACAAGAAGAATTTATATTATTCACGAAAGAGAAAAACCAAATATTACGCAACGACACGTCACCGCTTACATGTACCACTATGGAACGCCATGGCTGCCTTATAGCATAATACTATAGGTACATTATGTCAAATTATCATTACATTATGTCAGAGTCCATTACGTGGTGTGAATATATCTTTACGCTAGGTCAAATCGTTATTACGTGATGTCAAAAGCACGTTAGGTGAAGTAAACATGTCTTTACATGATGTCAATTTTTTACGTTGCGATGTAAAATCACCCTTACGTTATGCCAACATTGTACAACCAAAGGTCAATACATCATGACATTATTTCGACACTGTATTACATGGGGCGAATGTATCCTTACATTATGTCAACATTTTATTACATGCTTTCAATATATCCTTACATCATATCAACACCGCAGTACGTATCGCGATTCTATCCTTACATTATGTCAACATTTTATTACATGATATCAATGCGTTTTTACATTTTATCAACACCTTAATACATGGTGTTAACTCATCCTTTCATTATGTCAACACTTTATCACTTTATGTCAAAAGAACATTACTTGATACGAAAATGTCTTGACTTTTTGTCTAAACTTTATTACGTGATGTAAATAAGTCTTTACATTAGGCAAATTCTCTATTCCGTGATGTATACGTTCTATTACTTTAAGTCGAAACATCATTCCGTTATACAAACACGAAATCCTTGGTCTTTGTATATTTGCCATGTTTTAAATACAAAATTTACTATATAGAAACGGTACGCCGATTTACCCAAATGGACCCAGAAAAACCCCAACAGTAGATACTAGTAAGAAGCAGTGATTTAATCATACAAGAATGAAAATATATATAGGCCTATATATAGGTCTTCTGAAAGCTGTAAAAGACTTAGTTGCTGACAACATTGAATTTATAGTTTAGATAGACCTAAGTTATAAGAATAAGACTTAAAATCCAAGTTTTCTCGTGCTCATCGGCCCTTGAATATTTAAAATGAAATGGATATAAAATCTAAAAAAAACCCCTTCATTGGTTTTTTTTTTTTGGGGGGGGGGGGGGGGTTAAAATTTTATTTTTGATTTATACTATTTTTACATCAATAATATTCAAATTACGTTCGTTACTACACACTCAAGTCATTTAGCAGTCAGGGTTCTTTATCGTTCCAAAGCCTGTATGTCGTGGCGCAGACACCCAGTGCATATTTAATTTTCTAAAATTTAGTCTCAAAGTATTTAGTAGTTAAAGTAAAGTATTTAGTAGTTAAAAGTAAACGTTGCTATTGCTATCTTAAATTAAGGATGCTGACCCTAACTACACATGTAGGTATGGCCGTTCTGCTACAAAATTATTATGCTATGAAAATGATTTTTTTCTTATTGCTGCAGAGGGGGTGGGAATGGTTTTTGTGGAGGGGGTACGCTACGTTCCTCTGAATAAATTTTCTCCTTTTCATCCAAGAGGGCACTTAATAACTTATATGAAATAAAATCTACAAATAAATTACAAGAGATCTTTAACCCCTTTAAAGACCTTCTCCATCTTGATATAGATGTTTTTATGAAATGTTTGTTTTAGGTTATTGTTCAGACAGAGGGTATAAATAAGAAATATGTCATAATAAAAACGCACACAAATAAGAGAGGGGAACTGTATTCGCCGATTTCAGAATTATTATAAAGAAAGGCAAACACTTTTGGTAGAATCGGTACTGTCTTCAGGGTTTGCCCCATACATGTAACTTACTAATTTTTAATTAAATGAAATAATTCGACAGCATGAGTGTTGGTTTTTGTAAACAGTTAAATGTATGATCATGTTACATATATTTTCGTTGTAAGTATAGAATAGGCGTGAAAATAGGTTGAGAAGGAAAGAATGTGGGCGCTTAAGATGTAGATTCGGCAGGAATCTGGGCGCACAAGGAGAGTGAAAATTTCATCAATTGATTTTGAATATTTTTCGAATTATAACCGTTATCTGGTTTCTGTTAGATGTGGAATGAGTGGAAAAATATTTGAAATGCAAAAGGTTTTATTATAATATGGGTCTAAATATAGCAACACGATGCAATTCATGCAAAATCCTACTTATTTACAACTGTTTTTAAATGATTTTGTTGTCTCTGGGTCTTCTCTCCACAAATTTGAAACGTGTGAAGGTAACATATTTCAACATTTAAAATGTCGCTTTTTAAAAAAAGATGGAGAGATGACCCAGAGATGACTAATTATGTACTTTTTCAAATTATTTTTTGAAGGATAAAAAACAGTCCATTGATATGACAGTGTTGTTTCAAACAGTACTTTATAGAGCATATATTGACAAGTCTCCGTGGCTCAGTGGTTTCGTCCTGGATTTAGTGAATACATACATTCAGTGTTTTTGGGTTCAAATCCAACTGGTGGTCTTTTTAAAAAAAATTAAACTTTTTGGTTTTAAATGTATGTTATTATAACATGATGTTGAATTATAATATACCGGTATATTTTAATTTGTTTTTATTGATTTCTAGATCTGCTGTATGAACACTATAAAAAAAATCTTTTCTTATTACTAGTTTTTTAGGATATACACAATATAACTTCATTAAAATATGTTTTCATTAACATTTCCAACTAGTTATCGGTTTACCTCTCATTGCCATTTTTTGAAAGCTTTGTGGGGTTTTTGATAACCGGAATAGCCATGTACTTCGACTCTCAACATAAAAATATTGTTGAAACCTGTACATAGCCTTTCGAGTTTATAGACATTTAAATCCCAATTGATTCGTGTCGAGGATTCCTGCAAACTTACAATCTTGTGCGCTCACTTTCTTTACGCTCATTCCGTTCTGTTCCGTTGAATACCAATATCCACAGGGGTAATAATATATTGCGGAACGTAACGGAACCAGAATCTTACAAATAAGTCAAGTACTGCTGACATTGTAATTTTAAAGTTGGTATGCTTTGGAATGCGTTTCGTTTGTTTTAAATCTCTAACTAATAGAGAATATTTTTTGCTAGCTTAAACTAGTTAATAAGTTCTGCCGTGAAAATACTGTAATTTGTTAACATTAGAGTAGTAAGTAATATAATTATGTATATTTTTCTTTAAACAACGAATTTAAACAATAAAATTAAAGATCAATCTTATTATACCCCCCGCAAACAAAGTTTGGGGGGGTATATAGGAATCACCCTGTCCGTCTGTCCGTCCGTCTGTCCGTCAGTCTGTCCGTCCGTCTGTCCGTCCGTCTGTCTGTGCAATCGTGTCCGGTCCATATCTTTCTTATGGAGAAACATTGGAAGTTCTTACTTCACACAAAGATTGCTTATGACCTAAGGGTGTGTCATGACCTTGACCCAAGGTCATTCGGGCAAGGTCAAGGTCACTGGCAGAAAAATACAAAAATTCGTGTCCGGTCCATATCTTTTGTATGAAGAAACATTCGAAGTTCTTACTTCACACAAAGATTGCTTATGACCTAAGGGTGTGTCATGATCTTGACCCAAGGTCATTTGGGCAAGGTCAAGGTCACTGGCAGAAAAAATACAAAATTCGTGTCCGGCCCATATCTTTCTTATTGAGAAACATTGGAAGTTCTTACTTCATACAACGATTGCTTATGACCTAAGGGTGTGTCATGACCTTGACCCAAGGTCATTCGGGCAAGGTCAAGGTCACTGGCAGAAAAAATACAAAAATTTGTGTCCGGTCCATATTTTTCGTATGGAGAAACATTGGAAGTTCTTACATCACACAAAGATTGCTTATGACCTAAGGATGTGTCATGACCTTGACCCAAGGTCACTCGGGCAAGGTCAAGGTCACCGGCAGAAAAAGTGCAAACTTTTTGTCCGGCCCATATCTTTCGTATGGAGAAACATTGGAAGTTCATAATTCACACAAATATTGCTTATGACCTTAGGATGTGTCATGACCTTGATCCAAGGTCATTTGGGTAAGGTCAAGGTCGTTGGGAAAAATAGTGCAAAATTCGTGTCCGGTCATTATCTTTCTTATGGAGAAGCATTGAATGTTCTAACTTAACACAAATATTGCTTAGGACTAAAGGGTGTGTCATGACCTTGACCCAAGGTCATTTGGGCAAGGTCAAGGTCACTGGCAGAAAAAGTGCAAAATTCGTGTCTGGTCATTATCTTTCTTATGGAGAAGCATTGAATGTTCTTACTTCACACAAATATTGCTTATGACCAACAGTTTTAAAAAAATAGAGCAGTTGTTATTTAGAGAAATAGACGGTGAAATAGATTCATCCAATATTTTCTATTATTGGACAAATACACGCATTATGATTTTTATCTTAGCGGGGGGTATCAATTGTGAGCTTGCTCACAGTACCTCTAGTTTTGAACTGAAATGAATAAAAACAAAATAAATCATTATTTTTAAATTTCTATTTTCCCATTGGATGACCCTTTACTGGTTCCGTTCTGTTCCACAAAGTTTCAATAACCCCTGGATACATTTGGGTAAGCTTACCGTTTCCTTGTATATAGAAAGGCCGATGTATCCGTGTTCGCGTAACGAAATGATGTTTCACCTTAAAGTAATGGAGCATGTACATCATGAAATAGAGAACTGACCTACAGCAAAGACTTATTCACATCACGTTATTAAGTTTAGACATAACGTCATAAACTTATGACATCAAGTTATAAAGGTTTGACACAATAAAACGATATATTTACACCATGTAATAAAGTGTTGATAAAATGTAAAAATGCATTGATATCATGTAATGAAATGTTGACATAATGTAAGGATAGAATCGCGATACGTACTGCGGTGTTGATATAATGTAAGGATATATTGATATCGTGTAATAAAATGTTGACATAATGTAAGGATACATTCGCCCCATGTAATACAGTGTCGAAATAATGTCATGATGTATTGACCTTTGGTTGTACAATGTTGGCATAACGTAAGGGTGATTTTACATCACAACATAAAAAGTTGACATAATGTAAAGACATGTTTACTTCACCTAACGTGCTTTTGACATCACGTAATAACGATTTGACCTAGCGTAAAGATATATTCACACCACGTAGTGGACTTTGACATAATGTAATGGTAATTTGACATAATGTACCTATAGTCTAATGCTATAAGGCAGCCATGGCGTTCCATATACCACCCTAAGAATATCTGACGGTTATGATACACAGACGTCACTCAAGACAGCTCGGGTAAACTATTAGTGCAAAGCTACCGTCCGTCTTTTACGTCCTTCGTGATGATCAACTTCTCTAGACTATTATTAGCAACGATTTTAATCCCACAGGGTGAAAGGAGCATTGCAATATATAACAATTAATTTTTTTTCATAGTCTGTCTCAAGATATTCATGCAACAACTTTAAACGATTTTAAATTTAAAAAAAAAAATACAAAAAAAGTTGTGAAAGAAGTGCAATAGAAACAGATGACATTTAAAGTATCCAAGATAATTATATTCATACGAAATCGTTTCTCTCTCGAAAAAAAAATCATAAGAATGATTTTTAAAAAATTTGATTGAATTAAATGTTTTAGATTCTAAAGCCAAAATCTCTTGTTATGAACTACAAAATTAACAAGAGGCCAGTAGGCATTCACGGTCTCCTAAGTAACATAATACCCATGCACAAACTTGTCTAGGAGTGTCATATATTCATTTAATTGGGTTTCATTCTGGAGTAGAAAAATTATAAATTTGTAATGACAAATTGATTTTGATTTTGAAGACCAGATCTTTAAATATTGTTGCCAAAATTATAGATTTCATAGTTCTTTTGTTAAAGGTTTCAGGCAAGGAGGTGGTCGTCATTACAATGCTATAATTTTTCTACTCCAGATTGAAACATAATATTATATGCATATATGAGACTCCTCAATAAGTTTTTGTATGGGTTACATGCTACTCAGGTGACCGTTAAGGCTTGTTTGCCTTTTATTATTTAAGTAGTTATATCAATTCTGGCTACAAAATACATTCACATTGATATATTGATTTAATTAATTGCTGCAGGTCTTCTTAGTAAGGGTGGTCCTCTCTCCTGTAACAAAATGTATATAAAAGCCAATTCGTCAATTAAAAAAAAAACCTTCATGTTATGTACACAGCTTAAATTAGAAATGAATGTCAACCGGTTTATCTTCTTCTTGGTCTTCTGTCAGACATTATACAAAAATAAATATTTAATTAAGGATTTTTAACATCTTGAGGACTGTTAATGTATTTTTTCTACAAAAAAAAAAAAAAAGAATCTGATCCAATATTATCCTGAGGTATGTTCATCTGTATCTGACATTCAAAGATGAATACGAACTCAAATGACTGCATGTAAGATACACCTGTTTAAATACCCCTGACATACATGTATAACACACTTATCCATCAGCATTATGAAATTTCCACACCTACAGTAGTAAAACCTACCAAGCACAGTGCACATATAATACATTCTATCGTCATTGATTATTTACGAATTTTTATTGAAAAAATTATTGAAACACGAGTTTTGATAACATATCGCCAATTTTGAAAATTATAAAACCAGTGAAACTATTCGGATAAGAATGTACTGTTATCCACATTAATACCAACAGGTATCGAATACCAACTTTACCCCAGCTGCGTAAGAAATGTTGCTTTTGAGTTTATTTCTAAATAATTGAATCTCCATTTACATGCATTTACATTTATTAAACAATTTGAAGTTTTATTAAATCAATCAAATGTCATCAAACGCTGAATAAGCAATTTAGATATGATGTTTTTGAATGAGTTTTAAGTAATTTTTATGCATTTGTAGTTTGGTACGTGTAACCTTTTTCGGGTCGCTTTTCATATAGAACAATTTTCAATGACTTGCACAGGTGATGTTGTTTTGCGGGACTCAATAATATACAAGATTTACACTAATTGGACCACTGTTGACGAGTCCATTAACATATTACTAAGTGATCGACGTAAAATCGTCACCTTTTAGCAAAATGTGGGACATGCAACGTGTTGTTAGCTAGAGGACAAGTTATTCAGTACTGGACTATCCCTCGTTCACGACGATCATAGAGAAAAATTTTCTTAGTTGGTCATTTGTTGTAAAGTGATTGAAAGAAAAAGGTTAGCAAACTCGCATATTCCCGGGCTAACGTGAAAATGTTGCACATAGTAAATGGCAGGGTACACATAGAATACACAAGATGATCCAATGAGGGAGCAAAAGAGGAATGATGTAGTCACCAACAACTGTACTTCCGCTTCACAATAGATTTATAATTGGAGTGGATGTACATGTACATTTTACGATTTAAATAACACATGTTTTTCAAAGGATTTTGTTGTCCATTGTATTAAGAATTGTGTATTTTTTTAAGAGATGAAACTTATGAGTACATGATTGATAGCTTTTTTAAGTGCACGCATAAGCTTTTGATTCGTGAGTGAGTGGGATGTTTAGTTTTGACAGGAAACAAACGTTTTGTCTTTTTTTATTCAAAACAATGATGAAATATATGCATTCAAAGCATAAAATCAATCTTTGCACATCGCATTTTTCATAGTAAAATATTTGCAGTAGTAAAGTCACACCAATAAATTTTGGTTTAAAAAACAGTGTGTTTATTTGTGCCGAAAAGTCAAATGAGGTAAAAATATCCACATTTGCTCAAAAACTTATATACATAGTCATTTGAAAATGAATCGATGAAAAGGGGTTGGGGGTGGGGGTATGCAAAGACCATTTAGCCAAGGGTAGTGGACTTTTCTTTCATGACCTTTGCCCTTAAAGTCTGTTTGAAAAATCTTTTCAATTAGAATGGTGATAGATGCAGAAAAGGCATAATTGAAGCAAAACTTTAAAACGTTTTTTTTTAATCTAAATTATCTGACTCGATCAAGTTAAATCTAGTATATTACAATAGTGACCACTCTTTAAATGCATCTATATGTTCCTACTTGACGTTTTTAAACACCAAAAAATACAACGTAGTATGCCCGAAATATATCTATGATGTGACAGTTGTAATAAAGATGAACATGTCACGGAGCAATTTGTTTTTGCACCAACCAATCGAAACACCGAGTATTTTATTGCGTAGTATATTAATTCATTCGTTTCCTTGTAGCATATAAAGCCGGAGAAAAGACACCCGGGTAAGACAGCATACGGTTCGGCGAACGATCAGAAAGGGTCATCGAAATGCAGGTATTCTTTCTCAAGATCACTCGATATTAATTTGTTCGTCGTATATATATTAAGGTGAATTCTTACTTCTTCGGGAAAATAAATATAAGTATGCTGTGTAATGTCAAAGTCGTCTTTTTTCATGTAAAGGAAAAAGGATCAATAAATGAAATATGTATTGTTCTCAAATCTCAGACTTGTGGTAGATTTTTTAAAGGTCCCACATTAACGACTTGGATACAGTTTGCATTGAATATTTATAAATTGATATTCACATATTTCGAATTCTATTTATACCAGTGAAACAATGAATATCATATATTTCGAATTTTACTTCATACTATCAAAACAGGAGGGAACTTTCGGTCATCTTCGCTGTTTTCAAAATTGTTGATAATGAGTGATAATTAAAATTTGATTTTCCATATATGTTCAAGAAAACATTAAAAAAGGGTCATCACGGGTTTTGAACCCTCAAACCTTAGCCTTGCATACTTAAACGGCTAACAAATCGACCATGGCGTCTTTTTACAGGTAATTGCTAAAAATCATATAATGTCAATTGAATGAAAGTGATATGATACAAAACAATGTCTAGTAATAATGACAGAAGGTATCGTCATCTACTAGGAAAATAGTTTCTGCTTATAAACTAAGAGGCTAGATAGGGTTGACAAAGATAAATACACGCCAGGTTAATTTTTTAGGCGAGCGGCTAATTGAAGATGTAAAGAGGTCACGTTGGATTAACTAACTAATCCTCATTTTACTGTTGTTTTGAATTGCATGTGGCCAGAACTCGATAAATTACCGTGCATTTGCCGAATAGTGCCCGTCATGCCCAGAAACTATCAGAGAAAATGTAAACTAAAATTTAAACGGGAGATGCAAAGTAAGATTTATTTTTCGTACAAACTCCCAGGTTGCTGATAAAGATGCTAATGCGAATTTTTAGTGCAGGTTAAACATAAACGTATTAAAATACCTTATTCGAAACGTTAAAATGACGTTTCTGGGGATCATTTTTGATCATTTTTGATCACGTCATATCAACTTTGGCACGCATTTAGATTCAATTGCAAGAAACGCCCCCTTCCTTCATAGTAATGCTTTGAGTTTTTTTCTTGAGCTGGGATTTCTGTTAAGAGGCGAAGTCTTAAACCCGATTTGGATTGAGTGAGCAGTATGTGCAAGACCTTACAGTTTAAACAAACGGTTGTAACACTTAGTTATATTTTTATTATACGAAGACGCAATGAATTTCAAGGTTAAACACCAAAGGTCAATTTGTATTTGAAACATTGTAGAATGAGAGAAGACACTGCTTTTGTAAATGTAACAAAATCTGATATACGATGAATGCTCTTATAACATTAGTTTTAACTGGTCAAATGTCAGTGTGACTCTTCTCGGGAAAAAAGAAGTGGCTTCAATACATATATGCGATTACAATGTATGTTGCATATACTACTTGTAATTGATCTTTTTTACGATTTTCTATCTTCTAGCAATGTTCGATAATTCTAGATTATCCGGAATTATACTCATAAATACCATAAATCTGCCTTCAATGTCTTGTTCTGTTAATAATACGAAAAGTGCTCAAGAAACTGCTTGGCTCAGCGGTTCCACGGAGACAAACTCCCCAAAGTTAAAGAGCTCGAGCCACCGATGCAAGGTTACAACCGGTTTCAAGTTTGATCTCAAATGGTATATTTATTCCTTTATATCCATAGCGGCAAAATTTGCAATTACTTTGTGAAGTGCATGGATACCACCGGTGAAGTTTGAAGGATAAAGAACATAGGATGAAAAGAATAATTTGAGGCTGTGGATCGGAAAACCTTTAGAGGTCAATACTAAATGGCCGGACGACCCAGAAAAGGGGTTCGTGTGTTTGTATGTTCCCTTTTTATGTGTTAATTAAGTAAATGAGTGAAATTGAAAAGGGAATTACTGCTAAAAGCGGACGTCCAAGCATTATCTTGGTCATGCATTTTAGGTGCTAAAGGAGGTTTAGGTTTTAATCCCCCCAACGCACCCCCTTCCCCGAGCTAACAAAGTGAGCTTGCTCTCAAGACCTTTAGTTGGAGCAGGTTTAAGTTTTTGAAACAGTTGTCCTATGATGGCGATAACTTAGTTTCTTATGGTCCTAGCTTCACCAAACTTGCCTGGATGGTGCCTCTTATGATATTGATGTACTGAACAGGTTTGAATGCTGATTCTGAGCCAAAATTTTTGGATGCTGAATGAGGTTAAGACTTTCAAGCTAGTTATATGTTTTTGAGTATATGCCCTTTGTATGATTATAGTTTGCTAATTGTTCTAACTTCAGTAACCCCGCATGGATGATGCGTCTTACTCATGCTCTTGACAGGCCTGAATGCAAAAGTTTCGGATATTAAATAAGGTTACGGTTTATGGAGCTGTTTAAAATGTTTCACGTTATACAGTACTAGTTAGTACCATATGATATTTAATAGGACACAATATCGTATAGTACAATTGATAAAATATTGTATTATAAAATTTGGTATGATATGATTTTGATATGAATTTGTCAAAACACACTTTTGTATCCAATATTTATAAATGATCATTAATTATGATTTTTATATTGATATTATGGTGGTCTTGTGGCCATATATACATATTTTATCGATTATAAAATATTTCTTCATAACTACAGATTTGTAGGAAACCGTATGCATTAATGTGTGTAACGTCATGAACAGATTATTTCGACATATATGCGTATGTGTGAATAAATGATGTATGCAAGAAACGAAAAGTTTCATTTGGAGGTGGGGTGACAGCATTTTATCTGAAATTCTTATCTGGAACAGTAATAAAAGTTATGAGATTCGACGTTAAAAACAAAATTTAATCAATTTAAATTAATGCCGATTATATTATTATGCCGATTATGATTATTAACATTATGTTTATGTTAAATTAATTTAAATTAAATTAAAAACGAAGTACGACCCACTCCTTTTTTGAAATAAAATAAAAAAAGTTTGTATTCTTTTTTTCCCAGTCTGCTGCATCAGAAAAGAAAATGTAAACACATTCGTCTCATATTAATGTATAAAGTTGCTATAATTTCCTCGCTTGCGCGGTATATCATTATGTAAGAAAAAGAGCACACAAAAGATCAAATTGCGAAATTATATATTGCAAAGTTACCCAATAGTATTACTATTGTTAGAAATCGTACACATACACTGTTATAATTAACCCGTTGACTTTATTATTTTGTCTATTTCCGTCAGTAAACTGTGATATTCATATGATTTATGAAAACAAGGCATTTCTTTTCAAACTAAAGGTTCAGACAATCACTCGAGGACTGTTTGCTGGGACTGTGTTGTTTGGAGTTTGGTGTACTCTGACTGTCCCCGCTCAATTTTTACAATCGGATCTGATATCTGGATCATTGATAACAGCTGGGTCAATCGGCATAGCGGCTCTAGCAGGTTATGCATAGATTAGTAGTATTCATTTCTTCTCGTGGAATATATGACGAAATTCATAAGCTTTTTTAAGGAATTAAGGAATGTACGTTAATATGTTGGTTTATGGGCTATGTTTACAGCAAGCGCTGCTTTGGCAAGCATGTCTGGTTTGGAAAATCCTAGGAAATGCAACTGCAAGGATCAACCCCAAGAACCAGAGGTGTCCTGCGATGTCATTCTGGCTGCAGAGAGGGAAAAATGGGAACAGGAAAAGCAAGGTATTTTTTTCTCATGTAATTTTATCGATATATAATATAAAACTGTTAGCATATGGCACTTACCAGTGTTAAAACATTAAATAGTGATTGTAATTCGGCCCCGATGCTAAAAAAAAGTCGAGGAGAACTTTGTAAAGATAAGTTTATTTGGCGGGTTTCAGTTTGTATAAAAGTTTAAACCTGATTATAAACAATTACAGAACGTTTGAACAATCAACTTAGTTTGTCAAGGGAATTTTGCAAAATAAGCTGACCTAAATAAAAGACTAGAAAATGGATGACTTTCTGATATATTATACAAACTGCATTAATCAAGTAAACAATCGTTTCATTATGTCTGAGCAATAAAACTTGTTAACAATACACGAAATATGGAACTTTTTGTTTCTTAAACCGGAAACAATTACAAAAGGTAAAACCTAGACCTACACGATAAACCTCCAAAAAAGCCATTAAACAGATTTACCATGTACATTTTGAAGAGAAATATAAAAGCCCTATTTACCATAAAAGTCACCGTATCTACACTATTGATATCATTACATATTTCTTGAAAATACTTCTTTATTCACAAATTATTGCTCTTTAACAAGATCGTTAGACCACGTGACTAGGTACCTGTATTCATGCTTCCTTCGACAAAATGCATTTTAAAATGTACAAAAGTGTCTACAACAATTCTATTGACACACATGTTTACATTTAATAATATTATCGATCAAGAAAACAGTAATGAACATGGGTTAAGGTTATGAAACCAATTTTTAACTAAAACAAGAAGAGGAGAATTCTGTTCAAATACTTTTCAGCAGATATAAAAGTTATAACCGATCACCCCGTAATCCGAATATCAACAGCTGTAGCTAGCTTCAATATATATCAATCAACACAACAACATAAAAGGGGATGACTGAAACCCTAAGAAACAACCCTTCATTCACCTATGAGATCATCGTATGAAGAGATTTACAATTTCATAAGAGTATGGTTATTTTAAATGTATATGAATTTTATTAAGGAGTACAGAGTAGGACTACGAACTTAAAAGATATTGGTGAAAATGATCTACGTTCCCGCTTTTCTGATATACTATCGTAAATTTATATTGTTGAAATTTTTTTTATCGAAATAGATAGTAGCAGAACGTCATGTATGTCTTTGACATGTCAAACCTTGAATACTGTAGTTGATCTTTTTTTCAGATTTTGAAGACGAAGTACGAGAGGATACATTAGCCAGTATGTATATTAAATCATGCATCACAATTTAAAAAAAAGAAGTCATTAATAATATTCATATTACTTAAATTATATAAAGAGAATAATGATACCCTTTTCCATATCACAGCCTGTATCAGCCCGAGACTCCAATATCAGCCCCAGGGCCGAGAGATGATATTGGTCGAAGACCGTTGCAGGCTGTGATGTGGAAAAATTATATCCATTATAATATTTATCACATACTTCGTAATAAAATTATAAACTTAAGCAAATTGATTTTGAATATGATATGAAAGTAGTCTGTATATGTATTAAATTAAAATTTTGTTTAAAAAACATGCAGCTACAGAACTGAAATTTTCTACGGTTTTAAAAGTTAACTGCTCCAAAATATTTAGTAGCATTTGAAGTTTAAGACTGCACTTAAAAATGTCGACTATAACAAATGCTTTATTTTTCATCTGTAAATATGCGCAAATGTCAAAACGAAAAAAGGCAGAGGAAGTGTGGTAAGGATCTGTATCAGCACCGGAAACCGATACGAGTTTTATCAAATATGCAAACAACATGTATTTTCTTTTACTAAGTACGTAACTTTTTTAACTTATATGCATCATGTATGCTTTTCTTCAAACATTGGGTAAGTTTTAAATAGAAATTACTCCTGTTCCGGAGATACAAAACTTGTGGAAGCAACTCTGTAATAACAATGTACATGAACCCACTCTGATGAATAGATGCCTAATATTTTATTCTAAAATTTGAATAACCGAAACCTTTATGCGAATCATAAGTTTCATAAGACTATTATATTTCCGACGATAACAAAATTTTATTTGAAAAATAAACCTTTTGAACTGCAATGACTCAAAATGATCATTACATTAAAATGTTAAAATAGATTTATTAAAAGTAATGAATTTGTCACACGCCTCTTGCGTTGTGACTACACGTGTTTGGACAACAAGCCATTTCGCAGTCACAATTAAGATATATCAGCGCATCGGCGTGTTGTGCGACAGCGGGATAACAATTTGTGCGAAATTGTGTTATTGTGACAGCTTGTTGTTTGCTTAAAGTGACACCTGCCTAAGTGCGTACTTTTTTCGTATTTGATTTAGTTTGCAAAGCTTCCAATCGAGAGAACTGTGAGGAAGCGTTTACAGGAAGTGAATGGGATATATGCACCGCATGCAAGGATAAGTTTGACGACAAAATTGGATGTGAGAATATAGTTGGTTGCTTCTTTGCAAATGGAGTTTGTGTCTACAATGCTTAATCTCAATAAATAACACCTTCGAAAAGCAATCGAAGGCAAGTTTTCTGTATGATGTCATTTTCTGCTTAATTTCTTATCGGCCATACATTGTCACAAATTATAGCAGTTAAAGCTTTTTGGCAAGAATATGCCATTACCTTCAATTTAGTCGCTTCCACAGAAAACCATAGTAGTCGTTGTTGACTAAAATCCTGTTGGACAGACAGAAATTCATTCGGCCCGTTAGTAGAAACAAATACACCCCTCCACAATGAAAGTTTTATAACACAATCATTTGATACTCATTCAGAAATATTTTAATCACCATTTTAAAATAAAATTATCAATGATTTTCAAACATATACCGTACCATTTTAACAAAATATACACTATTATTATTTACTTTGATATAAAAATCAAACCAAACTGACGATGATAATATTTCAGACTGTGTTAGCTGAGTTTTATCAAAGGAACCTTTAATCACAAAGCTCCAATAATCAAATACAACCAACCAAAATTTGTTCGTTGTACTTTTTTTAAGCTTCAAAAGAAAATCGTCACCCATATTAGTCAACTATCGACACCATCTTGTCAACAGAAATATACAAACAAATGCAACCATGAGTGACCTTCCTTAATGACTCTTTGAATCCGAGAGCATTTTTAGAGATTTTGTAAAATTTTCAATATGAACCATATTGGGGCCACCTAATGTATGATGTTGCGTAACAACTACACGTTTATCTTTATAATAGTTTGACTCCCAAATAGGGCAGGAAAGTCTCGCTCTGACGTCATTTCCGATTTACGCGCTGGAGATAAACAAAACCTCCACGTGGTTAAGCTGAGGTTAAAGCCTACGGTATGCTTTGTTTTGTTGCTGGTGGTAATCACCAGGAACTGAGGGAAGCCTGCAATTTTTTCAGATTTCCCCAGACTCATCTTAAACATTGGGAAAAGCTGTGCAGGTTGGTAAAATGTTGATAGTAAATAGGTATTTCGCATTTCGCTGTATGTTGTAACTACACCATACCTGTACAACGAGCCATGGGGTTGATGCTACTTTAATTTTATGGGGGTAAGTGGGGTTTAACATAAATTTATGTACAATAGCATTACACAGTAAACCAGTCTGAAAGAAAAATAATACAGCTGATTTGGTAAAATTCCTTTGACATGTTTAAGGTACACGTAAAACGCTTACAGCTCGAATTTTCTCTCATACAATCCATGCACATATATGTAGCACTTGCTTAAAAACTTGACTTGTCATATTTTATCATTATATACAAATATTATGAAAATAATATTCTATCCTCGTTGGTTTTTATTTGCCAATTTTGTGAAATTTTTGTAATATATTAATTTTGTAATGTCATAACTACTTTGTTGTATTCAGTTGATCAGGAGTTCACAATACAATATTTTATATTTTATCAATAGATCATAGTATAAAAAAGCCATACATAAAATAAATAAAGCTTATCATGTTTATAAATCCCAAAGGCTGTTATTTACTTAGTTGTATGACAGTATCTATAACATTTGTGCACGTAAACCTGATTAACAGATATGATAAATGATGTAATCATTGATTTGAAGTATATGCAATTGCATGTTAGTAAAATTGTACTGTTTGTTCAATTCTAATAACCATTTTATGCATTGGAGGAAAGACAGAAGAGTCAACTCTTCAGACAGAAATTGTAGCTGTCACTTTAGAGACGGCAGGAAGGAAAGCGGTCCTACATTGTTTCCTTGGAACCAGGGCACTTATTTTGACTTTCCAAATCCAAATAAAATTTCACGGTAACTAATGTATTTATGTGAAATATGGAACATTTCCACAGTGCTCACTGTTCAGTATACTGCTAAATGTTTGAAGAGTTTAACAAAAACAGTTACTCTTTTGATATATTTTAATTTTTTTCTGTTTATGTATTCACCAATTAATGGCCCTCGGGGGTCATATGCATTCAAACAATAAAACATTATGAATATAACAAATACTGGATGAAATATATAAATATTTTACTGTTAATTAAGCATAGTAAGTAACAATGGGAGCTGGTACATTTGATATCACACATACCAAGTTGCCATACATATATGCAAGGGTATACATTTATTTGCAAGTACAAAAATAAATGCTGTTTGTCAAAATGTGAAAATGTATTCTTCAATATTTTTTTATGTAATGTGCATTCAAAACTGATAGAAAAAATACTAAATGACAAAACTATTGTGCAGATAAGAAGATATTGTCTTTCAGAAATTGTTAACTGTTTAAGTTTAATCCTATTTTTATGTATTATAGACAGTGCAGGCAAACTGAGATTGGTGAATCTGCAGAACCCGAGACAAATGAAAGTATACTTACAGACACAGAGCCTGTGGTTGAAAATGAGGTTGCTGATGAGGAGCATTATTACATGCAGTCTTATTCATCCCTAGTATTAGAAATCAAGGTGATAAAAATCAAATGTATCAGAAGGAATTTTTTCTTCATGTATCTAACAATATACATTTATATTAATTAATATTGATTGATGTTGGATTGGCACAAGTACATCCATTCCAAAGTCTTCAGAAGCAGATTGGATTTTAAATTCAGTGCTAGCAAAATAATGAATGGTACATTGTATAACAAACTTTTAACAAAAATTAAGCATGTAGTCATCATTTTAATCATCAATTATGGTTTTTATTGTAGGAACTGGAGAAGCAGATAGCATATTTGCAGACACAAATAGCAAATCTTCAGTCACAGAAGCACCCTTTAACAGTTACAAATGTCATCGACAATGAGCAGAAGGCATTAGACATCAAATATTACATATATCAACCGAAGTAAATCAAGTAATCTAAATATTAAAGACAATATTTAGATTACTTGATTTACTTCGGGTGACCTATTGCAATTGGAACATGACAATCATTGGTCAAGCAAAATTCAACCCTTTTTGTTTTACTTAATTAAAACTGAATGTCTAATCCGAAGGAAATGACTGATTTGATAATAAAATTCTTATGAGTTTAAAATTTCTCTGATCCTGTTTGTACCAAAATACATTATAGATTTTAAATCTACAGTTAAATTTACTCTCTACAAGAACATTTAACAGCTTCAATTATCAAGTTGACCTATTATAAATTTGTAGATGTTGATGTACACCTCATTGAAACCGCAGATGTTTAGGATAATCGACTCAACCTTACAGCGATTTCCTTTGGTATACGTGGATGGTTGGACTCCAAGTGCATTTTCAAGGACGGACCAACTTTTCATGATATTAATGTAACTTAAGCCGAACTGTCCCCTCCTTGACCTTGCAGAACGCTTTTGTACCAGCAAAGCAACCATTCATAACATCATAATTACCCATGTCTTTGCTCTGCATGAAGTTTTTTTTAAGGTATGATGGAAAATAACATTCCTTCTCTTCTTAAGTGCAAGGCTTCAATGGCAGCAAGCTTTGGAGATTTTAACTGTTGTCGTCTTGTGATTGACGCCACTGAGGTAACGCAGGATTTTCCCGGTCAGGACATGACAGCCCAGTCACAGACCTACAGTTCCTACAAAAATAGACATACTGTGAAGTCTGTTACCGGTGTTGCTCCTAATATAGCCGTTGTGTACGTAAGCAAACTATATCCTGGTAGCACCTCAGATGTTGCAATTGTAAAGCATAGCAACATGCTTGCCAAGTTATCCCCAGGAGAAATGATTTTGGCAGACAAAGGGTTTACGATCCATTCTCTTCTCCCTCAGGGTATTCATCTGAACATCCTTCCCTTCCTTAAAGATAAAGGCCAGTACACCCCAGCAGAAGTCCCCAAGTCTGCAGGAAGATAGCTCGGTCAAGAATCCATGTTGAGAGAGTGAATGAGCGGATCAAAAACTTTGAAATTCTGTCACACATTCCTCAGCAATTCCGCCTCATTAGTACTAAGATTTTTCAAGTATGTGCTATGCTTGTAAACTTTCAAAATCCCATGATTGCAGAAATTGCAAATAATTACAGTTGTGATCAGTGAATTTATATCTTATTAAATGTTTATAAATACCCCCATAAATCTTAATGAATTTTCTTTATTTAACAAGTCTGATTCAAATCATAATAGATTGTTTTTTTTTGTTTTTTTTTTTTTACATTTTTTGTCTTGTAATTTTAAAATTTATTAAATTAAGAAATGTAACAGCAACATTTTTTTCTCTTTGTCATTTGTTGAATTAACTTTACAATACAAACCTTTGCTTTTTATCTTCTAAGATAAATAACACTATCATTGAAAAAAACCCCACACTGATTATGTCAAATCAGGAGTACCAGGTATGTTTATTTGAAGAAAAAAGTTGGCTGAACTGATATACAAGCTTATTTATCAGTTATATGGTAGGAACCCAGACATGGTGACAGTCATTTTTGAATAACAGAGATCAAATGAGCAAAATGGAAGTTGGCAAGTTTCTCAATGTTCTGGCCCCACAAGCCGTCCTGTAGAACCCTAACAATGGCAATGTCTCGAGTTGTCCACACAACGAAATCACAGGCTGATTTGTTTAGGATGTAAATCTGCCCCTTTAATTGGTCGTAGTAGATATGATCTTCTTTAAGCTTGTACATCTGTCTGCCATCATGAACCTGGTACTCTAGCAATTCAAAAAATATATATCTTAATATCAAAATTTCAACATTTTTACATTGTTTTTTTTTTTGAAATCTAATGCTGGTAATAAAAAAATACAAATACCTAAACAAAACTCTTTGATGGAGTTAATGACTTCAGGGAATGTCATATCTCTAGCGGTGAGGGGGCACTTCACTTCCAAAATTTCAGGCCTCACTTGCATTGCCTCCAGCACATCAGTCATCTCTGCTTCTTGGTGGTTATAGTTGTGGGTAGCTGCCCGCCGAATGAGGCCATCAGGACTTGCGTCTAAAACACCATTCTCATGCAACCATACACCTAAGTGTAAAAAAGTTAAACACAGTGCTTTATTTTATTGAAAGTACATGTATACCAACAGTTAGTGTATTTAGTGATTTATGCAGTACTTGTATAAAAATTACCGCAACATAATCATCATATGAAAATGATACTGGTGTAGCATATTACCTGTTTCTTCAACAACTGCATCTCCATAAGAGCAATACTTTGCTTTGGCAACTGACTCATTGCTAACTCCCCATACAAAAGCATCTTTTGTAGATAGGTCATACGAGGCAAGAAGTTGTTTAAAGAATGAGGGTGGGAACCTGAAA
The DNA here is from genome assembly GCF_025612915.1 of Magallana angulata. Lineage (NCBI taxonomy): Eukaryota > Metazoa > Mollusca > Bivalvia > Ostreida > Ostreidae > Magallana > Magallana angulata. The sequence continues at coordinate 13,262,555 of NC_069115.1, forward strand.
GAATGATTCATTACATGTACAAAATTTACTAAAGTAAAAAGTCATATGTAATACATACACATCAATACACAGGATGATCAACATTAAACAATTGAGTATGCTGAGAGAAAAAAATATTTAATACATAATTTTTAACCTGTTTCGTCTGATGGCAGCTAGCACTTTTCCAAAGTTGGATGCAGTCAAACGGTTTTTTCTAACCAATGCCCAGAGGTGGTTATTCCTCTGTCCTGCGGTCATCTGTGCAACCTAAAATTGATCATAATTTTATGAACTTTTCCATTTAATAAGATATTAATATACACATTATATATGTATTAATTTTGATCAAATCAACTTCAAAACCTCACGTTATGTCATAAACAAAGTAAAATCAACCTGCTCTATTTTCTCTTTGGAGATTGCAAGATTCGTCTTTAGCCACTTAATCTTGTCCGTAGCTCCTGTGTAGCCTTCCTCAAGCAGCAAATCTTCTACAGTTGGAACATCCAGTGTTGCAGATGGAGGCTCTTTAGATATAATCCATAGCATAGCTAAAATGTGTAAAATCAAATAAATTATAATAATTAGATACAACATTACTACACTTTACTATGCTAGGAGAGATATTTCCAAAACATGCCAGATGTACATGTACGTTACTACATGTAGTATGTTTTCATATATCTAATTTTGTTTCTATATATGTATTAGTGCATGAAAATCTGAAAAAGAAAAAGAAAACTAACTTCAGAATAATTATCGCTGTGGTTCTTTTGAAGTTGATTGGTATAGTTTAAATCAATTATTCTATCAATTTACACAGATAACTGTATTCCTAGAAGAGAGAAAGTCGTGGCCCCAGTCTAGCTTCCATCTTGAGTGATGAAAGACCTAAAAGGAACTTTTTTAAAACCAATTCCAATTAGTTTTGTTTTTTTGTACTGTTGTTTCTTAAAGCAGAAAATTTGCCTATAGTTTTAATGTACAATTATCAAAGGCAGTGTGAAGAGAGATAAAAGAACTATCAAGGATAAGACATATCGTTTGCATATTGGGATATTTTGTTCTCTTTACCATTTTAAACAACAATACCTTTTTATATCAGTGTTTTGTTTAAGGTGGAATGCTACATCGTCAGAAAATGTCTGACTTCCGTTTGAAAAGCCATTTTGTTCCGGAATGGTAAGATTCTGCCGTAGAACAAATAGCTACACACCGTTTAATAGAACTCTTCCTAGGGGAGAGGAGATAACAATAGTATGAAATCACCAAAACGCTTAGATAATATGTCGATTTTTATATTCGTAAATAAAGCGTTCGGCCAACCTTGATCATCAGCTGTTTAAAATTGCTGCGAGAGCGAAAATCGTTTTGGTTTGCTGTTTTGTACACTTGTCTTGTGATCTGCCATGTATACAGCGCACGATCATACATACGTGAGAAATGATAAAGGCATTGTATTTCTATATAAATGATATTTAGAATGAATATATAGCTCTACCTTTCTTTTAGTTTCATTCCAAATGTAAAACATTTGCATTAGAGGATAATCGAAAGGTAATAGTTATGTTAGAAATTGAATAACTGTATCTTAATTAAATAAACTAGGTAGCGATAGCAGTGGTAGATTTACAACCAAATGGTGGATCATGTAGATTAGGATGAGGATCTTTTTTTACATGATCATACGTATATGTGTATGGACAACTTAGGTATGTGTAATTTATACACAGGATTTTTTTTTATATAATTGTTATTTGTATTTTTCAAAAGTAAAAGGCATTTTACCAACTGAAACTATGTTAAAACATGTTAGATATAACATATCATACATTAAATAATAATAATATTTTTTCAGGTTCAAACAGTGATGTCCCACTGGAGGAAGAGAAGGTTAAGGCAGACGAATATGTTGCCTCAGAAGCTGATGATGATAAAGCAGAAGAAAGGGGTAAAATTGTAATACATCTATTTATCTAAATTAATAAATGCAAGGTGTTATCTACTTTCTTCCTGCATTTTAATTCTATCATATATTTATGACTAGCAATATTTGATGCCTTTATTTAATTATTAGGTGGAAACTTCTTTGACAGATTTGCAAGAACTTGTATAAAGTCTGCATCAGTGATATTGATATATAATAAAACACAATTTTAAAAAAATATACATAATGTCTTTACCTAGAGACATGTGAATACATTAAATTATCCATGTTTACCAATTATGTCTATCATAACAGGAGTCAACAGCTGAAATAAAGGAAGGGACAACGTATCAACCTGATGTTGACCTAAATCCTTCTGCTACATATTCAGCATCCACAGAGGAAATACTAGATACAGTTGTACGACCAACACCAACAGTGGTGGACAAAGGAAATCATACATTCATCTATTTTTACTTGGAGACCACTGGCTTGGGTAGATAACATTAATGTTTTGATGAAATCAAATATGAATATTCATTGCAATTTTTATCAAAACATTGAAAGTAAATATCATGTAATAAGATATTTGATTTTATGTTTTCTGGATCTTCCTGTGATATAATTCAGTTGGCATGTTTGGCTGGAGAAGACAGTTTTAATAGGTTCGTTTTTCTTAAGTCACCAATTATAACCGGTGCAACAGCTGTAACTGTTGCAAATAGGGAGATGTATTTTCACAGGAATAAGGTTGATAGTGTTTCTGTTGAAAGGTGTTTAGAAGAGTCTACTCAGTGGTTAAAACAGTATAGCAAACCATTACTTGTTTGTCATAATGGCCAAGCATTTTATTCTATTATTTTATTGAAAACTTGTCAAAATAATTCTTTTTCATTATCAATTGAAGGTTTTGTTGATAGTTTATATGTATTAAGAGAAGCTTTACCAGACAAGAAATGCTACAAACTTGAAGCCTTGGTTAAAGAATGTATGTCCATGTCCTTTAAAGCCCATTCAGCCCTTGAAGATATAAAGGCATTGCCGTCATTGGTTTTGCATTGTGAAATAAGTTGTAATGTGTTATTGAAACATAATCTTAGCGTAGAGTATGTAACATCTTCCATAGACTATAAATCAAAGACAGATGAATGCTTAGGGTCTCTACAACCATTCCACTGTCAAATTGTCTTTCAAAATACATGTTAAGAAAAATAGCACAATCTGGTTTGTCATACCGACACCTTAAGATGGCATATGAAAGAGGAGGACCAGAGGGTTTAGAGAATATCCTAAGTGAGACAAACTCTGATGGTATTGTAAGGGTTACCAAGATCATAAATCATTTTTCAAATTAAAATTATATTTCTCACAACCAGGATGTTTATTCTGCTGGGGTTTTTCCTCTTTGCAAATGTGTAATGTATAATATCTTTTTTGCGTTGTTGTTGTTAAATGCAGTTGTAATTTAATTATTATATATATTGAAACAGGTGTATCATAAAAGGTATGGCAGGCAATGTAAGTATGATTCCATTTCTCTTGGAGATGTTTGAAGAGATTAAAAGGTAACTATATATATACTCATTTCTTATAAAATATAACTGCTTTCTTTAAAGAATGTTCATGTGCCATGTGATTTAAATGTTTGTGTTGTGTGCGTCTTTTGTGTACATGTCTTAACTGTGCTTTGTTCATGTCTGCATTGTGTGTGTCATAACTGTGCTTTGTTATGTCTCCTTTATGTGTATTTCCTAAATGTGCCTCATTCCTGCTTTGTGAACATGCATGTGTCCTAAAACTATTTTTCTCTATGCAAATTATATTTTATTTAATTTTTGCACATATATGTATGTCATTTTGGTTTGCTGATTTTTCTGTATATCTTGCTTACATTATTATTCATGGTATTCATTACTAAAAATTTCCTTATATCTACATATTTGCCATTAACTTATTTCTTAATATTCTTTTTTTGTGATTATTATAAGTTTTGTAAGAAATTGACACCAAGTTATTTGAGACCAGGTAAAATAAAGAAAGATAAGTCTTAAATAGGATCTTTCATACCATCATTTTTGTAAAAATTAAGTATTTCTTTGGATTTTTCAATTTCATTCAATTTTTTTCCCATCTTATTAACCTGTAAATATTCTTTATATTTGTAGATTTTTGTGGCATTTCATCCAGCAGTTTCCTTAAAAATCATTTTTATATGTTTAAATATCATTTTTTTTTGTAGATTTAAATAAAAATTATACAAACTTCAATCTTGATATTTTTGTTACTTATTTCACATTTCACAACATAAAAAGATTCACCCTGAAAACTTTGAAAATTAGGAAAATTTGGGTGTTTTCTGGAAATTAAATTATATAGTTAATTTAAAAAAAAATTGCTATACTTTGGGGTCTTATATTGTTGGATACTGGATCTACTGTTAGCAACAAATGCATGCAACAAAAATCTCTACCACTTATTTGGTGTACATATCCATCTTGATAAGAATAGAATGAAGCATACAAGGAGAACGAAAGCGTGGAAGGCGAAAGGATACCTGGCGTAAAGTGTTATAATCAGACTTGAAAGAAAATTGACAAATCTTTGGGAGGGCAAAAATAATGGCACAAGACATAGTAGAGGAAAAGCCACTTTAATTGACCTATGTGACCCATGGAACAAATTGGATTTAAAAGTTGGTCATAAAACAAGGGAGAGTAAATTATTTATAAACTTAAACTAGTTGAACAAGTTTTTACCATATCTCACACTGCTGACGCCCATGATAGTGTTTGTATGTGCGCGTGAATGAGTAGAGCCTTGCAAATAGTTATAAAAGTTAGGAATGGTCAGAAGTGTCTGACCATTTTATTTTTTTGGAATTATCTTTTGTCTGTAGTGACTTAAAATTTTACAGTTAACTTAAATAGTGTTTATTAAGACACAACGCAGCACTGTTAAGGCTTACTATGAAAATATCAGCGTATTTAAACTTTCATTAAACGATGCATCTTTTATAACAAAATATTTATTTTTAAGTTATTTCATCATGATATGAATGTGATATTAAATAAAACACTATAGTAAATGCTACTTTGAATGACATTAAGTGTGGTCCCTTGAATTGATAGTCACGTGACATTTATCGATAATTCTTCCGAATAAACAAATTTAAATATTACAAGGGCATACCCTTATTTGAATTCAAAATTTAAATGATAATTAAATTATACTTTTCAGGTAGATTCTGAAAAGTGCTGCTGCTTTGTATAGAGTTTATCTTTTATTAGAATAAATATCAAAGAAAAAAGCTCCAGTTGGAATTTATATGACCTTCGCTTAAAAGTTTACGTATTTATTAATTCATTATATAGAACACTGTGCCGGATAATTATGCCAGTGGCATTTTTGCACCCGTCTAAGCTGCATATATAGAAAAATTCAAATATGCCTTATGATAGACCATTGCTTAAAGTGTTAACAACCACCTTTGTTATCATTGTATCTCACCTGCCAGGTGGGATATTTACCTTTCAGAAATAAATTCCTATAGGAAAATAATTTGTCCCATACGAAAAACAATATTCCTATAGGTAACTTGAAATTTCCTATCGGAATACAAGAACTTCCTATACGAATTTCAGTTCCGATAGGATTTGATAAAGTCCGATAGGAAAACTTAATATCCTAGAGGAAAACTACATGTCTGAATCAAATTCCTACAGGAAATACCATTCTCCCAAAGGAAATATAATTCCCATAGGACTTTTTAATAATCCTATAGGATTGTCAATATTTCCTGTAGGAAAATCAATTCTCCTATGGGAATTATCAGTTTCCTATGGGATATTAATTTTTAAATGTAAATATCTCACCTGTCAGGTGAAACACACTAAAAACAAAAGTGGTTATATACTCTCTAGACAATGGTCTTTCATTTGGTATATGTGGATTTTTCCGAAACTGCATCTTAAGCGGTTGCAAAAATGCCACCTTGGGACTGGCATAATTATCCGGCGCAGTGTTATAGATTTCATTGAAGCAGCAGTACTTTTTACAATATTAAACATTCCCTTAATTCACATCCAAAAGATCGTAATGATCTGTTTAGCGTATGCCCTTGTAAAAAACGGATTTAGATAGGCTCCCCGGTGTCAAACACCTAGAATTTGTACATTAAACACTCTAGAAAAGAAATAATTCACGCTCTAAAAATTAATCATATGCCGAATCAAAACAAGCATAATAGATAGGATTTATTGGCATGATATTTGTTTTAAGATTGTTCTCTGTTAATTTATATTTTCTGCATTTGTGCGTGTTAAAAAATTGATTGATCCGCCTCTCTTTACACAAAATATGCGCCAAAATTTACAGTATGACGTCACATCGACAAGTGCACCGCGATCAGTATGTTGTTTATATTTATCGCTATCGGACTTATTTGACTACAAAGTTGCACGCATAGGTAATATGTAATGTAATTTAATGTTTTCGTCCCCCCATAACAATCGGAAATTACTTTATTTATTATCATTTTTGACGACTTGGTTTTTTTTGTATGATATCATTGTTAACATTTCCCTTACTTTCTGGTCGGTGCGACCAAAAGAAAACCTTAACAGTGCTGCGAACACGTGCAAGTGCAAACTACATTACTAGTACTTAATGACAACATTGTGGAGCTTTGTTGGTGTTATGTCTTACTTTCAATTACATGCACTAATAATTATGATCTATTTGTTATTCCTGTGTGTATCTCTTGCAAACGTGCACACTGAAACTCCATTCACATGTATTTACATTTATTAAACAATTAGAAGTTTTATCAAATGTCATCAAACGCTGCATAAGCAATTTAGATATGATGTTTTTGAATGAGTTTTAAGTAGTCATTTGCACTTGTAGTTTGGTACGTGTAACCTACTTGTTCTGGATTAAGAATGCATACTTGTCTCCATACGTTATTAGTAAAAAGCTACAAAATACAAATGAATTGTTGTTACAATACACATACATTTACAAACATAATAACTATGACAATAATGCGACTCCATACATTTCCGTATACAAATGTATTATTGACTAGAACTGCTTTCCATAGATTTAAGTTTCATCAGCAACCACGTGTTTTGCAAAACCTCCCAAAATTACAACATTAACATTTACTTATACATCGTATTACTGCCAAGAACTTATACTGTATTATAAAATACAGACTTATATTGTATGCTTTTACAATGAAACAATTGCATGCTATGCAAAATATGAATCTGCGCACTATGCAGAAAGTAGGTCATGTCGGCCGATAGACATTGGAGAGAAATACTCAACTATCATGAAAATGCAAGCTTATGTATACTAGAATTTCACTCAAAACTCTGGAAAGATACATATACAATGCGATAAACATACACTTACACTATGGCACTGCACACTTCACACAAAACGACATAATGCTCTGTAGCAAAACAGCTCGGCTCCAGCCGACATGTGAAACTCAAAATGTTTACTCAGTAAGTCGTACATAGAATGTTTCTTAAACATCACACTCCCCGCCTAATATCCCAAGAATATTACAATTATACAAAATCATAAATCATATACACAAAAATCTTAACAGTATGTGAGCAAACTAAAGCACACTAATAAACTGAACAAGTTAGTCAATCAGTAGCACCAATTCCGTTATTGGTCGAATGTAGGTTGTGTCCTTGCCGTCTTTGATCACCCGAACTTCAACTGTTCTCACTTTCTGATCGTTGCCACTTTCGAAAGTCTTCACAATCAAACCCATCGGCCCCTGTCCACGGTGCAACTCCTTGTCACGTAATAGGACCACGTCACCTTCCTTCACGTCAGGACGTTCCTCACACCATTTCCTTCTTGCTTGGAGATTCTGTAAGTATCTATCCTTCCAACGCTTCCAAAAGGTATCGGAAAGGTGTTGTACATGTTTCCAATGAGCTTTGTAGATTTCCTTTATGTCGCCACAAGTCTGTGGAGGAATGTCTGTGAAACCTTTCTGGTTAAGTAGCATTGACGGACTGATGACATAAGGACTGTCAGGATCACATGACAGTGAACGAATAGAACGGGAGTTCACGATTGCACACACTTCACACATGAATGTGCACAAGACTTCATGGGACAACAGTTTCGCATTTGGGTTCAACAACATGGCGTCTAGTATCTTGCGAGAGATCCCAATCATCCTCTCCCATGATCCTCCTCTGTGTGATGCATGGGGTGGATTAAAAGTCCATGTTATCCTGTTGTTGCGAAGGTAATCTCTAATAGGTCGTTTCTCTGTATAAACGGCATCCGCTTGAATCGCGTCCAGGGCGCCCAAGAAGTTGGTCCCTCGGCCCCAACGCATCTCCTTCACTGGGCCACGTAGAGACACAAAACGTCGCAGTGCATTTATGAATGATGAAGAGCTCATCTCTTCTATGACTTCTATGTGAATGGCCCTTGAAGTCAAACATGTAAAAAGTACCGCCCATCTTTTGTTGTGAGATAATCCTCCTCTGGTCTTGCGCGCGGCTACAGTCCACGGGCCAAACACGTCGACACCTACTGCTGAGAAAGGAGGACCAGGCGTCAGTCTGTCTGCAGGTAAGTCACTCATGCGCTGGTGTTCCAGTTTTCCTCGGAGTTTCCTGCAGTAACGCACTTGTGTATAACTGAGCTTACAGCCAGTGATCCAGAACCCACCGGACCTCACTGCACCTTCTGAGATAAGTCTTCCTTGGTGATAAACTTTGCTGTGGAAATGGGACACAAGAAGTCTTGCAACATGAGATTTTCCAGGGATGATTATTGGGTTCTTCTCATCAACAGGAAGGTTAGATTGGTTGAGACGTCCGCCAACACGTACCGTGCCCCGTTTGTCCATAAATGGGTTCAAAGTCACAATGCGGCTTGAAGGGGGTACAGGTTTACCGTCTTTCAAAGATCTGATCTCTTCCTTATAAAAGAAAGCTTGTACTTCCTGCAGGATGAAATGATCAGCTTCTTGCATGACCTCAACATCGAAAGCTGCTGAATCTGGAGCTCCTCTTTTCAATCGGCAAATCTTCTTCAGATTATAAACAGCACGCACCAATTTTTCCAAGTTGAAAAGTTTTCAAATCTTGCCACAAATGGTGTGTTTATTTCCGTTTTCTTTACTTTTACCTCTCGACGTACATTATTGTCTTCTTCAGGAGAAACCAAAGGAAAGGTAAGGACTTCTTCTTTACTATGAGGAGATCTGAGTAAAAGTGGTCCTCTAAGCCAGTCACTCTCTGCTAGCTCTTCTACCGATGTCAAACATCTAGTCCCTATGTCTGCTGGATTCTGCGCCGTTGGTACAAATTTCCACTGTAAAGGCTTAGAGCGTCTGTGGATGACAGCCACTCGGTTCGAGACATAGTTATAAAATCTGCGAGTTTGGTTGTTCACGTAACCTAGTACTACCTTACTATCTGTGTAGTACGTCGCTGCATCTGGGTCGATATCCAAGTGTTTGAACACTGTATGAGCCAGCTCTGTGCCCAAGACTGCTGCACAAAGTTCAAGACGCGGGATAGTTGAAGTCTGAAGTGGGGCTATCTTAGATTTCCCAATGACGAATCCAACGTGGACATCACCAGAGTTGCTGATTGTACGCAGGTACACCACTGCTGAGATCGCTTTCTCAGAACCGTCCGAGAATATATGTATTTCCCTCATGTGAGTACGGCTTAAGGAAAGCTGCGTAAACATTCTTGGAATGTGCAAGTCTTCTAGAGAGCTGAGGGAGCCCTTCCATCTTGTCCACTCTTCCTCTCGGTCACTAGGTAAAGGATCATCCCAACTACTGTTGCACTCACCCACTTCTCTATACAGAATTCTGCCATGTATCACTATGGGTGCAATAAAACCCAAAGGGTCGAACAAGCTGTTGACAACAGAAAGAAGTCCTCTCTTTGTGAAGGGTTTCTCTAGAATGCATGTGCTGTATGTGAAGCTGTCCGAGTTAATGTCCCATGACAGGCCTAGACTGTGCTAGACAGGCAAATCATCAGATTCAATGTCAAGTGACATTAAGTTCTTTTCCAAGTCCTCAGATGGAAAAGCTTCCATGACTTCCACATCGTTTGACACAATCTTATGGAGTCTGATTCTTGCATTGTTCAACGCAACCTGAGTCTTCTTTAGCAATCTAATGGCTTCTGCACTAGAGGGCAAGGAGATAAGACCATCATCCACATAAAAGTTCTTCATCACGTAATTCCTTACATCACTATCTTCGTTCTCTACTGTTTTCCGTAGACCAGAAGTGGCCACTGCCGGTGAAGGTGTGTTCCCAAACACGTGAACCTTCATTCGGTACTCAATAAGTTCTTCATCCGAATCGTTATTCTTGTACCAGAAGAACCTCAAAAAGTCTCTGTCCTCTTCACTAACAAGGTATGAGTAAAACATATGTTGGATGTCCGCCATGATGGCTACTTTGTCCATACGGAAACGTAACAGTATACCAAGCAAGTCATTCGTTAGATTAGGTCCTGACAGTAAGACACTATTGAGAGAGAGACCTTCATAACTCACTGATGAGTCGAAAACTCCACGTATTTTGTCTGGTTTTCGTGGATGATACACTCCAAAAAGAGGTAAAAACCAGCACTCTTTTCCTAGAGGAACAGGTGGTGCAATCTCTAAAACGTCGCTTTCCGTGATTGATTTCATAAACGTGATCATGTGCTCCCTCTTTATAGGGTTCCGCTTCAAATCCCTGTCTAGCATCAGCGCACGCTTTAACGCTTGACTTCTGTTGTTCCCTAACTGCGGTCTACGAAGCTTAAAAGGGAGTGGAGCTTTCCATCTCCCGTCTTCATCTTTCACAAACTCATTGTCCATAATCCTGAGGAATTGGCGATCTTCGACAGATATCCCAACTTCGTCATCATCCCTGTTCCGCTCGAAAATGTGGAACCCAACATCGTCTCGACAGGATGCGATGTCCTCCTTTAGATGGAAACTGTTAGGACAGGGTTGAAAAATCGACTGACGTTCACAGGTAACTATGTTAGTCTTGAGCACATTGATAGACGATGGTTTATGCGACTTGTTGATACATACATCTCCAATGACGACCCAACCTAGTTTCAGCTGCAACGCAAAGGGTGAGTTCTTAGGTCCAAGTCTCTGAGACAGCACATAATGGCATCCAGTAGGTCACGTCCTATGAGTAGTAGAATTTCCGTTTGTGGATTCATAGGAGCTAAAGGTAGGTCTTGAAGATGTGGGTGATGTTTCACTACATCAAGGGTCGGTATTTCATGTTTCTCATTGGGAATTTCATTACATTCTGTAATGGTAGGCAGTTCCATCACAACAGAACCATCAGTCGTTGCTACCATCAGACCTGATGTCCTACGACCACTCGTCTGTATGCGGCCCGCACATGAGGTAAGTGTAAAGAATAATGTGTCTGTGAGTGAGGCACATTCATAAAGTCAAACAGTTCTGATCTTGCGAGTGTTGTGTTGCTCTGGTCATCAATCAGAGCATAGATGCGTAAACGTTGTGAAGGGGTTCCTTTCGGATATACGTCCACAAGTACAGCCTTTGCACACGAACGTCCAGTAAACTGTTCACCACACACCGCCGTACACTTAGAGAGGATGTTTGCTCCCTCCCCGCCATTCTGTCTCTGGCTTTCAGGTGGATGAAGAGCTGTAGGGTGCTGTGAACTTTCACATTCCTCGCATCTTATATCTGCGCGGCAGGTCTTGAACGTATGCGTGTCTGATCTGCAACATCTGTAACACAAGTTATGTTCTCTGAGGAATAATTTCCGGTCACGAACGGATTTCTTCCTGAAAGCCCTGCACTCATTCAAGGTATGCTCAGCATCGAGGATAGGGCATCTCTTCCCTGTGGTCTTAAGTCTCTTCCTGAGTCTTTAAAATCAGTCTTCTTGACATTAACTGATTTTGCAGGTTTGAAGTTCTGCTGGTTGTATCTTGGTGTCTCTTTGACAAAAGCCTGAGTCACTTGTAAGCCAGGGTCATTCATCATGGTTGCCATTTCCTTCACAAATTCACAGAATATAGTAAATGGAGGGTAAGTAACTCCATGAGTCTGTTTGTACTTCGAGGCTTTAGAAGTCCACTTATTCTGCATACCAGATGTTAACTTCTGAACAATGGGAAGCACTCCTACTGATGAGTCAAAATAACTGAATTGTTGATTGTATTTTGGATTTTCCTTTAACGCCAGTGATTCGCTCAAAATATCTGAAAGTTCATACAACCGTCTTGGTTCGTTCGCACTGAGTCGGTGGAAATTCGCAAGCTTGGTCTTAATTGCTGTTTCGATCAGTTCAGGTGAGCCGTATCTTTCCACCAGTCTAGTCCATAAGGTCTCACAGCCTTGTGTAGGATTTCCTATTGATGCTGCTCAGATGCTTTTAGCGTGTTCCTTGGAGCTAGAGCCCAACCATCTGATGAGGAGATCGAGTTCTTCTGAGGGCGAAACTGATGCCTCCTGAATAACTGACTTAAAACTGGTCTTCCAGGGTACAAAGTTCTCAGGTTTATCGTCAAAATTGACCAGCTTATTGATCATGAGTTCTTTCTTAAGTAGAAAGCTTGAAATATCAAACACAGTGTTCTTGGATGATTCCAATCCCTTGGGAACAGGTGTAGATATTCTCGTAACTGGGTTGACTGACTCGCTGTTAAGTTTCTCTGTTGCTTTGTGGGATTCCTCGTTCAACATTTCTGTCAGAGGTTCCTTTAAGGTTGTCTCTACTGGCTGTAGACTAATCCCATCGACAAAGTTTCTTGCCCGTTCAATCGGATCCTCGACTTCTACGACAGGTTCGGCCACTGATTCGGAGGAAACAGATATGTAGTCCGGTTCCATGCTCTCAAGAGCACGTAGCTTCGCTTCTGCCACAGCAGCATCTCTTTCGGCGTCAAGGACTTCCAGGTCCACTTGAATAGATGCCTGCTCTTTACGTAGTTTGGCTTCCTTCCGTGCGTACTGCAGTTTAGCCTTGGTCTCCTCAGCTTCAAGACGCTGCTGCGCCAAGGAGATGGAAGAGGCAGCAGATCGATGAGACCCAGCGCTTCTCCTTGATCGAATAGACTTTCTGTCTTCATGTTCCGCAGGCTTTGGGGAATCCCGAGGATCCGCCTTTAACTGTATAGGCTTCGGAATCTTCACTTGGACAGGATTGGGGCTCCTCATTGTCACAGGCTTGGGACTCATCACAAAGGACGACATTTCTGAGTCTAGCCCGCGCACAAACTCACTAACTTTGTCCATGAGTAAGTATGTTACTACTTTCTGTGATGCTTTCTCTCTCTCACTCTCCTTTGTATTAGAGCATTCCAGAAAGGCCAACAATTCTTCCTGAACTCTGCAGTACTCTTTAGCGAGGTTGATCAGTCTATCTCGTTGGAGATGGTAAGATTCCTTAGAGTCTGTAGCCATTTCTTTCATCTCTGCTTCTAACTTCCTACGCACAGTTCTCAGTTTTGTCCAAAATTTTGAAACAGACTGTTCGAAGAGAGCTCTTCCTGTCTCTGTCAAAACGATCTTCCTTCTGGGACGACCACTTGTGTCCTCTTCTGTTGGATTCATGGTTGCCATGTGTGCTTGTAGAGCCAGTCTTTTTACTGTTCTGGATTAAGAATGCATACTTGTCTCCATACTTTATTAGTAAAAAGCTACAAAAGACAAATGAATTGTTGTTACAATACACATATACAAACATAATGACTATGACATTAATGCGACTCCAAACATTTCCGTATACAAATGTATTATTGACTAAAACTGCTTTCCATAGATTTAAGTTTCATCAGCAACCACGTGTTTTGCAAAACCTCCAAAAATTACAACATTAATATTTACTTATACATCGTAAATCTGCAAAGAACTTATACTGTACGATAAAATACAGATTTATATTATATGCTTATACAATGAAACAATTGCATGCTATGCAAAATATGAATCTGCGCACTATGCAGAAAGTAGGTCATGTCGGCCGATACACATTGGAGAGAAATACTCAACTATCATGAAAATGCAAGCTTATGCATACTAGAATTTCACTCAAAACTCTGGAAAGATACATATACAATGCGATAAACATACACTTACACTATGGCACTGCACACTTCACACAAAACGACATAATGCTCTGTAGCAAAACAGCTCGGCTCCAGCCGACATGTGAAACTCAAAATGTCACTCAGTAAGTCGTACATAGAATGTTTCTTAAACATCACACTACTAGTATTTCGGGTGGCTTTTCATAAACAACACTGTTCAATGACCTGCACAGGTGATGTTGTTTTGCGGACCTCTGTAAGATACAAGGTTTACACTCATTGAACCACTGTTGACGAGTCCATAAACATATTACTAAGTGATCGACGTAAAACCGTCAACTTTTAGCAAAATGTGGGGCATGCAACGTGTTGTTAACTAGAGAACAAGTTATTCAGTACTGGACTATCCCTCGTTCACGACGATCATAGACAAAACTTTTCTTAGTTGGTCATTTGTAATAAAGTGATTGAAAGAAAAATGGTTAGCAAACTCGCATATTCCCGGGCTAACTTGAAAATGTTACACATAGTAAATGGCAGGGTACACATAGAATATACAAAATGATCCAATGAGGGAGCAAAAGAGGAATGTTGTGGTCACCAAAAACTGTACTTCCGCTTCACAATAGACTTATAATTGGATTGGATGTACATGTACATTTTACGATTTAAATAACAACACATGTTTTTCAAAGGATGTTGCTGTCCATTGTATTTTATGTGTTTTTTTGTAAGAGATGAAACCTGATGAGCACATAAGTGACAGCTTTTTAAGTGCACGCATAAGCTTTGATTCGTGAGTGAGTGGGATGTTTATTGTTGGTAGAGTTTTGACAGGAAACAAACGTTTTGTCTTTTTTTATTAAAAACAATGATGAAATATATACATTCAAATCATAAATTCAATCTTAGCACATCGCATTTTTCATAGTAAAATATTTGCAGTAGTAAAGTCACACCATAAATTTTGGTTTAAAAAACATGTGTTTATTAGTGCCGAAAAGTCAAATGAGGTAAAAAAAATATCCACATTCGCTCAAAAACTTATATACATAGTCATTGGAAAATAAATCGATGAAAAGGGGTTGGGGTGGGGGTATGCAAAGACCATTTAGCCAAGGGTAGTGGCCTTTTCTTTCATGACCTTTGCCCTTAAAGTCTGTTTGAAAAATCCTTTCAAATAAAATCGTGATATATGCAGAAAAAGCATAATTGAAGCAAAACTTTAAAACGTAATTATCCCCTTTTTAAAATCTGAATTATCCGACTCGATCAGGTTAAATCTAGTATATTACAATAGTGACCACTCTTTCAATGCATCTATATGTTCTTACTTGACGTTTTTAAACACCAAAAAATACAACGTAGTATGCTCGAATCATATCTATGATGTGACAGTTGTAATAAAGATGAACATGTCACGGAGCAATTTGTTTATGCACCATCCAATCGAAACACAGAGTATATAATTGCGTAGTATATTTATTTATTCGTTTCCTTGTAGCATATAAAGCCAAAGAAAACACATAATGACTTGCACAGGTGATGTTGTTTTGCGGGACTCAATAATATACAAGATTTACACTCATTGGACCACTGTTGACGAGTCCATAAACATATTACTAAGTGATCGACGTAAAACCGTCACCTTTTAGCAAAATGTGGGGCATGCAACGTTGTTAGCTAGAGGACAAGTTATTCAATACTAGACTATCCATCGTTGAAGACCGCTATAGACAAATATTTTCTTAGTTGGTCATTTGTTATAAAGTGATTGAAAGAAAATGGTTAGCAAACTCGCATATTCCCGGGCTAACTTGAAAATGTTACACATAGTAAATGGCAGGGTACACATAGAATACACAAAATGATCCAATGAGGGAGCAAAAAAGGAATGTTGTGGTCACCAAAAACTGAACTTACGTTTCACAATTGCTTTATAAATGGAGTGGATGTACATGTACATTTTACCACTAAAAAAACAACACATGTTTGCAAAGGATTGTGCTGTCCATTGTATTAAGAATTGTGTATTTTTTTAAGAGAAGAAACTTATAAGTACATGATTGATAGCTTTTTAAGTGCACGCATAAGCTTTTGATTCGTGAGTAAGCGGGGTGTTTATTGTGGGTACAGTTTTGACAGAAAAAAACCGTTATGTATTTCTTTTATTCAAAACAATGATGAGATATATACATTCAAAGCATAAATTCAATCTTAGCACATTGCATTTTTCATAGTAAAATATTTGCAGTAGTAAAGTCACACCATTTAATTTTGGTTTAAAAAACAGTGTGTTTATTTGTGCCGAAAAGTCAAATGAGGTAAAAATATCCACATTCGCTCAAAAACTTATATACATAGTCATTGGAAAATAAATCGATGAAAAGGGGTTGGGGTGGGGGTATGCAAAGACCATTTAGCCAAGGGTAGTGGCCTTTTCTTTCATGACCTTTGCCCTTAAAGGCCGGGGTCGACCAAGATTTTCTGCCACCTGGTAGACAATTAAGCCTATAAGGGTAAAAAGGCGGGGCTACCTCCATCACTGTCGGTGATGCTGATAAGAGTAAACATTGCATGTGGCTCAGTCCGCTTTGCTTATATACTGGGGAAAACCCAATCTATTAAGAGGGGCTGTATACATTTTCATATAGAGGGATTTAAATCAGTATCTAATTTTATTTATGTTGTTTTGTAACATATATGTGTGAAGATGATAAAATTTCAATACTTATATATGGCATCGCTAAAACAATAATGGTTTCAAGCATGAAACTTGATCCAAGTAACATTTAGCAGTTCCCCGCTTACAAAGAATAATCAGAGGTTTTCTAGGGATATTTTTCATTCAACTGATTAAAATCCCAGTAGATTGTCATTACGATGTGAGAAGAAAATATGAACACTAATTAACAGCTGGTTGTTGAGAACTCAAATACAACGTTTATAAAACTTTCATTTGCTTTTACATATATTCATATACCCCTTATTTACCCCATATTAATCATCCTCTGGTGGGAACTAGGAACCAGAATGAAATTGGAGGGAAATGAAAGGACATCACAATAAGCAGGGAGAAATGAATATTCCAGCTTTGGAAGTAACTAAATGTCGTGGAGAAACTTTTTTCAGCTTTTGACACTGAGTTGGGATTTTAATGAAGTTCCTGTTGAGAAAAACAGTAATAGGTTTATTACAAAGTTCTTAGGACAGTGACCCACATTTTGATGACTTTGTGATAAGTCAGGTTCGGGAGACTGAAGATTGAAGAATGTCAGCATTGCTTGTGTTGTTTCGTACATCACATACAAAACTATGGTGGCTAGTGGAATGTGCAGATTGAGTAAAGTAGCTCACACCATTGGTAGGACAGAAGCTTGATTTAAATTTCGACACAGGAATTTTTGGGAGATATCAAACATAACTCAGATGTATTAATAAAATAGGAAGTTTTGCATATGATTTAACTCACATTTTTGACAATTTATCTACCAAAGATGGGACATTATGCATCTTTATTGCGGACTCATGAAGATTCTTATGTGGAACTAAAAGCAATGTGATAATTTTTTTAGCTAGGTTTTTAATAAATTTCAATAATTTTCACACCAACAGTGTTATTTATGTGATGGATTAATTTTTAATCAATGCCAAGGTAAAAGATTTTTGCCGATACATTTCTCATGCTGTGATGAGTAATCTACAGAGCACATGGCTACAGCCACTTCCTGTGTAAACAAAACATTGGTAATCTCCGCCTCCAATGTCAATCACTAGTTTAGAATTCAAAATTTTGAGCTGCTTCAGAACTTTATAAGATGAATACTCTTTTAATAATTTTTTGTTTGTAAAAATTTCGACGTCAATTGATAGCTGCCTTGGTAGCTACTTCCACTCAAAAAATTTGAATTTTTTATTCATGAATAATGCTATTAATTTGAAAATATTCTCTCTGAACTGAAAGCTGCAAAGAAAATTGAATTTCCCATTCATTTTGTAATTGGCTGCTATTTATACCTGGGCCCCGGCCTTTAAAGTCTGTTTGAAAAATCCTTTCAATTAAAATCGTGATATATGCAGAAAAAGCATAATTGAAGCAAAACTTTAAAACGTATTAATCCCCCTTTTTTAAATCTGAATTATCCGACTCGATCAGGTTAAATCTAGTATATTACAATAGTGACCACTCTTTCAATGCATCTATATGTTCTTACTTGACGTTTTTAAACACCAAAAAATACAACGTAGTATGCCCGAATTATATCTATGATGTGACAGTTGTAATAAAGATGAACATGTCATGGAGCAATTTGTTTATGCACCAACCAATCAAAATCGTATATTTATTTATTCGTTTCCTTGTAGCATATAAAGCCGGAGAAAAGACACCCGGGTAAGACAGCATACGGTTAGGCAAACGATCTGAAAGGGTCATCGAAATGCAGGTAATCTTTTTCAAGATCACTCGATATTAATTTGTTCGTCGTATATATATTAAGGTGAATTCTTACTTCTTCGGGAATATAAATATAAGTATGCTGTGTAATGTCAAAGTCGTCTTTTTTCATGTAAAGGAAAAAGGATCAATAAATGAAATATGTATTGTTCTCAAATCTCAGACTTTTGGTAGATTTTTTAAAGGTCCCACATTAACGACTTGGATACAGTTTGCATTGAATATTTATAAATTGATATTCATATATTTCGAATTTTATTTATACCAGTGAAACAATGAATATCATATATTTCGAATTTTACTTCATACTATCAAAACAGGAGGGAACTTTCGGTCATCTTCGCTGTTTTCAAAATTGTTGATAATGAGTGATAATTAAAATTTGATTTTCCATATATGTTCAAGAAAACATTAAAAAAGGGTCATCACGGGTTTTGAACCCTCAAACCTTAGCCTTGCATACTTAAACGGCTAACAAATCGACCATGGCGTCTCTTTACAGGTAATTGCTAAAAGTCATATAATGTCAATTGAATGAAAGTGATATGATACAAAACAATGTCTAGTAATAATGACAGAAGGTATCGTCATCTACTAGGAAAATAGTTTCTGCTTATAAACTAAGTGGCTAGATAGGGTTGACAAAGATAAATACACGCCAGGTTAATTTTTTAGGCGAGCGGCTAATTGAAGATGTAAAGAGGTCACGTTGGATTAACTAACTAATCCTCATTTTACTGTTGTTTTGAATTGCATGTGGCCAGAACTCGATAAATTACCGTGCATTTGCCGAATAGTGCCCGTCATGCCCAGAAACTATCAGAAAAAATGTAAACTAAAATTTAAACGGGAGATTTAAAGTAAGATTTATTTTTCGTACAAACTCCCAGGTTGTTGATAAAGATGCTAATGCGAATTTTTAGTGCAGGTTAAGCATAAACGTTTTAAAATACCTTATTCGAAACGTACAAATGACGTTTCTGGGGATTATTTTTGATACGGCGATAGTTACAAATTTTCATAAATATTGTTCACGTCATATCAACTTTGGCACGCATTTAGATTCAATTGCAAGAAACGCTCCCTTCCTTCATAGTGATGCTTTGAGTTTTTAGCTCACCTGAGCTGAAAGCTCAAGTGAGCTATTCTGATCACATTTTGTCTGTCGTCCGTCCATCTGTCCGTCTGTCTGTAAACTTTTCACATTTTCAACTCTTCTCAAGAACCACTGGGCCAATTTCAACCAAACTTGGCACAAATCGTCCTTAGCCAAAGGGGATTCCAAGTTGTGAAATTTAAGGATCAGACCCTTTTGCAAAAGGAGATAATTAGGAATTTATGTAAATTTTCGAGAAATTTTCAAAAATCTTCTTCTCATGAACCATTAGACCAGGAAAGCTGTAACTTGTGTGAAGTTTAACATATGAATATATAGAGTATATCTTTAAAAATCTTCTTCTCCGACACTAATCGGCCAGGAAAGCTGACACTTGTGTGGAAGCATCCTCAGGTAATGTAGATTCAAAGTTGTGAAAATCATGGCTCCCGGGGGTATGGTGGGGTCACAATGGGGGGGGGGGGGTCGAAGTTTTACATAGGAATATATATTGTAAATCTTTAAAAATCTTCTTCTTAGAAACTAATCAGCCGGGAAAGCTGAAACTTGTATGAAAGCATCATGAGGTAGTGTAGATTCAAAGTTCTGAAAATCATGACTCCCAGGTGTAGGGTGGGGCCACATTGGGGGATCGAATTTTTACATAGGAATATATAGAGTAAATCTTTAAAAATCTTCTTCTCAGAAACTAATCAGCCAGGAAAGCTGACACTTGTGTGAAAGCATCCTCAGTTAGTGTAGATTCAAAGTTGTGAAAATCATGACCCCCGGTTGTAGGGTTGGGCCACATTGAGGGTCGAAGTTTTACATAGAAATAGATAGAGTATATCTTTAAACATCTTCTTCTCAGAAACTAATCAGCCAGGAAAGCTGAAACTTGTGTGAAAGCATCCTCAGTTAGTGTAGATACGAAGTTGTGAAAATCATGACCCCCGGGGGTAGGGTGGGGCCACATTGGGGGTCGAAGTTTAACATAGGAATATATAGAGTAAATCTTTAAAAATCTTCTCAGAAACTAATCAGCCAGGAAAGTTGACACTTGTGTGAAAGCATCCTCAGTTAGTGTAGATACGAAGTTGTGAAAATCATGACCCCCGGTTGTAGGGTGGGGCCACACTGGGGGATCGAAGTTTTCCTTAGGAATAGAGTAAATCTTTAAAAATCTTCTTCTCAGAAACGTATCAGCCAGGAAAGCTGACACTTGTGTGGAAGCATCCTCATGTAGTGTAGATTCAAAGTTGTGAAAATCATGGCCCCGGGGGTAGGGTGGGGCCACAATGGGGTGTCAAAGTTTAACATAGGAATATATAGAGTAAATCTTTAAAAATCTTTTCCTCAGAAACTAATCGGCCAGGAAAGCTGTAACTTGTGTGGAAGCATCCTCAGGTAGCGTAGATACAAAATTGTAAAAATCATGACCCCCGGGTGTAGGGTGGGGCCAGAATGGAGGGTTGAAGTTAAACATATGAATATATAGAGTATATCTTTAAAAATCTTCTTCTCAGAAACTAATCGGCCAGGAAAGCTGACACTTGTGTGGAAGCATCCTCAGGTAACGTAGATTCAAAGTTGTGAAAATCATCGCCCCGGGGGTATGGTGGGGTCACAATGGGGGGTCGAAGTTTTACATAGGAATATATAGAGTAAATCTTTAAAAATCTTCTTCTCAGAAACTAATCAGACAAGAAAGCTGACACTTGTGTGAAAGCATCCTTAGTTAGTGTAGATTCAAAGTTGTGAAAATCATGACCCACGGGGGTAGGGGGGGGGGCACATTGGGGGTCGAAGTTTAACATAGGAATATATAGAGTAAATCTTTAAAAATCTTCTTCTCAGAAACTTATCAGCCAGGAAAGCTGAAACTTGTGTGAAAGCATCATCAGGTAGTGTAGATACGAAGTTGTGAAAATCATGGCCCCGGGGGTAGGTAGGGGTCACAATGGGGGGGGGGGGCGAAGTTTTACATAGGAAAATATATAGTTAATCTTTAAAAATCTTCTTCTCAGAAACTAATCAGCCAGGAAAGCTGAATCTTGTATGAAAGCATCATGAAGTAGTGTAGATTCAAAGTTTTGAAAATCATGACTCCCAAGTGTAGGGTGGGGCCACAATGGGGGATCGAAGTTTCACATAGGAATATATAGAGTAAATCTTTAAAAATCTTCTTCTCAGAAACTAATCAGCCAGGAAAGTTGACACTTGTGTGAAAGCATCCTCAGGTAGTGTAGATACGAAGTTGTGAAAATCATGACCCCCGGTTGTAGGGTGGGGCCACAATGGGGGATCGAAGTTTTACATAGGAATATATATAGTTAATCTTTAAAAATCTTCTTCTCAGAAACTAATCAGCCAGGAAAGCCGAAACTTGTATGAAAGCATCATGAAGTAGTGTAGATTCAAAGTTGTGAAAATCATGACTCCCAAGTGTAGGGTGGGGCCACAATGGGGGATCGAAGTTTTACATAGGAATATATAGAGTAAATCTTTAAAAATCTTCTTCTCAGAAACTTATCAGCCAGGAAAGCTGACACTTGTGAGGAAGCATCCTCATGTAGTGTAGATTCAAAGTTGTGAAAATCATGACCCCCGGTTGTAGGGTTGGGCCACATTGAGGGTCGAAGTTTTACATAGAAATAGATAGAGTATATCTTTAAAAATCTTCTTCTCAGAAACTAATCAGCCAGGAAAGCTGAAACTTGTGTGAAAGCATCCTCAGTTAGTGTAGATACGAAGTTGTGAAAATCATGACCCCCGGGGGTAGGGTGGGGCCACATTGGGGGTCGAGGTTTAACATAGGAATATATAGAGTAAATCTTTAAAAATCTTCTCAGAAACTAATCAGCCAGGAAAGTTGACACTTGTGTGAAAGCATCCTCAGTTAGTGTAGATACGAAGTTGTGAAAATCATGACCCCCGGTTGTAGGGTGGGGCCACACTGGGGGATCGAAGTTTTCCTTAGGAATAGAGTAAATCTTTAAAAATCTTCTTCTCAGAAACGTATCAGCCAGGAAAGCTGACACTTGTGTGGAAGCATCCTCATGTAGTGTAGATTCAAAGTTGTGAAAATCATGGCCCCGGGGGTAGGGTGGGGCCACAATGGGGTGTCAAAGTTTAACATAGGAATATATAGAGTAAATCTTTAAAAATCTTTTCCTCAGAAACTAATCGGCCAGGAAAGCTGTAACTTGTGTGGAAGCATCCTCAGGTAGCGTAGATACAAAATTGTAAAAATCATGACCCCCGGGTGTAGGGTGGGGCCAGAATGGAGGGTCGAAGTTAAACATATGAATATATAGAGTATATCTTTAAAAATCTTCTTCTCAGAAACTAATCGGCCAGGAAAGCTGACACTTGTGTGGAAGCATCCTCAGGTAACGTAGATTCAAAGTTGTGAAAATCATCGCCCCGGGGGTATGGTGGGGTCACAATGGGGGGTCGAAGTTTTACATAGGAATATATAGAGTAAATCTTTAAAAATCTTCTTCTCAGAAACTAATCAGACAAGAAAGCTGACACTTGTGTGAAAGCATCCTTAGTTAGTGTAGATTCAAAGTTGTGAAAATCATGACCCACGGGGGTAGGGGGGGGGGCACATTGGGGGTCGAAGTTTAACATAGGAATATATAGAGTAAATCTTTAAAAATCTTCTTCTCAGAAACTTATCAGCCAGGAAAGCTGAAACTTGTGTGAAAGCATCATCAGGTAGTGTAGATACGAAGTTGTGAAAATCATGGCCCCGGGGGTAGGTAGGGGTCACAATGGGGGGGGGGGGGCGAAGTTTTACATAGGAAAATATATAGTTAATCTTTAAAAATCTTCTTCTCAGAAACTAATCAGCCAGGAAAGCTGAATCTTGTATGAAAGCATCATGAAGTAGTGTAGATTCAAAGTTTTGAAAATCATGACTCCCAAGTGTAGGGTGGGGCCACAATGGGGGATCGAAGTTTCACATAGGAATATATAGAGTAAATCTTTAAAAATCGTCTTCTCAGAAACTAATCAGCCAGGAAAGTTGACACTTGTGTGAAAGCATCCTCAGGTAGTGTAGATACGAAGTTGTGAAAATCATGACCCCCGGTTGTAGGGTGGGGCCACAATGGGGGATCGAAGTTTTACATAGGAATATATATAGTTAATCTTTAAAAATCTTCTTCTCAGAAACTAATCAGCCAGGAAAGCCGAAACTTGTATGAAAGCATCATGAAGTAGTGTAGATTCAAAGTTGTGAAAATCATGACTCCCAAGTGTAGGGTGGGGCCACAATGGGGGATCGAAGTTTTACATAGGAATATATAGAGTAAATCTTTAAAAATCTTCTTCTCAGAAACTTATCAGCCAGGAAAGCTGACACTTGTGAGGAAGCATCCTCATGTAGTGTAGATTCAAAGTTGTGAAAATCATGGCCCCGGGGGTAGGGTGGGGCCACAATGGGGTGTCAAAGTTTAACATAGGAATATATAGAGTAAATCTTTAAAAATCTTTTTCTCAGAAACTAATCGGCCAGGAAAGCTGTAACTTGTGTGGAAGCATCCTCAGGTAGCGTAGATACAAAATTGTGAAAATCATGACCCCCGGGTTTAGGGTGGGGCCAGAATGGAGGGTCGAAGTTAAACATATGAATATATAGAGTATATCTTTAAAAATCTTCTTCTCAGAAACTAATCGGCCAGGAAAGCTGACACTTGTGTGGAAGCATCCTCAGGTAACGTAAATTAAAAGTTGTGAAAATAATCGCCCCGGGGGTAGAGTGGGGTCACAATGGGGGGTCGAAGTTTTATATAGGAATATATATAGTAAATCTTTAAAAATCTTCTTCTTAGAAACTAATCAGCCAGGAAAGCATCATGAGGTAGTGTAGATTCAAAGTTCTGAAAATCATGACTCCCAGGTGTAGGGTGGGGCCACAATGGGGGATCGAAGTTTTACTTAGGAATATATAGAGTAAATCTTTAAAAATCTTCTTCTCAGAAACTAATCAGCCAGGAAAGCTGTAACTTTGGGGTGTCAAAGTTTAACATAAGAATATATAGAGTAAATCTTAAAAAATCTTCTTCTCAGAAACTAATCGGCCATAGAATAAAAATAGAGTAAATCTTTAAAAATCTTCTTCTCAGAAACTAATCGGCCAGGAAAGCTGACACTTTTGTGGAAGCATCCTCAGGTAATGTAGATTGAAAGTTGTGAAAATCATGGCCCCGGGGGTAGGGTGGGGTCACAATGGGGGGTCGAAGTTTTACATAGGAATATATATAGTAAATCTTTAAAAATCTTTTTCTTAGAAACTAATCAGCCAGGAAAGCTGAAACTTGTATGAAAGCATCATGAGGTAGTGTAGATTTAAAGTTCTGAAAATCATGACTCCCAGATGTAGGGTGGGGCCACAATGGGGGATCGAAGTTTTACATAGGAATATATATATAGTAAATCTTTAAAAATCTTCTTCTCAGAAACTAATCAGCCGGCAAAGCTGAAACTTGTGTGGAGGCATCCTTAGGTAGTGTAAATTCAAAGTTGTGAAAATAATTACCCCTGGATGTAGGTTAGGGCCACAAAAGGGGTTCGAATTTTAACATATGAATATATAGAGTAAATCTTTAAAAATCTTCTTCTCAGAAACTAATCAGCCAGGAAAGCTGAAACTTGTGTGAAAGCATCCTCTGGTAGTGTTAGATACAAAGTATGTATTATGTATTATTGTACATTGTCAAGATAGTTTGTATTATGACTCCATTAAGCTGATTTTATCATACCTATTGTTTCTCAGGTGAGCGATGTGACCCATGGGCCTCTTGTTTTCTTGAGCTGGGATTTCTGTTAAGAGGCGAAGTCTTAAACCCGATTTGGATTGAGTGAGCAGTATGTGCAAAACCTTACAGTTTTAACAAACGGTTGTAACACTTAGTTAGATTTTTATTATACGAAGACGCAATGAATTTCAAGGTTAAACACCAAAGGTCAATTTGGATTTGAAACATTGTAGAATAAGAGAGGACACTGCTTTTGTAAATGTAACAAAATCTGATATACAATGAATGCTCTAATAGCATTAGTTTTAACTGGTCAAATGTCAGTGTGACTCTTCTCAGGAAAAAAGAAGTGGCTTCAATACATATATGCGATTACAATGTATGTTGCATATACTACTTGTAATTGGTCTTTTTTACGATTTTCTATCTTCTAGCAATGTTTGATAATTCTAGATTATCTGGAATTATTATACTCATAAATTCCATAAATCTGCCTTCAATGTCTTGTTCTGTTTATAATACGAAAAGTGCTCAAGAAACTGCTTGGCTCAGGGGGTCCACGGAGACAAACTCTCCAAAGTTAAAGAGCTCGAGCCACCGATGCAAGGTTACAACCGGTTTCAAGTTTGATCTCAAATGGTATATTTATTCCTTTATATCCATAGCGGCAAAATTTGCAATTACTTTGTGAAGTGCATGGATACCACCGGTGAAGTTTGAAGGATAAAGAACATTTATAGGATGAAAAAAATAATTTGAGGCTGTGGATCGGAAAACCTTTAGAGGTCAATACTAAATGGCCGGAAGACCCAGAAAAGGGGTTCGTGTGTTTGTATGTTCCCTTTTTATGTGTTAATTAAGTAAATGAGTGAAATTGAAAAGGGAATTACTGCTAAAAGCGGACGTCGAAGCATTATCTTGGTCATGCATTTTAGGTGCTGAAGGAAGTTTAGGTTTTAATCCCCCCAACGTACCCCCTTCCCCGAGCTAACAAAGTGAGCTTGCTCTCAAGACCTTTAGTTGGAGCAGGTTCAAGTTTTTGAAACAGTTGTCCTATGATGGTGATAACTTAGTTTCTTATGGTCCTAGCTTCACCAAACTTGCCAGGATGGTGCCTCTTATGATATTGATGTACTGAACAGGTTTGAATGCTGATTCTGGGCCAAAATATTTGGATGCTGAATGAGGTTAATACTTTCAAGCTAGTTATGTTTTTGAGTATGTGCCCTTTGTATGATTATAGTTTGCTAATTATTCTAACTTCAGTAACCCCGCATGGATGATGCGTCTTACCCATGCTCTTGACAGGCTTGAATGCAAAAGTTTCGGATATTAAATAAGGTTACGGTTTATGGAGCTGTTTAAAAGGTTTCACGTTATACAGTACTAGTTAGTACCATATGACATTTAATAGGACACAATATCGTATAGTACCATTGATGAAATATTGTATTATAAAATTTGGTATGATATGATTTTGATATGAATTTGTCAAAACACACTTTTGTATCCAATATTTATAAATGATCATTAATTATGATTTTTATATTGATATTATGGTGGTCTTGTGGCCATATATACATATTTTATCGATTATAAAATAATTCTTCATAACTACAGATTTGTAGGAAACCGTATGCATTAATGTGTGTAACGTCATGAACAGATTATTTCGACATCTAAGCGTATGTGTGAATAAATGATGTATGCAAGAAACGAAAAGTTTCATTTGGAGGTGGGGTGACAGCATTTTATCTGAAATTCTTATCTGGAACAGTAATAAAAGTTCGACGTTAAAAACAAAATTTTATTAATTAAAATTAATGCCGATTATATTATTATGTCGTTTATGATTATTAACATGATTATGTTAAATTAATTTAAATTAAATTAAAAACGAGATACGACCCACTCCTTTTTTGAAATAAAACAAAAAAGTTTGTATTCTTTTTTTCCCAGTCCGCTGCATCAGAAAAGAAAATGTAAACACATTGTCTCATATTAATGTATAAAGTTGCTATAATTTCCTCGCTTGCGCGGTATATCATTATGTAAGAAAAAGAGCACACAAAAGATCAAATTGCGAAATTATATATTGCAAAGTTACCCAATAGTATTACTATTGTTAGAAATCGTACACATACACTGATATAATTAACCCGTTGACTTTATTATTTTGTCTATTTCCGTCAGTAAACTGTGATATTTATATGATTTATGAAAACAAGGCATTTCTTTTCAAACTAAAGGTTCAGACAATCACTCGAGGATTGTTTGCTGGGACTGTGTTGTTTGGAGTTTGGTGTACTCTGACTGTCCCCGCTCAATCTTTACAATCGGATCTCGTATCTGGATCATTGATAACAGCTGGGTCAATCGGCATAGCGGCTCTAGCAGGTTATGCATAGATTAGTATTCATTTCTTCTCGTGGAATATATGACGAAATTCATAAGCTTTTTAAGGAATTAAGGAATGTACGTTAACATGTTGGTTTATGGGCTATGTTTACAGCAAGCGCTGCTTTGGCAAGCATGTCTGGTTTAAAAAACCATAGGAATTGCAACTGCAGGGATCAACCCCAAGAACCAGAGGTGTCCTGCGATGTCATTCTGGCTGCAGAGAGGGAAAAATGTGAACAGGAAAAGCAAGGTATTTTTTTCTCATGTAATTTTATCTATATATAATATAAAACTGTTAGCATATGGCACTTACCAGTGTTAAAACATTAAATAGTGATTGTAATTCGGCCCCGATGCTAACAAAAGTCGAGGAGAACTTTGTAAAGATAAGTTTTTTTGGCGGGTTTCATGAATTTGTCAAAACACACTTTTGTATCCAAGAACTAGAGGTGTCCTGCGATGTCATTCTGGCTGCAGAGAAGGAAACATGTGAACAGGAAAAGCAAGGTATTTTTTTCTCATGTAATTTTATCGATATATAATATAAAACTGTTAGCATATGGCACTTACCAGTGTTAAAACATTAAATAGTGATTGTAATTCGGCCCCGATGCTAACAAAAGTCGAGGAGAACTTTGTAAAGATAAGTTTTTTTGGCGGGTTTCAGCTTGTACACAATTTTAAACCTGATTGTTAACAATTACAGAACGTTTGAACAATCAACAAAGTTTGTGAAGGGAATTTACAAAATAAGCTGACTAAAATAAAAGACTAGAATAAATGGATGACTTTCTGATATGTTCATACAAACTGCATTTATCAAAGTAAACAATCGTGTCGTTATGTCTGAGCTAATAAAACTTATCAACAATACACGACATATGGACTTTTTGTTTCTTCAACCGAAAACAATTACAAAGGTAAAACCTAGACCTACACGATAAACGTCCAAAACATCCATTAAACAGATTTACCATGTACATTTTGAAGAAAAATATAAAAGCACTATTTACCATAAAAGTCACCGTATCTACACTATTCTTGAAAATACTTCTTTATTAACAAATTATTGCTCTTTAACAAGATCATTAGACCGCGTGACTAGGTACCTGTATTCATGCTTCCTTCGACAAAATGCATTTTAAAATGTACAAAAGTGTCTACAACAATTCTATTGACACGCATGTTTACATTTAATAATAATATCGATCAAGAAAACAGTAATGAACATGGGTTAAGGTTATGAAACCAATTTTTAACTAAAACAAGAAGAGGAGAATTCTGTTCAAATACGTTTCAGCAGATATAAAAGTTATAACCGATCACCCCGTAATCCGAATATCAACAGCTGTAGCTAGGAGTTGTCCCTCTAGCTTCAATATATATCAATCAACACAACAACATAAAAGGGGGTGGCTGAAACCTTAAGAAACAACCCTTCATTCACCTATGATATCATCGTATGAAGAGATTTACAATTTCACAAGAGTATGGTTATTTAAAATGTATATGAATTTTATTAAGGAGTGCAGAGTAGGACTACGAACTTAAAAGATATTGGTGAAAATGATCTACGTTCCCGCCTTTCTGATATACTATCGTAAATTTATATTGTTGAAATAGATTTTATCGAAATAGATAGTAGCAGAACGTCATGTATTTCTTTGAAATGTCAAACCGTGAATACTGTAGTTGATCTTTTTTTCAGATTTGGAAGACGAAGTACGAGAGGGTATGTATATTAAATCATGCATCACAATTTTTTAAAAAAAAGTCATTAATAATATTCATATTACTTAAATTATATAAAGAGAATAATGGTACCCTTGTCTATATCACAGCCTGTATCAGCCCGAGACTCCAATATCAGCCCCAGGGCCGAGAGATGATATTGGTCGAAGTCCGTTGCAGGCTGTGATGTGGAAAAATGATATCCATTATTATATTTATCACATACTTAGTAATAGAATTAAAATCTTAAACAAATTGATTTTAAATATGATATGAAAGTAGTCTGTATATGTATTAAATTAAAATTTTGTTTAAAAAACATGCAGCTACAGAACTGAAATTTTCTACGGTTTTAAAAGTTAACTGCTCTAAAATATTTAGTAGCATTTGAAGTTTAAGACTGCACTTAAAAATGTCGACTATAACAAATGCTTTATTTTTCATCTATGAATATGCGCAAATGTTAAATCGGAAAGTGTGGTAAGGATCTGTATCAGCAATAGAGGGCTGATAACCTGTATCAGCCCCGGAGACCGATAAGAGTTTTATTAAATATGCAAACAACATATATTTTCTTTACTAAGTACGCAACTTTTTAAACTTATATGCATCATGTATGCTTTTCTTCAAACATTGGGTTAGTTTTAAATAGAAATTACTCCTGTTCCGGAGATACAATACTAGCGGAAGCAATTCTGTAATAACGATGTACAGGAACCCACTCTGGTGAATAGATGCCCAATATTTTATTGTAAAATTTGAATAACCGAAACCCTTATGCGAATCATAAGTTTCATAAGACTAATATATTTAGGACGATAAAAAAATTTATTTAAAAAATAAACCCTTTGAACTACAATGACTCAAAGCGATCATTACATTAAAGTCTTTAAAAAAGATTTATCAAAAGTAATGAGTTTGTCACGCGCGTCTTTCGTTGTGCCTACACATTTTTGGGCCACAAGCCATTTCGCAGTCACGATTAAGATATATCGGCGCTTCGGCGTGTTGTGCGACAGCGCCATAACAAGATGTGCTAAATTTTGTTTTCGTGACAGCTTGTTGTTTGCATAAAGTGACAACAGCCTAAGTTTGTACTCTTTTTTCGTTTTGGATTTAGTTTGCAGAGCGACCAATCGAGAGAACTGTCTCGTATCTTATGGACAAGCTGAGGTGGATGCATGCACCGCATGCACGGATAAGTTTGACGACAAAATTGGATGTGATGAAAATGCTGATTGCTTCTTTGCAAATGGAGTTTGTACCTACAATGCTTAATTTTAACAAGGGCACCGCAAAGCGGAGCATCCTCGTGAAATGAAAATTTTGTGCGGGGAAATGCATTATTCAGAAATAACTATGTAATTAAAGAGACAAAATATTTAACTCGATTAAAACTATTTGAATTAAAATGTTTTGTTTATTCTATCCCCATGCACGCTCTGTGTGTATCCATGGGGGATGGGTGCATTTACGTGGTTGTACAATTGCTCCCATTCCACAAACATGTTAAACTTTAGTAGTATTGTTTAATATTCTCTTTATCCAGTGACATGCATTACGCATTTAGACAATTAGTGTGGACAAATTTAAGTTTCATATCGAAAAGGAAACTTAGCTAAGATCTGGTAATTTATAGTCTGCTCTATGAAAAAAAATCGTGTTGACATGTCGTAATTTTAACCCCCATATTTTAAAAAGAGTAGATATCTTCAGCTATTAACATGAAATGAATTCCCGGTTGATCATGTTGACGATGTATGTCAAAGTCTCTTCTGAATTATGAACCTGTTCTTGTCTAAGTAATTCGTTTAATATAGCCCGAAATTCAGCTCAGACGGCTGCTTGTTTCGATTAAATTATGGTGAGCTTAATCTCCTGCTTGCTTTAGTTTTTCACTTTGGACATCCTTTCAACTCCAATTTCTCAAAAATGCTTGCTTTTTACATGTACCTCTACAGGGCTTACATCCAACAATATATCAAGTTGTTGATTTGAAATGTTTACTTTCACGAACCGGAAGTCGTACATAATTTTCTTAGTGTTGTAATTCTAACGATATATTAAAAAATATGTAATTCCTTGAAAATAAATAGGGTTTGTCCTTTAAACATGCTTATGAAGTGTAGGAAGTTTGATACACATGCATGCGAGGGTTTTCTTTAAATTTTGCTGAAAAGGCTGAAATGGACATACACAAACGCACAGCAGCGATGCTATATCCCCCTCGCAACAAGTTGCGCGAGGGGATAATAAATAACACCCTCGAAAAGCAATCGAAGGCAAGATTTCTGTATTATGTCATTTTCTGCTTATTTTCTTATCGACCATACATGTGCATTTCATGTGCATGAGTAACAAATTGTAGCAGTTAAAGTTGTTTGGCAAGAATATGCTATTGCTTTCAACTTAGTCGCTACCTAAGAAAACAATAATAGTGCTTGTTGACTAAAATCCTGTTGGAAGGACGCGATAGAAATTCATTCGACCCGTTTGTAGAAACAAATAGACCCTTCCACAATGAACGTCTTATAACACATCATTTGATACTCATTCAGAAATATTTTAATCACCATTTAAAAAAAAATCATTAATGATTTTCACACCTATACTTACCATTAAAAAAATACACTATTATTATTTACTTTCATATAAGAATTAAACCAACTGGCGATGATAATATTTCGACTGTGTAAGCCTAGTTTTATCAAAGAAACTTTATGACCCCCAAATAAAGATAAAAAGCAGTTTTGTTAACTTGGATATGGTTTTTTGACATGGATTTGGTAATAAAATTAACAAATGAGATAGTTTTTATACAATTAAAGATTTTGCTATTGTAAACCTTCCCATAGGAGATAAAATACGTATTGTCCACTGCTGGATTATCGCTGTGAATTTCGGGAGTTGAATGGTATAGTTTAAATCAATAATTCTATCAGTTTACACATATAAAGGGTTTTAAGAAAGTTCGTTCTGGTTGTAAATTGACAAAAATAAATTGATAAAAACAATATTTTTGTTTCAAATTCACACTGGTTATACTAGAGATTTTTCTCTCAACATATCATCAGTTATCCTCCCCTATGTGCACTCTCTGGTGGTGTCATAGAGTGATGTAAACATTTATGTCTATTACGTCATCAAACAAAATGACGAGTTCGGTGAAAAAGCAGACGTCTTGCACAAGTGTCGATACTGTCAACGAACGAGCCCAGGCTTTGGCTTTATTAGATGCAGGATTAAGTGTGAAGGATGTGGCTAAACAACTGTGTAAAAGTGAGCGATGGGTAACAAAGTGGAGACGCAGGCGAGAGCAAAATAAACAGCTCACCGACCAACCGAGATCGGGCCGACCGTCGAAGATAGTAGGCGTAGTAAAAAGGAAAGTCGAGAACATAAAATACAAAAGAGGAAAATCAACAAGAAAATGCAGCAAGGAACTCAAGAACTCGGGCTTTAATGTGAGTCATGTGACTGTGTTTAATTATTTACGAAAAGTAAAAAAATGGAAGGCATTTAAGCGATCAAGAAATCAGCTTCTGACGAAAACACAACGACAAAAAAGATTGAAATTTGCTCGTGATCACAAACACTTGACAGCTGAAGACTGGGAGAACTACATCTTCAGTGACGAATCTTCAAAATATTTGTTTCATGTTCCGAACCGACAAGACGATGTTGTGTGGGGGTCCCAGTCGGATGAGGTACCCGACGTCAGCTGCGTCAAGTCAAGCGCCAAAGTCATGATCTGGGGTGCAATGGGAGTAAACGGTTTGTCAAAGCTACACATTGTTCCATCCGGCAAAACTATAAATGCAAAATATTATGTGGATAAAATTCTTCAAAAAGAACTTAAACCTGCACTGAATCGACAAAAAAACACTGGCAGGATTGATGAACGAAAGTTGATTCAATATCTAGGACACGCTACGTTTGTTCAAGATGGTGCGACACCTCACACTGCCCTAGTAACACGAATTGGTGTAAAGATAATTTACCAAACTTTATTTCGAAAGAAGAATGGCCGGGCAATTCCCCTGATCTAAACTGCATAGAAAATCTCTGGAGTATTCTGGACAGTGAGGCCTACAAGGATCCGCGCCCGACATCCATGGACCAATTACGCCGCCGTCTTCAACGAGCATGGAGGGAGATAGCTGCAATAATGTAGCCCTCTCCCGATTTTTTTTTGTTTTTTTTTTGGGAGAGGGCTACAACTCCATAGGATCTCCGTAATGGTGCAAGTGCGGGAGTGATTCACTCCCGCAACGATTTCGTCTCAAATCGTACATAAATGACAATAACATTTGCATTTCTTACCTGAACTCAAACATTGTAGATGTCTATGGCATAAATTAATCCAAAAATATCAAGTATAGTCTATATATCGGTTATTTTTCGTGTATGTCAACAACGAAAGTTGAATTTGTCCGCCATGTTTACTGACCTTGACCGGTTTTATTTTGGGACAGCCAATGAGAATTCAGGAGCGGATCTTGAACTGAATATAGGAATTCCCCTATTTTAAACATAATTAACGCGGTAAATATGAATTTTCCATTATATACCATTTCCTTAATTGATGTTTTAGTGATATAACGAGGTAAGATCGATTATTTACACTGACATTCACGTTAACAAGCGCATCAAAACTCCAAGCGTACATCCCATAAAATCACGCGAGAACTGTCATGGCTGCTGAAAAAGACGACTGGTAAACATGCTGATGTGTTTTATCTGGTTTTGGTTTATATACGGTTAATTTGTTCAACCTGAATTAAAAAATCATTTTATCTAAAGGAAGTCAAATATAAAATCGATCTTTTTAGACCGAAGTCAGCCGCATTAAAAAATTAATTTTGCACCATTACGGAGATCCTGTGGAATTGTAGCCCTCTCCAGTAAACATCAGATATAAAAAATTGGAGAGGGCTACATTATTGCAGCTAGGAGGGAGATACCTCAGAAACATTTGATTTCTTTAATTCATTCAATGCCAAACAGAATTAAAAATGTACTGAAAAACAAAGGTGGTCTATCTGGTTATTAAAAACTAGAGATACTGTGAGCAAGCTCACAATTGATACCCCCCGCTAAGAAAAAAATCATAACGCGTGTATTTTTTGCTATTATAGACAATATTGGATGAATCTATTTCACTGTCCATTTTCTATAAATAACAACTGCTTTATTTTTGAAAACTGTTAATTTTTAGCTTCTAATATTTCCATTAATACAAGACATGACACAGACAGAATTTAGCTTTTTTGAAACAATGACCTTGAACTTTCTCAATTGACCTTGGGTCAAGGTCATGACACACCCTTTAATCATAAGCAATCTTTGTGTGAAGTAAGAACTTCCAATGTTTCCCCATAAGAAAGATATGGACCGGACACGAATTTTGCACTTTTTCTGCCAGTGACCTTGACCTTGCCCAAATGACCTTGGGTCAAGGTCATGACACACCCTTAGGTCATAAGCAATCTTTGTGTGAAGTAAGAACTTCCAATGTTTCCCCATAAGAAAGATATGGACCGGACACGAATTTTGCACTTTTTCTGCCAGTGACCTTGACCTTACCCAAATGACCTTGGGTCAAGGTCATGACACACCCTTAGGTCATAAGCAATCTTTGTGTGAAGTAAGAACTTCCAATGTTTTCCCATAAGAAAGATATGGACCGGACATGATTGCACAGACAGACGGACAGACAGACGGACAGACGGACGGACGGACAAGGTGATTCCTATATACCCCCCCAAACTTTGTTTGCGGGGGGTATAATAAAAAAACTAACAAACGAGTTGTTTATTAATGAATCTAGGCTAAAGTAAATCACGGAACGAACTTTCTTAACACCCTTTACATGTAAATGTATTCCTAGAGGAGAGAAAGTTGTAGCCCCAGTCTAGCTTCCATTTGGAGTGATGAAGGACCTCAGCAGGAATTTTTTTATTTGAACCAATCCAAATTAGTTTTGTTTTTGTTGCTTTTTAAACCAGACAGGAGATGTTTGTGAAACACTTATTCCCCTCCCGTGAAAACATCCACAAAGAAAATGAATGTTAACTGCAAATATTTTCTAAGTCCAAAGGGCATAACTCTGTTGAAAATTGCTCTATCATACCTAAAATTAAATTGACCTCGATATTATTTAGATAAACATGCATACTAAATTTCATATCAATATATGCACCCTCTGCAAAGAAAATGAGCGGGAACTGCAAATAACTGGAATTTTTCTACGTCCAAGGGCCATAACTCTGTCGAGAATGGCTCGAACGTACCCAATATCAAATTTGACCTACATTTTATCATGAAAACCTGAATACAAAATTTCATTTCAATATGTTTATCCTTTAATTTGCGAAGAAAATGAACGGAAACTGTTGGTGGACTGAGCGACCGACAGACAGCAGCAAAGCAATATCCCCTCCCTTCTCCGAAGGGGGGCATCAAAATTTGCCTATAGTTCTCCATCAAGGATAAGACATTTATCGTTTGCATATTGGGATATTTTGTTCTCTTTACCATTAACAACAATACCTTTTTATATCAGTGTTTTGTTTAATAAGAGATAGAACTAGGCTCTTGTTGCTATAGCAACAAAAAGGTCTTCCGTTCCTCATGTTTTAATCTGTACAAAACATCCACTTACCTTGTAAACAGAAAATAAATGGATATAATATAGATTGTACCGGGATTCCCAAAAAATAAACAAAACAAAAAGACAAAATGTCAATTTTTGAGTACTTTCTGTGACGACTGGAAGTTAGGCCGGATCATACAGAACATAGTAAACATATCTACATACATTGTTTTGTCTTTCCTCAAAGTTTGTATGTTCAAGTTTTTGTTAATTTGTTGTTAATATCTCGTTGAGAAAAGGTTTTTGTATCGGGACCGGAAACGAACAAATGGAAGTGATTAAAGAAATTGAAAGTATTATTTTAGTACATTTACCTACGATGCATTACTGTTCATCACATTGAGTAAAATGTTTAAAAAAATCTAAAGTTAAAAATTAAAACTTCTGTTGCTTGAACGCTTCGTAGTGAGAACCGGGAGTGACGTACGACTAAATGAAACCTCTTGAATACATGTTCAATCAAATGTCCATTATCCATACAAGTTTTTTGTCTTGATCTCTCACAGTTTCTGAGCTCTTGTGGGTACTTTGTTTTTGATAAGGAAGGCTACCTGAGATATTTGAGAGTTCTCACCGGAAGTAGAATTTTTTTTTTTTTTTTTTTACCATCTGTAGATGACTTTTGTATTTTTATAGCTAAAATGTTATCCTATGCTAAATAACTAACAGATTTAAAAAAAATCAAAATTGGGTGTACTTCCTGGTCGACCGGAAGTTACGCCGGATAAAACAAAATAGCGTTAACACATGTACAAACATAAGTCTATCATCCCACAAAGTTTGGTTGTTCAAGTCGTCACCATTTTAGAGATCTCGTCGAAATAAGGATTTTAGTCTCGGGACAGGAAACGGACAAACGGAAGTGCTCAATGTAAATTGTATTGAACATTTCTTGTATACTTGCATATTTCACATTATTATTTATCAAAGTAACTGAAATTATCGAATGAAAACAGTTAAACGGATAAACAACTTGATTTGTTTGAACTCTTCCCGTGTGGACCGGAAGTGACGGTCGACAAAATGAAACTGGTTAAACACATCTTCAATCAAATGTCTATCATCCGTGAAAGTTTCTTGCTTTGATCACTTTTAGTTTCTGAATCTCGTTGGTACAAAATGTGATTTAAAAAAGCTACCTGAGATAATTGAGATATCTCACCGAAAGTAGAATTTTTTTGTTTATATAACATCGCATAGATAAACTATGTATAGATTTAGACTTATATATTTATTATATGGAAAAGGAATTTAATGCGTAAAAAAATTTATATATTTAAAGTGCTTCCGGTGACGACCGGAAGTTACGCCGAACAAAACAAAATAGTTTAAACACATCTACAGCTATAGGTCTATCATCTCACAAAGTTTGGATGTACTTGCCGATTCTGAGATCTCGAGGGAACAAGGTTTTTTGATGCGGGACAGGAAACGTACGACCGAAAATAAATTTTTAAAAAATGAAAAATACGGCTCGAGATATTATCATTCTCTATCATCCCTGAAAATTTCAGGGAAATCTATCAAGCCATCTCTGAGAAATTCTGCCGACAAAAAGGGGGAAAAAAAGAAAGAAAGAAAGAAACAAAGAAAAAACATTACAATCACTATAAGGTCTTCCGTTGGAAACGGAAGACCTTAAAGCTGAACACCGCTCGTAAATAGGCACTGTCCGCCGTATTTCTCTTTTATCACTGCTGTCCCTACAACCCTTATATAAGGGACAGACCTCTAAACAGTTCAAAGTACTTCGCTGTAGAGGTCTCACCTGTGTGGACGTACATTTTGTCTCGCCGTGTTACTCGGTCGCGATGAAATTATCAAATTTTACGCACCTTTTTGAAGCCAGGAGAATACGAACATCAAATAAATTGGTCAATGCATTATTTACGAACAGAAAATGAACATAAGATAAGAAAAAAATGCATAAAATCTAAAGACCACGCAAGGAATACTACATGTCGGCCACGAGGTTCAGATGTGCAATCGGGTGTAACGAAATCGAAGGGTTTATATACCAGGTATCTGCGTGACGGTGCCTATTTACGAGCGGTGTTCAGCTTTAATGATACATACAAGGAGAACGAAAGCGTGGAAGGCGAAAAGATACCTGGCGTACAGTGTTATTATGAGACTTGTAAGAAAATTGAAAAACCTTCGGGAGGGCAAACACAATGACACAAGACAAAGTAGAGAAAAAGCCGCTTTAATTGACCTATGTGACCTATGGAACGAATTGGATTTAATCAAGTTGGTCAAAAAACAAGGAAGA
Organism: Magallana angulata; assembly: GCF_025612915.1. Taxonomy (NCBI): domain Eukaryota; kingdom Metazoa; phylum Mollusca; class Bivalvia; order Ostreida; family Ostreidae; genus Magallana; species Magallana angulata. The sequence continues at coordinate 13,300,937 of NC_069115.1, forward strand.
GTGAAGCTAGCCAATGACTGTATTTACAATGACCACTTTCTTTACATTGAATTGTATCGCTGATTTCATACTTGGTCTATTGGTACTGGAACTTGAGCAGCGACCGCTGTTTTAAATGTGTATCGTTTGCAATTGGCTAACCTATAATACATTGATGAAAATTTAGATAATTAATAAATGTTATTTTTCTTTAAGTGTGAATACAATTTAAATTGGGAGAAACTTTCTTTTTGTTTCAATACAAACTTTATATGTATCTATACTACTATATTGAAATAGTAGACTCGAAATTTTGGGCTTTAATACCGAGAAATCGGAATAGTACTATCTTTCGTTTTATATATTTTAAACATCATTGGTACTTAAAGATTTCCTATTTGTTTTTATTTTTTTCTCAATCAAGCTTCGCTAATAAAAAATCAACGAAAATTCTTTTTAAAAAATCCAAAAATCATCTGAATTTTTTCGGATTTTACAATCTTAAGCATGCGCATTACATTCACGCTAAACCATGGGAGGTCTTTTGTTTTGGTTTCCACAATATCACATTTGCATAGATAAACTATTATACGAATATGTGTAAATTTTCATTGAAAATCTGTCATATATTCGGTTTATCAAAGGAAAAACGGGAAATAACTTTAACTCAGTGATTTTATATTTAAAAAAATCTCGACAGTTATGAATTTCAGCATTGTGTTTAAATTCGAAGCAAGTAAAAAAACGTCGGTGAAAAAGTGTTTAATTCTTTATTATATGAATCAAATTTTAAATGAAAGGTAATTATAGCCTCAAAATGGTTTGTTATGAATAGATTTACTGTTATTTTCAATGCAGCTTCATTAATTTTCTCCAAAATCGTTTCGGAGCGATTCTGCTATTTTTGCTACGTAACGGGTATATGGGAGGCATTTAAACTGTTGTGAAGCCGTGTCCCGACACACATATTTTTCTAACTACTTTTCTAACAGAGTTTAGTGAAATTAATAGCATTATTGTAGACTGAAAGTTTGGTTATGTAAATGTCAACAATACGGTGGTCGATGTATGTGTTACGTAAATGTCCGATATCATATGCAATGTCAACCCGTGCACGCACGGGTCAAAGTCTCGTTTCATTTAAACAAACTGTTCGGATGAAGTTGCGGCCTAAAAAGAAGAAATACATGCTGAAAGTGACTTTGGAAAACAATATTTGATTAAGACGTTTGATATAAAATGGAAACAGTCGATGAATCAATTCACAATTACTATAATGTTTTAAACAATGAAGTTTGGACTGAAGTCGCTTAAAAGGTTTGACCAGTAAAAAAATAAATTTTTATTTTCTGATTATCCACTTCAATATTTTGAATTATTTTTTAACAACAGTGGTTATCCAAATATCTCTAACGAAACAAAACTATAAAGTAGTAGTTCGCTAAATTTCTAACAAATAAACAACATAAGAAGAAATCTTGCTTTGAGGGATACATGTACAACAGCAATAGAAAAGGAGGACGTTCTTTGCCCAGGCTATAGCAATGGGCATTATTATACATATGGACAGTGAATCTGGTAAGATTTAATCCATTCCCCCTTGTCACGACACCCTTTGGCTTGATCAGTAAAACAAAGATTTTTTTCAATTTTATAATTTTATTTTTTATATAAAACAAAACATGTACATATATACAAAATGAATAGAAATGAGACAGAAAGGGTTCAACTGCCAAGGTACCAGCTTCGGTATTTTCGGTGGAATCCGCCCACAGACAACGGTATTCCCCGATATACTCAGTGCCTACTAAGTGCGTCCGCATACGTAAGGTACACTGTTGCCCCGACCATTGCACTGCCCCCAGTGTCACACCGTCTCTAGACATCCGGTCCTCAAAGCACCATGCTTCAGACGTCACGTCAACTAGCCCACACGCTAGGTCTCAAGAATCTTCCTCGACTGTCGACAAAACTCAATCGCCACATAGAGCTACACTGGTGGGAAACCCCGGGAAAACCCTTCAACAAATTTGTTGACAAAAAATATAATAAAACGTGCCACTAAAAGGCTGTCGTACAAAGTACAAAACGCTTAAGCAAATTACAACCAGTACACACAGGTACAGCTTCACACGGCAAAAATGAAACTATGTATAATAACACGTAACTTGACATTTTTACTTATGCTTAAACTGAGAACAAGTACATGTGTCAAAATTTAGAGTATACAATTCGAACACGCTGACAAATAGAAATACTACAGTAGTTTAAAGTAAAGGTTTTAGCTGAATATTATTTCCAATATGATAAAATTGAATAAGATAAACTTACCCTGACTGGAGATTCAGTTACCACGAACTTAAAAACTACTCCTCCATGGGCATGTCAGACTAAGCCACACCTGGTACATGGAAAACTGCGCTACCCGAGACAAACTCTACACCACTTATATAGCAACGCTGGTTTAAATGCCCGGAACAATGGGGCTCCTTACAGGATAATACAAACAACTCTACCTGTACAACATCGAGGCTCAAAACGGGATAAAATAAACAAATCCAATATTGATTGTGACACTTCTATATACAGTATATCCGTTAATGTTCAGGATGATCTAATTTTCGCGATCATTTTACATCGCAAAATATTAAATGCGCAAAAATTGTACCCGGTTTATTTGCCAATAAAAACTATTCAAATCGCTACGAATGGCTGACGCAAATAAAAAAATTACATATTTTTCTCCATTATCGCAAATTTTGTGCCACGGGAAAGAAAAACACCCGAATATATGGTATAATGTCAAATATAGATTTTTCGTATATAGTCTTTTTATATTTTAATGAGAACTGGAAACACATCTTCCGTTGTAGTAAGGGTTATGTCCCTCTATACATGTATTTAAACGTTCGCCCCTTACAATCAAATCCTTGCAATGTTTCGGGCTTTTTTGCAGTATAAAACGTTAGACATTTCGAAATTATAGGAAGTAACCAATTGTAGTTGATATTTCTACTTGTATAAGGCCCATTAAATGCTCTTACCTTTATTTATTTATAACAACCAATTATTATTATTCGAAGAAATCATCACGGACAGTATACCTGCAATGTGCGTACTACCTTGCCATGTTTTAAGTATGTTGAATGAATTGAGATGCAAGTGCAGATGCAGATTTTCTGATAAATGGTGAAAACGTGCTAGTGAATTCGAAGGGTGTGTGTGCTAAGGTTGTGTCACAATATTAAAACATTTTAAATACAAGAATCTTGATCAAAGCACAGGGACGACTATTTGCGTACATTCAATATCTTCAAGAGAAAAAATTAGAGACATGCCTTCTAAGCAACATTGAAATTTCACATAGCAAAAAGCTGATGTTGAAATAATTAAAAAGCATGTCTTGCCAGATCTGAGAGTGAAAAATGTGAATGATACAGAACCCAGAACTTGTTTGCATTGACATTGATTGGTATAATATAATGAAAAACAGGTAAAACGGGCAAATTTTTATGCCGTTCCGCGTACATATACCGTATGTATATTTAACGAGTTTTTGTTCTTGCATGAGTAACTGAATTCCTTTTTTTAACGTGATTGTGTTACTATAAACTTATTAAAAATATTTTATCAACATTTTAAAAAAAAAATTCAGCATGGTGAGACCAAATTATAAAATTACTTATTTATTTTTTGATATTTGGTCAGAAGTGTATGACCATTTTATTTTACGGAATTATCTTTTGTCTGTAGTGATTTAAAATTTTTAAGTTAACTTATATAGTGTTTATTTAGACACAGCACGTGCAAGTGCAAACTACATTACTCGTACTTAATGACAACATTGTGGAGCTTCCTTGGTGTAATGTCTTACTTTCAATCACATGATTTATGAATTTAGAATTATTTGTTATAGGTATATGTGTCTGCATAAAACTTATTTAATGACAACATTGTGGAGCTTCCTTGGTGTAATGTCTTACTTTCAATCACATGATTTATCAATTTAGAGTTATTTGTTATTCCTGTGTGTATCTCTTGCACATGTGAGTTGTTAAGTTTGTTTTAGTAGCTCATTTGATTATTGATGGTGAAAATAAAGAATTTCAAAAAGCACAAATGAAACTTTTTTTTAATAAACAGAAGGGAAATCTTTTCCACAATTCAAGAAGTATTCTGACAGAGTGTCCGTCAATTTTTCCTATTTCAGTGGCTCTGCTCTCAGATTAAACAAACTGAGGGAGTTTTAAATGTTAAATCCGATCCTGCCTAAGCTTCTTGTCCATGTCCACTCAGTCCGTTGGTTATATTTTCCGAAATCGTTGGATTTCTGTACCGGACTTACCCATTACCTCTTGTAGCTTCAGAGCTTGAGGGAACAGTGAATTCTGCTGCAAGAGGCGTATATGCAGAAGTAGCATAATAAGCATCAATGTATTCACACATGCCCGAGAAAATCTTCATATTTTTTAGAAAATTAAGTCGAATTTGTCAAACATGGATCTGAGCAAAGTGACACCTTTAATCAAACATATCAGCGATACATTTCTAGATTTTATTGGTTGATAAAAAAAAAATGGAGAATGGGACAGTGTTAAGGAAAGCTACAACTAAAACTAGAAAAGCAATTTAAAGCATTGGAAGTTCACGTCGATAGATTCTTAGGCAAAGGTCATGAAGGGGTAGTTCACGGAATTATGAATAACACTGAACACTCCTTTTTAGAGGAAACCAATTGGTAATCGCATTCCTTTGAAAGGGATAAAAAGACAGGAATGCTTCAACTTAAACTAGGGAAACTCCTGAGCAAGTTGATAAGAAACAGATGGTCCACTGTTAATTTATTTTTCTAGAGAGAAGGAGAGACAACTGAATTTTACGCAAGCATATTCTTTCTTTCATAAAAAAGGTAAACTCTATTATAAGGAAGTCAAAAACGGAAGAAAAACATTTTACAAAGTAATCATTCCAAGTCCCCCCCCCCATCCCTGCAAGTAATAAAAATTTTGCTTCTACTATCAGTCGAAAGAATGGCTCATCCAAAACAGGTATCTTGAAATATCAGGACATCAACTAAATGTTATTATCAACTATTTGTTGGACTAATAAGCATATCACATAGGTAAATGTATGGCAACAGACAGCAATTAAAAACCTTATTTTAAAAATACATTGCATTAGTACCAGCACCGCGTCTAATGAAAATATTTTTCTCTAAAAAAAAGGCTAGCAATTCGAAGATAATTAAGAAAAACGAAGAATAATAACTGTACAATATTTAAAATATATTAAGATTTTTTTATTTTTCATATTAAAAAGAGTATCATTCAAATGTAATGATTATTGTTTTTCCTTGAAAATGTTCATATCAAAATGTCGTTTTGACCCAGTTCACTGTTTCCTCCAGTATTCTCAGCAACCAACTTTCATGCAATCAAGTTGTTTGAAGAAACCATTGGTGTTATATTTTTGTGTTACATGTTGTTATTTACAATATTTTTTTCTCAGCAACCTGCAAAGATTATTAATACAAATACAAACACACATTTTCAAAATGTAGTGAAGTGCATAGATTCGTGTCATAAATAGTTTTTAACGTGTTTTAAAGATAATTTTCTTTATATTGTTTTCTGAATAAAGGACTATAACAATTAATAAAATAAATATACCATATAATTCAAAATAGCTGCGAAACTATAAACTGCCAATTATTTCCAGAAATGTTTACCAGTGATAATTTAACAATGTAAAATGGAACAATAAACTCAGATAAACTTACCACCCGTTGTAGGCGAGAACTATTAAGAGGACCAACACCACTCCTGCAAGAGCGTACTCATATCTCGAGTTTGAATCCTGTAACTCTTGTACTGTGAAGCATATGGAAAGCATAATTTCCTGATTATTATTATCAAATAACTAATAAAAGTTAAGGTTGGTTATAGATTGTACTGGATTAAACATAGCTAATGATCAATTGTGCAAAATCGCATAATTTACTTGTGTTACAAAGTGCATTAAAAGCGTTGGACTGTGTATTTGAATGCATGTCTAAATGGTTCAAATTGTAATATTTACATTCACTTTCTTTCCCCCTATTAAATTGCATTGATTGATTTGAGTGATATTTACGAATAAAACAAAAGACCCAATCACCAAATCTGGTGTGTATGAATATATTCAATCTTCATTTAATATTTCTCAAAGAACATGGCTGACTCTCCTCGCGACTCCAAACCGGATTACGACCTAATGTTATACTTACGATGATTTATATTTCATTGATGTAAATATTTTTTAACAGTTAAATGAATTCAGTTGATTCATTTCATAGTATATCGAAAGTATTTTCATTAAATTACAGAATGAAAAACAACATTGTATAATTAGAATTCAAAGCGCTATGCACTACTTTTGTCCCCATAATTCGGCTGTTCCAATGGCTCTTCCGTTAATTGCGTTAAAAAAGGCAGAGGTTTTTAAAAATAAATCATAATTGCCGAAAGGAAATAAATTTTAAAGAAAGTAAACATGAGCATTAAATCATTAATTTTTGAAAGATGTGGTCTCATAACTGCAACGATGAGTGCAAACAAATTTTCAATTTGTATGCACACACCGTTGCAGTTACATGTATGAGACCACATCTTTCAAAAATCAATGATTCAATGCTTAAAAAACATCAACTATGTTTCTATATAAATTGTATGATGTATAATTGTCAATATTTTGTTGCACATTAAACGAATTACAAAAAATATTGTAGCAACCAAAAATACAGATAAAGAATAGAAGAACTGAACCAATCAGTTTGGAATTTGTAATATGTATACTTAAGTCTTGGAAATTAAATTAAGTGCATTGTTTTTTCGTCCGTAATGTCATCTAGCTGAGTTGTGAATTGGGTAGGAGTTCAAACTTTTCTTAAGTGGGTGACCAAAAATTGTCTTAAGGTAGTCCATCCATAACTAAGGCAAATTTAACAATTTTGACGGATCTATACTACATCAAATACGTACTTTAAAGTTATTATGAGGCAGACATAAACCAAACTCGGAAGTATGTATGTAGTCAATCAAATGAACTAAAAGTTTTGATAGAGTTGTCCGCCTTTTAGGAATATTTTTAAAAATCATTTTATGAAAATATGTTTGGTATATTATGAATTATTGTAGCATATTCGAAGAAAAGAAAAGCTTTTGCAACGTTTAACTCAGAGAAATGTGAAAAATTACTTGTACTTAAAAAATGATTGACTTCAAAGTTATCTTCAGCATTTAGTAAATTTGCTAATATTCATTTTTTTTCTAAATTTCAAAAGTGAATCTTTATTACCTAATAAACCCCTTAAAATCAAACTAAGATTTTAATGATCAAACTTGCAATTTATTAGATATGAAATATAATAGTTATAGATGGTCTACCCTAAAGTAAACTTTTTTTGGTCACTTGGGTAACTTATTTGCGTTGGCCGTGGGTAGTCCTTTAACAATAGCGGGAGCGACAGTCAGAGGAGTCTAAAATAGGGTAAAATCTCTGATCTGAAGCTGAAAATGCAAAAACATGAGACTCCCTGACAGATATATCTACGGGAAAGAGATACGCGAGCCTCTTGTTTTCTTTTCAAAACTTTAAAACCGGATGTGTATATGACTTTTAAAATATTTTTGAAGAGGGGAATCAACAAAAAATTGAAGGCATAAAGTGCCCACCCAAGGAGACCATAGCTTTTTTGAAAACGTTCTTACCTGTAACTTTTAATTTTAAAAAGTAAAAATAGTGTCCTTCACATCCAAAACTATTTGTGTAATTTTGATTCAGGGCAAATGTAACACAAGACTTACAAAGACTTACTAAGTTATATACGTTGTATTTGTTATTTATGAAGTTGTACATCTAATTTAGAATATCCTATGTAAAAATATTAAAGTTAAATTCATTTCCTAAAGTAAGTATGAAAATGAAATGATTATCGACTATCATGAAATTATTCTATGTGGCCATATAAGCTCTATCCAAGGGCTAGAACCCCTGACCCACAAATTTCATATATAATCGTTGATGGACAGAATGATCATGCCGTTTTTTAATCGCACTACAGTTAAAGTAGAAAAGAGGATTATTTCCTTCGATTAAATAATTTTACTATATTTGCCCCGCCTATGGTCCTTAACCCTTGACCCAAGGGGCCATGAATTTCAATATTGTGGTTGAAAGCTTTAAGCATAACAAAACCATGAAATTTAGTTCTCAAATTTGTTTGGAAGAAGAGTAGAGTATTAAAGAATCAATACATTTTCACGATATGGCCATATTGACCGTGCCGTATGGCCTCAGTCTCAGACTCATATGGCCTTGGTTGGGGTAAGGTCATACATTTTCACAGTTAAGATAATTTTATCCTAAATATGCCTTAAACGAACAAAGTATGAGTTATTGCTTTAAGTTTTTAAAAAGACAATAATGTTCCATTTGTTAACGTATGACGCACAAAGATCAATGACAAAAATTTACCACGTGACTCAGAGGACTTAGAGAGGTTCGCTCCTCAGGTTTTGGGTAGCCATTTTGGGTCACCGCTAGTCTGAAAATTCCGCATCACATATCAACTCTAGTAGTATATTCATATTTTACAATGCCAAATAAACTTTATAGAATAAGGTTTATTCTATAAAAAAAACTTACACTTTAACAGAGTTTAGTAAGAAACTATATTTTGTGGCGGAATGTTTTCAAGAAGGAAATGAACACACATAACTCACTAGTTTTAGAGTACTGTTACTTTAGCTTCCTAATTTTCAGCACAGACCAAAGTTCTAGATAATTTGTGTATTACTATATATTCATAATGTTCTAAAAAGCATTAAAACAATATTTTGATATTTCTATCAATATATTTTGGAATATTTAGCCTATATTTCATAGAAGTTTAGAGAAAATTAACGCCGATTTTTCTTAAAATTAGCTTATTTCATGCTATATCTCAATTTTCTTTACATTTGACCCCTACTTGTTTTACTTTTAAATGAGACATTAAATGTATGTCTATTTGTATGCAAAGTTTAGGAAAGATGACATTACTATAATTGTTTTATTTGCGTTATTCAAATTATCAATTTCCATGTCAAATTTTAGCAAAAATTTCAGGAAAATTATCATTTCTTTTTGAGGCCCTATATTTCCAAAAATGGCATGTGACATGGATCAAAGATAGAAAAAGGTGAACATTTTAGGTCCCCATCTTTATATCCAAGTGGTTTTCGGATGATTGACGTTACGATTATTTCAGGTGCCAACCTCATCAAAAGGGAATATTTACTATATATATGACTATATTTTTCATTTATAAAAGAAATGAATGAAAAGTATTTATACTGATCATTATTCAATGCATTTTGATTACAAAATTTAACAACTAATACTTAAAATATGGCGGGGGGGGGGGGAGGAATTTCATTGTCTGCTTTAAATTGACATTTCCTTTATGATAGAATGATCGCTGCCAATCATTCAGTTTACTTAAAGGCGATTGAAATGTAACTATAGTGTGATAAAATGGTAAAGCTCTGTAATTCAGTTAATTTTCACACATTTAAGTTGCCTTTTAAGTAAAAAAGATTTAATTTAAATAAAAAATTTGGTTCACCATGTGTTATAGTTATATATATTGTTCAAGATTTTTGGATAAATAAATGGATGAAAAATAATTCTAATATAACACGTCTTTACATTTCACATGACATGGAGTTTCGCATCTGGATCCCACGAATCCAATTTTACATCCACGAGTGCAGACTCCACTGTTATCGCAGGCATTACTTGCACAAGTTGTGCTGCACCCTTTAATTAATAAAAGAATATAAGTATTACATTTGCAAGGTTTAGTTCTTAAACTGTAATATAAACCGGCCAACTTGCTCCTACAGCTTCAACGAGTGTTCATAGGCTACAAACAAATTCAATATAGATATTTTATATAAAATTATTAAAGAAATCTTGTTATTGTCATTGACATCGCCGACAACTTTTATCATTAAAAGAATCCCTTGAGCATTGAGGTTAAATTAGCTTAAAAGGACAATTGCGTACAATTTTGACGAGAAAACATTTTTTTCAGAAATCTTCTGTCCCATAGAATATGATGATTTTTTTCAATCATAAGTAAAAGTGAAAATTATTGTTTTCTTTAAATTGTATTAGATCAATACACCAAACAAAATCCATGAAAAAAAATAATAATTTGTTTCTGTGAGCCAATTTCAAAAGTAGCATGTTTTATATTTAATTATAACATAATACGTATAGAACTTTTCATTTCATAAGAATAATTTATTCTGTACCAGACATTATTATCATACCATACACTTCTATTTCACAGATCTCAAGAATAGCGCCGTCGTGCGTATCATCTGGAGCGTCGTATATAGTCTCCACAATGACGTATCTGGCCGTGTACCTACATACAATTTCTATTATATTTGGAGGGAAGTCGGGGTAATTTGTGTGGTCACTGTAACAGCGGGTTCTCTCTCTGGTGGTTGTCTGGGTTACTGGTAGGTCGGATACGTCCAGGTAAAAGTGACGGAATCGTTTAGGCTTCCATTCATCTACATGAGTAATAAACAATATGTCTACAATATAACGTGACAGAATACGATCCAAGTTTTCCTGTCATTAATGTATCGACTAATACAATTGCATTATAAAACTTTGAAGTTGAAATGTCTTCTTTCACGATATGATACATCTAATTAGCGGCATTAAAAATTTAGTCATTGAAATGTAATGAATTAAATGTATTCTACCAAAAAAGTACCTTTTTAATTTATTTGCCTGTAAAATAAAAGCTTTCCACATAAATCATATTTTTTTTTACATTTATCAATATGTCCAATAACATTTTTAGAAATAAGTTAATAAAAACAATTTATTTACTGAAATTGCTAATACGACCTTTTTAAAATTGTATTGTTCGTCAAAGGATATCTTTTTGCAAACTACTTGTCAGTCCATTTACAGACAAATCGACAGAGTTTGCAGTCAATTAGAAACACTGATATTACACTAAAATACCAGACTTTGAAACATTATATATATATATATATATATATATATATATATATATATATATATATATATATATATATATATATATAATTATTTTCCAGAAAGGCATTTTAAATTTCAGCTCATTGAATAAGTAAGGATTTTTTAATTTTCAGCATTTCTGCAATCTGTAATTGAACCTTTTGTAAAAGTCGTCACATTGTTCTTCGTTATCGACTTCATATATGTTGATGTAGATCTGAAGTAGCTCATACAAAACGTAACTTCGTGGGTTTTTTAATATAAACCAAAAAGACATACCTTCAATCCTGTAATAGATTTTTACGCTGTTTATCCTGTACGATTCTCCAAGATCTACCTGTGCCCACGCCCTGGAATAGTTATATCCAGTATGTGCACACGACCAAAAGACAGTGGAATAGTCACCATCATTTATCAAGTGAGCACGTCTATCTTTTAAAGTCGAACTTTGAGTGACCGTTGTTGATGGTCTTCTGCTGAGATTTTCTGTATAGAATGCAATATATATATATATATATATATATATATATATATATATATATATATATATATATATATATATATATATAATCAAAACTTCAAAACAAAATATATATTTATATGAAAATCATTGTCTTTGAAAAACGTTAAAAAAGCAATCATTTAACTTGATTTGGCCATTGTTTTCATTTTTGATCAAAGCAGGTTCAGATTTGATTATGAATCGTATTTACAAACAAAAAATATGATGAATTGATATAACAATGTTTATTATTAGGTTTTTTTTAAATTTAAAATCGTTCAGACTTAAACATCTTAAACATTTAATTTTGCTGTTTGATTTTTTGTGCCACTATTACGTAAGTATATCGAATTACATCGTATTCATTTCTTAGTGTGATTTGGTCTACACGAGGAAAACAAGAACATGGTTTTTTACCACCCCTCCCCGCAAACGAAGTTGGGGAGGGGGGGGATATATAGAAATCACCTTGTACGTCCGTCTGTCTCTGCAAAATATGTGTCCATATCTATCTAATGGAGAAACATTGGAAGTTCTTACTTTACATAAGGATTTATGACCTAAGGGTGTGTCATGACCTTGAACCAAGGTACAGACCCTGAAGCGCACTACTGCACTAGCTGAACGTTTCTCGCACGCTTCTCACACATCTATACGGTTTGTACGATACGTTTCTCGCATGGTACGGTACGCTTCTTGTGCGATACAAAACGTTTCGCACACGGTACGGTACGTTTTTCATACGATACGATACGTTTCTTGTACGATACGATACGTTTTCTATACGCTTTCCATACGGTTTGTGCGGTTTCTGTACGATATGAATTTAATTTCTAACAATCGATGATTATTATTTAAAAAAACACAAAACCATCTTATTCCCATTATTTCAAAGTATTGAGGATTACCAGAAGTTTAAATTAATAATTTATATTGTCAATAACAATCTTAAATATGGCCTTATAGACAAATTTCCGCCAGATAACGTAGCTGTCAAACTTTCGGGAACGGACATGTACGCCAAATGTACTTACATGTACATGTAAAGGGCGTGAATATATAAGGTAATGTCTCAGTCAAAAATATAAAATCCATTCTACACATGATAATGCTACATTTTATATGATTTAATTTTAAAATAAATAATTATAATGCCTAATTTCTCGTAAATGCATCTTGATTTCAAATACTAATCGGTTTTATAAATCAGTACTTTTTCCATTTTTTTAGGATGAAAGGACAATTTAAAAACTTCTTTTAAAATCTATGTGTCACTTTACGTCTTACAAACGTCTCTATATTTTTTTCTTAGAATTCAAATACACGCAAACATTACAAGATAAGAATTCTAAAAAAAAAAAAAAAAAAGACGCATAAAGAGTTATGTGCGATGAATTGTCTGTTTAAAAACAATTTCTGTTAAGTCACCTGAGCCGAAAAATGTAACTAATGATCAAAAGCTACCATGTTTTCTCATTCTTGTTTTCTACAATTATTTAAATATTAATTTTCCCCGTTGAAATTACTTTTTTCGCATTGTAAATGAGAGAGAGAGAGAGATTTCAGAGATATGTATTGATTTGAGGAAGGAAGCATCAAATTTGCATGATATCAAATTAGATTACACTGTACATCACAGCGAGTTTATCCATTGATGACTAAATAATTTCTACTAAGGTTTAATCGGGGTTAGCATTATATCAATTGGAAATCAAATGCAGGTTTCCGTTAAGTAAATGTACCACGTGTGTGCTACCTCAGTACCCGCATTAATCACCGAAGTTAGCATTTTATTTTCAGAGATTCTCAATAAGTATCTCAAGGTTATAAAATATCTTAGAGTATTCATTTTGTGATTTACATTAATAATTTTTCTTTTTAATTCCATGAATACAAATACATTTACATGTGCCATCACTGTATGGGATAATACTTCCCTGTTAATTGGTAATCTGTAGCTCATTTACTTACTCTCAGTGTATATCTAAAAAAAGAGGTGTGTTCCTTAAATTGGTCTGGATCAACAGAAATTACGCAACATAAACACAGCAGTATACACACGCTGCTACACAGCAGTATACACACGCGCCGCCGGGCTTGTAAGGTGAACAGGTGACCGCGGCCAGTGTGAAAACCGGGAACTTGTGTTTTTTTATTCTAAACCTGAAAAGTTGGTATCTTTACAAATAAAAATAAATCACATTAAATGAAAGAAAATCCAATATCATTTTCATGTATGCATTTATTAATAGTTGGAATGGAAATTTCAACCGGTACCGGTTTTTTTATGCGTGTCCAAGTTTAAAATATATTTCTTTAAAAATGCACTTATGTTTTGTGGTCAAATTAATTATCATTTTGTTATTTTTTCAAAGCAAATGCAGAAATAAAATTATCCTGCCATTCTGCCCCTATCTCACCGGAAATTTTGTTATTCGTTATGTACCGGGAAGTAAAGTTCTCATGAGAAAGCTCTAATTTTAAGCTTCTCGCACGCTTTTCATACGGTTCTTATACTCTGTGTACGATACGATACGTTTCTCATACGATACGGTACGTTTTTCATACGGTACGATTTGTTTCTAATACGATACGTTACGTTTCTCGCACGATACGGTACGATTCTTTGTACGACACGAAAGTCGCCCGCTTCTCATACGCTTTTTATGTGTTGTAGTGCGTTCCAGGGTCTGTAATTTGGGCAAGGTCAATGCCACTGGCAGAAAAAGTGCAAAACTCGTGTCCGGTCCATATCTTTCTTAATATGGGGAACATTGGATGTTCTTACTCCACACAGAGATTGCTTATGACCTAAGGGTTTGTCATGACCATGCACCAAAGTCATCCGGGTAAGGTGAAGGCCAATGGCAGAACAAGTGCAAATTTCGTGTCCGGTCCATATCTCTCTTATGGAGAAGCATTGAATGTTTTTACTTCACACAAAGATTTGTTATGACCTAAGGGTGTGTCATGACCTTGACCAACGGTCATATGGGCAAGGTCAAGTTCAGTGGCAGAAAAGTGCAAAATTCATGTCCGGTCTATATCTTTCTAATGGACAAATATTACATAAAGATTGCTTTTAACTTGAGAGTGTGTCATGACCTTGACCCAAGGTCAATTGAGGAAGTTCAAGGTCATTGTTTAAAAACTGCTTAATTCCTATCCGTGTCATGTCTTGTATTGATAGAAATAATAAGAAGCTAAAATGTGATACAAAGCTTGCTTGTCTCAGGCCACATAAAATTATTTTTGATTCTCATCCCCCGTCTCTCTGAAAATGACCTGCCCGATGTATTTTTTTTTTATTCAAAATACTTATGTTAAATGGATGCTTGACATGTGGACTTTCGTTTGATTCGAGTCATGTTTGTTAACATAAGGATGCAAATGTCCTCATACATTGACAGTGATATGCAACTTTAGAATGTAATTTAAAGAATAGAAATTGGTTTGTGTACTTATATTAGCATTAATAGTTCTAAAAAATACAGCAGTTATTTATAGAAAATGGACGGTGAAATAGATTCATCCAATATTTTCTAAAATAGAAAACATACATGAGTTATGATTTTTTTTCTTAGCAAGGGGGGGGGGGTATCAATTGTGAGCTTGCTCAAAGTACCTCTAGTTTTTCCTAGTGAAGCTATATAAGGACAATTTTAAAAATAAATCTGAATGATATAAATTCTTTTTTTTATGGTAGTGGAATTTATTTTGTTTCATTTTGAAACCGTTTATTTGATCAGCTGTCTTGTGTGTCAATAAACAATTCCATCCAAACCATAAAAACTATTGCATTTACATAAGTTGTATATCCTTCTCTAAATGTTTTACATTGTTTTGGAGTCATAGAACGCGAACTAATGACTACTTAAACTAACTAGATCATTGATATACACAATATGCTTACCATAACAGTAACATCGTCTCGTTAACCAAACGACTCCTATCAAATACATAATAACCATTTTACACGCAAGGAGTCAGCGTTGTTAGATAAGTAATATTACATTGCAAGAAAACCCCACATGATTGAAATATTTTCCTTTCAGTTTTAGTTTATAATTAAACATTTATACAGTAAAACTCGTTTAGTACGAACACGGATATAGCTAATTCTCGGATATAGCGAAGTGTTTTTGAATCTCCGGTAAAATTATTAACTAATCTTAGCAAAATGTACGGTTATAACGAATTCGGATATTACGAATTTACGGTTATAGCGAACTCATTTTGAGTCCCGTAGAGGTGAATAATAACGAAATTTCACACTCTTATAACGATTTTCTTTACAGTTAAAAAAGTTGGCACTACCATTTAACATAATAGTTTGAATGAATTTATTTTTCATAAATGTTTTTCAATTCATAATCAGATTATCAAAGGTATCAAAGTAATGTTTTTTTTATTTTAAGCCTCAATTAACAAAAATTATAGTCTTGTAAAAGAAAACATGTATATAATGATTTCGCTATAGTTATTATTACGAATTCGTTATACGGATATAACGAAGTAAATCCATTGGTCCCTATGACTTCGCTATAACCGAGTTTTACTGTACTTTTAACAAGGAAGATTTATCCGGGAATTCAAGTATACTAGGACATAATTGAATGTGACCTACTTTACTATTAGAAGTGATGTGTACACAATTGAAGACCTTTTTAGAGTATGCTTAAAAATATGTTGAGATTATCTGCTTCGATTTAAAAGTCAAAATAAAATATCTAGCAGACTAGCATAGTTGTTATAATTGTAAAGTAAAATAAATCCTATTTCAAAAACAAAATGCATGTCTAAAGCCATAAGTTTTTCATTCCTGAAGCCTTCTATATACAATGTATAATATTAAACATACATAAGAGATTCTTAGTTGTGGCTCTATTTTCATAAATTGGTTACTTCCTGTTGTAAAAGGTTTTTTTTCTTATTTTTCTTCTAGGGACAGGCAATTTGTCATGTACTTTTAAATCTCACTGGATTTTTCTATAACATAAAATTTGAAGGAAGACCATTTCTTTTGTTTGATACTGATTACAACATTAAGAACGTTTTTTACCTCATGTTTTTATGAAATATATTATTATTGACATACCATTTAATATTTATACTATATTCTGGAATTGGGCTCAAACAAAAGTTTGACTTTTAGCAAAACAGAGGAAATTTGGACTAAATTTTTCAGATTTTTTTCACTGAAATATTTTGGTTGTACAGTAATATTTAAAGTCTAGGTTTAATTTCTTAGTCAACATGATTTTGCATACTTTTTTTGGTTTCATCTCACGTTTCCATTTAGTTTATCGTATGACACACACTACAAAAATATTGAACAATGCTTAAAACGATAAAAGACACCATATCTAAAGTATTTGATCATTGACATCATATAAATTTAATGCCAGAAGAGTAAGGTCAATTTACTTAGTTTATTACTATAAATGATTTAGTATAATTATCATAATTCAGTTTACTTGTTGAGCATATTTGCACTGTTGAAATGACTGGTAAGCCAAATAATTGAGGTTAACAATTACATGTAGCATTGTATTTTTAAAAAAATATAACCTTGCAATCAGAGAGTGTTGAATGTTTTTATATACGCAATAAGCTCGCATGTTTTGACATAAATTACCATTTTGATAGAATGATCATCGTTTGTGGTATCACTGTCCTTAAAATGCAACTAGTATGATTATCAGCTGTAGGATTTGTGAAAACTGAATAACATTATGCGTCATGAGACATTTCTGAACTGAAGATATAACTTTTTTATCACCCAAAACAAACTACGTAAATATTTGAAAAAAAATATGCCAAATTAAAAAGCATGGCATATCCTTTTGTTGTTGTTCCGTTCCAGACCATTACATACAATCTCGTCATTACAACACGAGATTTTGGAAATTATAAACAGCATAATAAAATATTGAATCAGATTTATGTAGAGAAAAGAAGTGTAATGTTAAATTTGTGTCAGGCCACTTACAAACACTTTGTATTAATCTTTCACCCCCGGATGTGTCAAAATATGAGTCGGATTTTCCTGGAAAACAGTAAGCTATAATGATGCATTGATTAATCATGGAAATTCACTTGTGCAACAATACGTCGTCATTACAAAACGAGATTTTGGAATAATAAAAAGCATAATAAAAACTGAAGCAGGTTTTATGTAGAAATAAGGAGTGTATTGTTGAATTTGTGTCAAGCCACTTTCAAGCACTCTTTCACGTCCGGATGTGTCAATATATGAGTCGGATTTTCCTGGCAAACAGTAAGCTATAAAGATGCCTTAATTAATCATGGGATATTCACTCATGCAACAATACGAGGACTGGTGACGACTAGGATCCGATTGTTAGAGGTTTGTACTTTATCTTATTCTCTCTTTTCAGCGTAGAGAAACACGTTGAGATTTGCTAACTATAAAGTTTAATATTTGACTTTTATTTGAGTTCAAGTGTTATGGTAGACCACATGTTACGTTTTAAATTGATAACCTTCATCATTATTTTCAAAATATGAAATGAATAAATGTTTTTATCTTTACTAGCAAAGAAAGCATTTCGTATTACTATGTTTACCATTTATTAAAAAAGACAATATAAACATAACGCGGATTAAACAATAATACAGATTCATTTAACTATTAAGCATACACTTAAAATATTTTAAGCATTCCTGTAAAACATATTTTTTTAATACTCTGTAGTAAACCTTAGAGTAGAACAATGTAAAAAGTCAAAATAATCAAGCCAAATGTGTACAAGTATTTTTGCTATTCCTTCTTCCTAAATATGCGATTTTTTGTCGGTGAGGTGGCAGAGAGATTACTTTGTTCACTGAAAGAGAGTTGCCTATATTTATTGTGTTTGAATTTTCGACGAATAGAGCGCCATTCCTTCGACATCTGCGCAATACCCCATTATATAGGCAGTGGGGAAGAAGCAAGGAAGTAAATTGCTTAATTAGAAGTGATTTAAATGCAATACCATTAAATGTAAACAACTTGTTTATCGTTATAAAATTGTGAATATGATGCATTTAATATATGTAGAAGTCCGGTTCAAGCAATATCCCAGCACGAACGATGTTTTTAATTGTTAAACGATTAATATCTAGAACTTTAAATACCAATAAATTGAAATTGTGTTCACATAACTTACTTGGACTGTGCTGCGTGAAAGACCAAAGGTCACTGCATTAAACATACATATACATAACCATTGTTATTATTTGTAGTGATAAGTTTTGTAGGATTTGCTTACATTCAAAATCTGTTATTAATCAACAGGTTAGTGACAATGGATCCCCACTTAAGTGCCCAGGACGTTTTACGGTGTAAACTCTGTGAAATCCCGGCACCTCCTATGTACTGTGACACATGTCAGATAAGTCTTTGCAAACCTTGTGTTGGGGAACATCTCTTCGATGGATCAGAACAACACAATGTGGTGCAATTTGAAAAGCGGGGATCTATTCCAACATACCCAAAGTGCTTAAAACATTCCACAAACCCGTGTCAACTGCATTGCAAAGAGTGTAACTTTCCAATTTGTGTGCAGTGTATCGCCTCAGGTGAACATTTTGGACATGTACAAGATGATATTTTGGAATTCATGAAAACTACGAAAAAAGTTATAAAAAGAGATTTACAAGAATTGGAGAAATTAATTCATCCAAAATACCAAGACATTGCATTAAAGATCCAAAAAATGAAAGAAGATATGAATAAAAACTCACAGACAGTAATAAAAGCTATTATGAAACATGGAGATGATTGGCATAATGAAATTAATACAATTATAGAGACGCTTAAGCATAATTTTAATGAAAAAAGTTCTACACAGCTAGATGCCATTAGTATACAGGAAGATGACATCAGATGCACCATTTCTGCAATTACACAGTGTACTTTTGATATGAAAAAACTACTTGACTCTCAAGACGTCAGTCTTGTCTCTGAATACTCTTCAAGGATTGCAGAATTTAAAAGATTGCCCTCAGAACCAACACATACTTTGCCAAGTTTTACATCCCATGAAATAAACGGTCAACATATTTTAGAGCAATTTGGTTCTCTGTCAGTTTTAGATATCAAAACAGATGATGACGACTACACAAAAAATACTTCAAGCAAAACAAGTTTTCCAAAATATATTGCTGAACCATTGATCGTAGCAGATATACATACCGAGTATGGACTGCGCAATTTATTACTCGGTGTATCCTGTTTGAGTGAGGAGGAGGTATGGACCTGCGGACAAGACAATATTTTAAGACTATACAATATTAAGGGAGAATTGGTGAATTCAGTCAAAATAAAATCAGGTGCATTATCATTAGATATTGCAATATTGACAAGGTCTAATGAATTAGTTTATGCTGATCGCAAGGACGAGACGGTAAACATAGTGAAAAATTCAAAGATACGGACATTAATCAGACATGAGGGATGGACACCTTATTCTGTCTGCACTGCCTTCTTTTATGAATTACTGGTTGTCATGAAAAGTATTGATAAGACAAAAACGAAAGTCGTGCGCTATTTTGGTTCGGAATTGAAACAAACCATTCAGTCTGATGATAGGGGGAAACCTTTCTTTTCATGTGGTCGCTACAGTATATACATATGTGAGAACATTAATCATGATATATGTGTGGCCGACAATGGAGCCGGTGCATTAGTGGTGGTCAGTCAGGACGGGAAACTCCGGTTTACCTACACCGGTCCTCCCTCCAAAACCAAACGATCGTTTGATCCATATGGCATAGCTACAGACATTCAAGGCCAGATCCTTACTTCAGATTTACGGAACAACCGTATACACATCCTAAATCAGGATGGACTCTTCATTTGCTATATTGACAATTGCCATTTAGATCGCCCGTCAAGTTTATCGATAGACAAATCAGGCAATCTCTTTGTTGGTGAAAATTGCACTGGTAAAGTGAAAATAATTAGATACTAAACGCGAACTGATAATGGACGTGCATGGGGAAAATTATCAAAATATGTTAGAAGTATAAACTGAACGTGGCTAGCTTTCATCAATTTAAACTTCTACTGCTGGACAGCCAATTACTTTATTTTCAATTGTTTGTACAATAAAATCACATACCTTCCTTGTGTTGTTGTACATATGTACCGGTAGACTACTGTCGTTTCACTAGATTATAAGTTCATGACACACAAACTCTGAAGAAATCGATACACCCAGAATTACATGTATGTTATATGCAAAAGGACTATGTGCGGTATTAAAAAAAATTTGCCCCAAAATCAAAGATTTATAAAAAGCTTCAAAAATAAGGTAAAAGATAGTTAAAATCATATTGAAAATAAGGGTGTAAAAGGTTATCACCACAGTGGCGTCATAATGTTGTGGGTGTTTTCTGGTTTTTCGAGTGGGAAACATCGAGCGCAGGCTTGCTCAAGTACCATTTTTTAGTATAATAATATGAAGAAAAACATGTTAAAATCGTACTTGGGCAGACCTGCGCTCTTCATTTTCGAATGAAAAATATAAAGAAATTTCGAATGTAAAATTGTGATTTTCAAAAAAATTGTTTTTAAGCATTTTTGTGTAAACATTTCCAAACGTAATTTTCCCGGCTAAACGATTTGGTTTTGAAATTCAAAACGCCTAGTTCTCACAATTTGCATATACAGTTTTTACGATTAAGTGGTTAATTTAAATTAATTAATCAGTTATGCAATAATATATTTCTAATTGGTATACTCTCCTATTTTTGTGTTTCAACAGCATCACGAGTATTTGTTTACATTGTAGCTGTCGAACTTTAAACTTTATCAGACAAGCAACTTGTGCTTCGTTCACGATTATAAATCATCGATTTTTACATTCTAATTTCTGGGAGTTGATTTTAATCAACTCTCCTATGCAGTTACTCTTGCAAACCGAAACTGAAACAGTGTTTGGACCTAAGCACAAATCATCACCGCTGACAAGAGTTTGTTCTTGAAAATAATCGATAAATTCGATGTAATGTACGCTAAAGCTTTTTTTTTTAAAGGAAACTTATTTATAAATACCTTAGAAATAGTCAGATTTTAAATAGTACGAACAATTTAGAAGTTTTTTGCAGTCGTATATTTTTTGCTACGCCAGAGTTCAATATAGTCCCATTCAACCATCGGCTGTCTCCGTACATCTCCAACAAGCAGAGAGTCAATCTATATTTAGAGGTCGCATCATCAAATTATCAAGTGACCTGGTATCTCTTACTTGTCGGAGATTAAAGGAGACAGCCGAGCATCTGGTTGAACGAGAATAGAGTTCATTATTGGTTGGATACATAGTTTGATGAAATCAATTCTATTTTTAAATATTACACAACATGATTCATAAGAGGTTTCCTCGAAATTCTAGTCGGAAAAGTCCGAGAATCCATATTATAAAAATGTGCGTAATTCAAATAGAGATTATAAACTACTTGCCAAGCAAAATTACATTTCGTTGATTTTAAGATAAATAATAATCGATAAAATCAACTCCCGTCAGAACTTCAGTACTTTGATCTAAACATTAGTATTGGTTGAAAGTTACTTTTAAAAGGGGTTGCAAACGATCTCATATATAGGGAGATACTTTAATTAATTCTTTGGGTGTTTTTGTTTAAAAAAAAGTCGTTCCGCATTTGTGTTGATTATTTCTTGAAGTGTAGAAATTTGAAAATAAAATAAAACCTCATTCGCGTAACGACTTTTGCATATCCACAGACCAGGAGAACGAAATAAAAATACAATGTTCTGATTTCTGCCATTATGCTTCTATGCTAGGTTTTCGTATGTTTCCCATAGAAAGTTACAAGCCTCTGTCGGCAGACATTTGTGTCAAAATATCAGATTTCTTAAAATGCATGAGAATTTAGAAATTAGAGAAATATAATTTTTAAATCTCATTTGGTCAGACAAATTGGTGATATATTTTGGAATTGTGGGGCAATCTGTTATCATACCATTTTCTTTCCAGTCTAAGATATTTCTGTTCTTTTATGTCCGAACTTGGAACACTTTTGCAAAATTGCAGCAAAATAAAACACTAGAATTATCTTTCATATTTTTTTCAGGTTCAACTTGAAATCCTCTGAAGAGGATTTTTTCTTTGCTTTCGACTGTGCCCAAGCAAATATATGGGTGGAAATTAAAGATCTGAAAAAACTATTCATTGACTTTAAATTTTTTGTAAGTCCGTTAATGGATCGAGTTGAACATGGTATGTGGAGTAATAGCTTAATAACGTAAATCAGAAGTGATGCTCATTTGTTGCGATTTTCCTGTATACTCTAAATTTTACAGCGAAAATTGAAAATAGCTGTACTTTTACAAAAGTTTTCTATTTACTCCTGATTAATGAAATATATGTGGCATTCACACTGAATTAGCATTGGTTTTTTATATCTTTGAGGCATTTCAAATAAACATGTTGAAATGTAGTTCCTGCGTATTTGGGTTGCCCTTATCTTTTTGTTCTAAACGTAGATTATCATTTTAAATGGGTCTCTGCGACTAGGGCCGTCACGTGACTGACCTACATTAGGTGGGCGAGAAAGTTAATTTAATGTGGGTAATTAAAGTTTTAACAAACTGTACATTTCTTCACTATCAGTTGTCATCATCGTCTTCAGTTTCAGATTTTTTAAACTATCCCTCAAACTTAGAATCGTATTATTGTGTTTTTTTTTTAATTTCGGTCACTGAATGACGTAAATTTGGGAATATACTTCTAACTATTTTCAGAATCGGTAGGACAACAAAGTGATGCGTTTAATTCAAATAGTTCTTATACTTGCTGAGTGTATATACACATTTATGGGACATTTTAAAACAGATTGCTTGACACATGTCAGAAAAAAGGTTTTGCAATCTTAAAAGCGTCAAAATTGAATTTTCATTTGAAGGAACGAATTAAAATTGTTTGATGTACATCTTTTCCAAAACTGTGAAATTCCAAACTTTTACTTTCATTTCTGAGTTTTTCAATACAAACAAATTTTGCCGGAAAACGAAGCTGACTTCACACCACTAAATTTAACAGGAAAGAGACAATTTTATGAGCTTTCATTCAAGAGGTCCCTCGTTACTGAACGAAACTTAGGGCCGGGGCTTTGAACATTAACGTTAACATACGAGGGTCAATCAAAAAATACGAAGACTTTTGTCATAGCTATGTTACTTAACGTTATATCATTACTAAATTTGGTAGACATAATTTAGCAATAGTTTCAAACAATTTGCAAGAAAAAAAGATCATAAATTTGTTTATTTCTAAGAATTATTTAGAATCTAATCCTGCAAAAATGATGTCACGGCGCACGGTCAAAATTTGTCTTATGTCAACAATAAACCATATAATGTTGAAAGTAATATCTCTATAAATTGGGCTTAAAGCCACATAATATTGAAACTTCAAATTTAATATAGTCATGGTATTATATGTACCAAATAATGACGGGATATATTGTTTTGTCGAACAGATATTAGTAATTTAAGACAGGTAGTCCTCTTTAGAATTGACTAAAAACATCGACGTCGCCGGACGTCACGGCGCAACGAAAAGTACAAACAATTAGGATTTAACTCAGGAAAAAACCGATACAAGCTGTGAAAATGCTCAATGGTGCATAAAATAAGTCAACAATTATTTGCAAGTTTGTGTTTAACTGTAATAAATTTTGTGGGGGTGGTGGTTATTGTATTCTGAATATAAAACAGTCCGAAAAAGAGTATAATATCTGTAAATATTTGGTCAAAAACAGAAGCAACGTCAACCGACGTTCAGGGTTATCGTTACTGTGAACTCACAGATACACGGTTAGAAAATGAAAACTTTGAAGAACTAACTTATGATTCTAGAACACATGTGTGCAAATAAGATGTTAAGTGGTTCAGTGCCATTTTAAATTGTAATGAGCAAGGCACAAGATACTATGCATGATATAAAGATGGGGTATATCTATAAACTGTGCGTGATTAATCTTGACGTCAAATTTTGAACGTTACCGTGCGCCGTGGTGACAAAACATGTTGTTTTTAAAAAGGGGTAACAAAAATACCGTTTCATCAAATGGACTAAAACTTCGCATATCAATAACAGAAGTGTTGGTGCACAGATTAATCTGTTAAGTATGACTTTCATGAAAAATATATGATAGACAGCCACATTGTCTTCGTATTTTTTTATTGACCCTCGTAATTGCCTATGGAAAATGCATTAGTGGACTATACCTATTTAAACTTGATAATTTATTACAATTATCTATTTAACAAGTTCTGAGCAAAGTTTGATGCGTTTTTTCTTCGATTCATGTTAGGTTATTAACATTTTAAATGTTTTTGTTACGGTAAAAGGTTACATGGTGATGCACCGCAATTTTGTTATGAAATTCAATTCAATTTAACAATTAATTTTTATATTAAATAAATGAATTGATATGATTTGTTTTGTCTTTAAACCTATCAAAACATCAGACAAGAATAACTTTGTATTTGATATATAATGCCATGCAGTGATGTTTTGTTTTATTTTCTTGATTTATTTTAAGACTATGAATAAGTACGAAAGTGCCATTGAACACTTATTCAAAATATGTAAAATGTATCGAAAACATTTTTTTTTAAATCCAATGACAAACAAACCATTAAATTGAAAATTCCGCTACATGTTGCCAAGAATTAATTGACGTAAAAATTATGAGGAAGATAAGATTTCCCAAGAAAAATCATATATCTCGAGTTGTGCTGCCTAAATACTTTACAGGGAAACGTTTTACAATGACTGTTGGTTTGGGTGAATGAAATACATGTACCTAAATGCGGGAAAGCACTAAAATGATCGGTTTATGCCGAACGATCTTTTTCCACAAACTTTAAAGTAAACGGCAGAAGCGAATTAAATAGTGGGATAGTTATACAAATTATATTTTATAAGGTAAATCAGCAAAGGTTTGAAGTTAAAAAACTGACAGACATAAGACAAAAGATATGCCCATGTTACGGAAGAATAAACAAAAGATAATCTGGGGTTTTCAGATGAGTTTTAAATTTATGTCATACTCACTTATCTACAAGTTAACACTCCAATTCTCTCCTTATTCAATTTCCTGTTTTATACGCAAGTACTCAATATAATTTAGAGAACACTTCGACTCACTCCCGATGATATAAAAAAAGTACTTCCCGTATATTTTAAAGGATTATATAGGATTAACCCTTTCATAAGGGCGCACTTTTAAGGTTAAGATTTAGTAATTAAAATGTGCCTACAGGTTTATGAAATTCAAGATATAGCTTCTCTTGGTGATGCTTTCTAACAATTACTTTGTTCGGTAGGGTGTTTTTACCTTTAATATTTAGTAAACACATTAAAAAATTAATAAACTTTAATTTTCTATTAACAATGAAGGAAATAAGTAACAGATTTGTTCATTTTTTGATTAATGAACTTCTAGATTTCCTACAGTCTCTCCAAAAAACTGAATTAAACAAGATCTCGGCTTCCGTTAAAAAATATGTAAAATTGGATAAAGGTATCTGAACACTTTTCTAATGATGTAAGGTATCGGCTGTAAAATTGAACAAACAATGATGCATGGTAAGGTTTATATTCTATATACTCATTTGATAGTAATAGGTATGTAATTTTTTTTAAAAAATCCGCCAAATAACCAAGGGAAGGTAACTCCAGCACTGCAAGTCGCACATAAAGTCCCTATTCCTCATGACAAAGACCACACTATGTAGACATGAATGATATCGAATGGAATTCAATTCATAAGAATTATAAATTTGTAAATAATCCAGTTTCCAAAAATATATAATATTCTTTACTTTTCAAACAATTGCTAACATTGTCTATAGGAATTAAAGCCGAGGCGAAATTGCTATCAAATTAATGTCAGAAGGGCGAAAATTACTCAACATACATGTAATACTTTATACAGATAATACACGTGTTATATAGAATTATTGCTATTTTTTAGGTCAATACGAGGATTAAGCTACCCAAGAAGTACAATATGCACCGAGCCGGAGGCGAGGTGAATAAAACAGCAATAATGATTTTATTATACGATTCACCGAAGAATTGATACAGACATAATATCAAATAGAGTGTTATCTAGCAAAGATATTAGTTTGAAGCCATAGCCGAACATTTTGGGAAACGCAATATTCCATTGGACGATCTATTTTTTGTCCAATGTAGAGAACATCAAACGTTAAATTGACCTCTCCTAGGTCACGAGCAAGTGAATATTCTAGAGTTGGATATCAGCCAATCATAGAGCAATCAGAGTGTCGGGCGGAAATTACACTGTATTTAAAAAATCGCAAAGTCCAAGCTTTATTTCGCCTTTAACAGGTTCAGGCAAATCACTATAGAGAGCCATATTTCTATTTTTAGCTATATAGGTATTTAAACCTGTTATGTATAGGTAAAACAACGTATCATGGGTTATATCGTGCGGTTTATTTGTCCGTTAAAGAAACGGGGGAGATTCGCAACATGGTAAGAGACTGTCTTTCTTTTGATATCCATAAGCACTCACATAACAAATAAAAACATTCGTAAGAGCTGCGTTTTAAATATATAAATAGTTAAAATATTGACAATGTTGAAAAATCACCGATTAATGTATAATACGACGATGCATGTTCAAGAAAACAGCAAAGAAAGTATAAAAAAAAAATCGCTGACTGGTTCGATGCTTAAGGTTCCTCCCTACACCCAGACTTAAAATATTTAAGACACTACGTCACAAGATGCCGATTTAAATATTTTATTACACTGTTTATATCGTTGGATTTCGTTGTAATACGTCGTACCTCAGTGGTTTAAGGTTTGGACCTCTGAACCGTAGATCATTAGTTTGAATCCGCCTGGAGCTTTTGTTTATGTTTACTAAATTCAATTTTCGAAAATGTAATTTTTTATCCAAAATTGCACATATTTTGCGTATTTGACTTAAATACCTCTTATCCATTATGATATCTATTATAATCAAGTAATTTTCTGCTGATTTGAGAAAATATTTCAAAGTATAGTGAGCCACCTTAAGGTGGAATAACACACCTGGAAAAGTCTCTCAAATTGACAGTAAATTACATGTATTTGATTATAAAAGATAAAATGAAAAATAAACCGTACATCCTGTATGTCAAATAAGTGAAAATTTGCAGTTTAGGGATAAACAATAAATATCTAATAACTTCAACTCAGAAAGAAATAACAAAAGCCCCTACAGGATTCGAACTCGGGATGCACGGATCAAAAGCCCGGCACTTTATCCACTCGGCTATTTAATAAGTTAGTTATTTCCATCGATAAAATCTTTTTGATAAAACGAAATATCATTTCGATCAGAGGCCAGCCATTTTGTGATGATGTGTTATTCCACTTTAATCAAAGAGAGTCTGCACCGGATGTGATAAATGAAAACTAAATGTGAGAGTCAGAGGAGGGAGAATTTTCATCTTCTATGCCAATTTCTGTGGAAGCCTTACAGCATTCTGATTTGATCATAACTTATCGTATAGAAAGTCTTGCAGGATGTTGAAATTAAAGTTTACAATGAAAATGTAGAATTGAAGGTGGCAAGGGGGGGGGGGGGGGGGGGGCAAATATAAAAACTTTTATTACGTGTTACGGGGTCAGCCTTCTATACTATTACGCATTCGTATTTATTGTAAACAAAATACATGCAGGGCTCGCGAAGATTCTCCTGTACATGTTGTTGATAAAAATATGTCTATTCTACTTCTCCCAGGTAAAAGTTGTTCAAAGTTTTTTAAATAACCTCAATTACTATTTTGTAAGCATGTAATTTGCGTACTTGACTCATTTATGTCTGTTCATTTTAAAATGAACCGAAATTGGAAAACCATTAATAGATTATCGACAAAGTGATCATGTGTTCCGTTCAGGGAATCCTTTTTACCTCGTATACCACGATAATCGGAGTCGGGCGAATATCTTGTAGTTTTCAGCACGTGTCAATTACTGTCAATCAAAATCCACGAGGTACAAGTAAACGATTAATCCGGTTTGTACGACTCTTAAATTTTTGGAAGCTCATAATTACATAAATTAGGTACGTGAAAGGGATTTACATCTATATCAACTGTTACAATCAACGTTATTTCTTATTTCCTAACGAAACAATGGGTAAATCTGAAATTATTCACACATGTGTTTTCAGCTGTACTGTTTCTTTAAAGCCCCTTTCACGATTGGCGCACGACAACTTTACATCACCCTGCGATCGAAATTTTATAGCTTCGCACGAGCTCTCGCATACGTTGCACGAGTTCTCGCATTCGTTGCATACGTTTTACTGGTCGCATCAAGTCTTCTCTGAATAGTGGACATGTACACTATTCAGAAGCGACCGAACGCGATCCAAATTATCGCAGTGCAACACACGAACATTAGTATGAACGTTTTACAACGTTTTGTGTACTCGCAAGAGTGATACACGATTTATAAAGATCGTAAGATAAATCGCTGGTGTTTATGCGTCTGTTTTACGACCGTGAAACTGTTGCTCAACGTTCAACGTGTTTCATATAATCTTGCAACGTTTTACTATCATTGCACGACTTATCAGCCTCAATATGCCATGCTTTGCTACTAGTATGTATACCCTGTATAAGTATCTCTGTTTAAGAACAAAATTTTCAATATATATTTATTGCATGATGGTGAAGGAAATACATGTATGAAGATTTATTCCCTCAAGATAAAATCATATTTCCCGGGGGCTTCGGCGGAGAGAAATTTGTTTTTTTCTGGGGAATAAATCTTTTTGTTATACTTTCATGTTAAATACTGAAATCTGATTGGTTAAGACGCAGTTAATAATATTTACTATTACCCTCAGCGTTAGCAACGCACTTGGCAACGGGTAACATTAAAAAATGTTACATGCGCGAAAATTATGCGCGTACGGTTCGCTGTAGAATTCACGTTATTCCTATATAAAAGCAGTAAAATTTTCTTAAAAATTTTAAAAAAGACATTCAGTATAACAAAATAAATAGTGCCTGTTTGGGAGGATAACAGTTGAAATTGACACCCCTCGAAAACCATTGTCAACCTCCGCTTCGCGTCGGTTGACAATGGTTTTCTCGGGGTGTCAATTTCAACTGTTACCCTCCCAAACAGGCACTATTTATATAATATTCCCTGAACATTAATGCAATAAACGTTTTATTATAACAAGCAACATATGATTACACAAAATACGTTGATTTCTAATAATGTTTGACTTTTGAACAGTCGCAACATTAACGTCGTGATTGTTTGATTTCCCATGTAACTGTCTTACTTTTTTTTTATAAATCATAGATATTTAAGTTGGTCCTGAGATATAAAGAGAATTTTTGATTTAATGATATCTGTCTACATCGTATGCTCATATCGACTTTTTCACTCCTTGGACATCGCCCTGTCAGGTGACTTTCTTGACCGATCAGATATAATAGAATTATCATATTGAGGTATAATAATAAATGCTGCTGCATATCTGTATCTTCTTGGACGGCATCTTTTCTCGCTTTCAACTATGTCTACTGAATATGGGCGGTGTATAATCCCCCTCTGACTCGCACGATCATTCGTACCATGGAACGCAAAATCGCACGTCCAATCACATTGGCGCACGTTCAATCGTCCGATCACCTAGTCTCTCGCGCGTCCCTATCGTATTATCTTTCAACAGTTGCTTTCATTGTTCAACAGTCGCATACAGACGCAAGATATATCGCAAGATTCCATGCGTTTACATCGCACAACGCTCGCTTTGATCGTGCAAAATTTTTTCGGTCGCACGAATATTTGGTCGCTTCTTCTCGTGCGCCAATTGTGAAAGGGTCTTAAGTACTTTGCTTCTCTCAACTCCATTCTCCAGTTTCGAATATCTACGTCAAGATTTGTGTGGTAAATGGTATCACTTTGTTCGTCGTGGACACCAAATACTGTGTAAATGTTCTATTGAATCTTTTATAAAATAAGAGGCCAATTGGCCTTAACGGTCACCTGAGTAGCATTAAACCAATACACAAACTTGTCGAGGAGTCGCATATATGCATTTCTGGAGTAATAAAATTATAAATTTGTAATGACGACCACCTCCCTGCCTGAACTCTTTCAAAATGAATTGTGAAACCTATAATAAAATATATGAAAACTTAAAGATCTCGTCTACAAAATTATGAATTCAGTTTTTCTTTCAGGTGTGTGGGAGTAAAGAACATAATTTTTTAACATTATATGCATTAACACCTATACATCCATTTTGGCCCTGCCCTCGAGTCAAAACCTATACTCCAGTGGACATGAAAATTAAAATTTCAGTAGAGGACTTCCTGGTAAACATAATTATAAGTCAGTTTTTTATACAGGTGTGTGAGAATAGAGAAGAAAATTTCTAAACATCATATGCATTAACACTATATTGCCATTATTGCCCCCCCCCCCCCTTCTCATGTCCTGAACCCCTGACCCAGAGGCCATCAATTTCACAATTTAGGTAGAGGAGTTAGTGGACATCATAACCATTTATTCAGTTTTTTGCCCATATGTGTGAGATAGAGAAGAAGATTTTTTAAGATTTAAATCATATTTTTAATATGGTTATATTGGCCCCACCCTAGAGCCTGAACCTCTTATAAAGTGGTCATGAATTTCTCACGTTAGGTAGAGGGCTTCATGGACATTATAACCAGGTATTTAGTTTCAAACATATATATATGGGAGTAGAGAAGAAGATTTTCTAAGGTTTAATACATTTTTACTATATGGCCATATTTGCCCCACCTTAGAGCTTGAACCCCTGACCCAGGGGTTATAGATATCAAAATTTAGGTAGAAAGCTTAATGGAGATCATAATCATGCATTTAGTTTTTTACAATATATATGGCAGTAGAGAAGATTTTCTAAGGTTAAATACATTTTTACTATATGACCTTATTGGCCCACCCTAGAGCCAAAACCCCTGACCCAGGGGCCATAAATTTCTCAATTTTGGTAGAGGGTTTCATGGATATTATAACCATGCAGCAAGTTT
This sequence comes from Magallana angulata, assembly GCF_025612915.1. Taxonomy (NCBI): domain Eukaryota; kingdom Metazoa; phylum Mollusca; class Bivalvia; order Ostreida; family Ostreidae; genus Magallana; species Magallana angulata. The sequence goes on from NC_069115.1 coordinate 13,332,604, forward strand.
TTTCCTTACATGTGTGGGAGTAGAGAAGAAGATTTTTGAAAATATGGCTTTTTTTGGCATATTTGGCCCCACCTGTGGCGCCCCGGGGTTGGTAGAGCCATGAATATTACTATTTAGGTTCCTCTTACCATAGAGATGCCTCACACCAAAATGGTAACAATCAGCCTTGTAGGTTTTAAGAGTAAAATCAACAAGCATCAAGCATTTTGTGAAAAATATGGAAAGTGACATAAAAACAATAATGATAAAAACACATATTAAGATAATCAGAATGAAGATTGTATTAAAAATATTTGGGTTAATTTTTTTTTATTCGTGTTGTTACTATGGAAACCACGTGCTTTTAGACTGACTGATTTGTACTTCATTTTAACATGAAAATTTTTGTATATACAAATACGATATTATGTTAAATCATCTTAAAACTCTATCAATAATTTTTTATACTACAAAACACTTCGCTGTAATTTAAACATCATTAAGAATTTACATTTACTTCATCCTTTGATATTTATACCCGTTTCATCTTGTTAATTTTGCATGCAAACACCAGTCAATTCAGTGCACTTTTATAAAATTCTACAACCATGTCAAGGTTAACTAACACAACATATTTATATTATGACATTTGTTCTAGTAGAATCAATTAAATAATCTTTAGGCAAGTCACCCGTTTATAAATAAATACCGATTTTATACACCTGGAAACGTGCAAGTTTTACTCTAATTATCTCCCTTTGATAAGACTCTCTTACGAAAGAGGTAAAAACGGTATTTTGTTTACATTGTTTACATCCAATATTTCTACGGAGCTGAAGTGAGACGACTATGGATTATTTTAGTTTCTGGATTATAGAAGTGTTAATTTAGTTCATTATCATGGTAAGTAACAACTTTTACTGTTTTCTTATTTTCTACTAGCAAACATTTCTTTAACGGGAGAAATTGTGGATGCTGTAGATCTTCGTGAAAATTCGGATTAACATGTCAATGCACACAACATTATAAATAATAGTTTAAACATGACAAAGAAAATTTATACGTGATTCCTTAGTATACATAGTGATTGTGCATCAAGAAAAATAACAAACTTTTAATGAAAAATATATCAACATACATGTATATAGACTATGGTAGCTACATGTATTTTGGTACATGTAGTATACGAGTACATGTTTGAATGTGTCTTGTGTGAATGATTGATCAGTCTTCTTATTATTCTATATGTTGTAATCAATGTTGTATTCACATAAAATCAACTTTTTGTACCATATTGCTTGAAAAAGTCAAGATTTTTCACCTATATTTAATGAATTATAACAGTAAAATACTTTACTGTATGAGTTTTTAAGACAGTTTAATTAAATAGGGAATGGAAATGTGTATTAGTTGTAACAGGTTCTTTCCATTGTTTTATTACAGATAACTTAGTGGGTTGTAAACAGAAAATGCGTCACATTCAAGCCAAATGAATCAACTTAAACGAGGATGGACACTAAAATCTACCATGTCTACATAAAAATTGAAATATTCACACCAGACAGTTCAGAGACAATGCTTGAAATATTTAAATTTTGCAAAAGAAGAGGGTGAAAGTGCAATTGTGAAAAAACAGACCAACAAATGCAACAAATTAAAACTAAAGTTGACAAGGGGTGATTTTCTTTAGCAGAATTTCTTTCATCCTTGAAGATAAACAGCTATGTTAGCAACTTTGTTCCACAGAAAAGAAGAGCTGGCTTTCAAATAAAACTGAAAATCTTATCAAATAGAATTCAAAATTATATATAATTATATATAGGGATATTTGGGTTAAATACAAAGGTACAAACAAGTATTTTCTGAACTATTTCAAAGCAAATGTGTGCCTGACTTATACTCTGTCTACTTTTGAAAATAAAATGTGTTCATATGTCAATGCTGATGCATAATGATTTATTACCACTTGATCATTTGAGTTGTTGAATTATTTTCAGTGAAAATTATTACATCTTGAATAAATGTACAAGAAACTTAATGATGGTAAAAATTAAAGTTGATATTCATAAGATTTTTTTTATTTGTGTTTACTTTATATTGTTAAATAAAGAAGGAAATCCATGTTAAATAGAGCATTCAGCAAGTTCTGCAGTGAAAGCAGTAATACAGATTTATGTCAAGCTATTTGAACTGCCCTGATCACATTGACAAAACCAAGACTTAATAGGAAATAAATTCATGCATATGAATATAAACCAACAATTCACATATTGATATTAAAGGTCATATGAAACGATTTTTAACACTATGATTTTCTTTCATGAATATAAAGCTTGGTATAAACAAATGTTAAAATACATGATGTAAGATTTTTTTGCCTTTGCATTACTGAAAAATAACCGTGAAAACTGAGCACCTGAAAAAATTCTTGCCCGCTTATCGTTCTTGATTTTGTGGATTTATGACGTCACAAAGACCCACCGATGTAAACAATGCATTAAAACTAGTGTAATTTTACAGTAGTTTATTGATTAAATTTTAGTAATTTTTGCATATATGAACGTGTCTTTCTTTTCAAATGAGATCATTTGATTTCGTAGTAGCCTACAGATGACTTAGTTTTAATTGGTCGTTAATGAATAAATCTAATATCAGCTTCTCACAAAAGTAAAATCATGATGAAGATCCCGTACTGGAGTGGAAATTTAACGAAAGAAATGCTCCAACATTTACAGCTGATTAATGAATTATCCTTATCCTTTTGAAATAGAAACATCCTTTTCTTCTTCGGTACGTATAATGATTGAGCTACATTTAAAGGGAATTAAAGCATTTAAATTGATTTGATTTATTTTGTCACATAAAAAAGTATATAATGCAGGCCAATGAAAATGTTTGAGGCATTGTGTACATAGTTTGTATTTAAGAGCTATAAAATGCCGCAAAGTTATTCTTAAATTTTATTTCGAAATAATATAAATTTCTGACTTATTGATACATACATGTAGCAATAACTTTATAAAATACTTTGTGTACACGTGTATTAACGTTTTATTAAATTAGATCGCGGAAATATGGCATTTAAGGATTTAGAAATGTATCGGTAAAATAAATCGGTTGTTTGATAAAAATAGTTGTGAACGAGTGCGAAGATAATCAACAGATTTTATTAAGAACAAGCATCAATAATGATAAAAAAAACGAAAGAAAACATTGCGGAAGAAAGTGAGATAAAAGGGATCTGTCAAGTACACGTTTCAAAAACAAAACATTTGAAGAAATTTCTCTTAGACTAAAAATAATTAAATTGTAACATATTTGTGAATTTGAAAGTGAAACAAACAATATAATCGTGAAGCGAATGAGACACAATGAGGCCTACAAGTTGTTTAGAAAAAAAATCTTAATGAATTGCATGGACGTGGAAATGGGAAAAAACGATCAGACGTATTTTTGAATTTGTCAATTTCATTACAAAGATCAAAATAAAACATATAAATATGCTTATATTAAAATTATATTATACTTGCATGTGGATCTATGAAGAAAATCATTTATTCTCCCTGCAGTCTCGAAACTGAATATCATTATGTACACGCTATTACATGTAAATAAAACCGCACACGATTTCATTTCTTGAGAGAAAAAATACTGACATGGTTGATTATAAAATATTGTATAATTATACAAGTTTTTATATAAAATAGTATTTTTTTTCTTTTAAAATGCTGCAAAATGACATGGATATTTGTATTCACAACATAGCGATTGGGTCTTACTGACGTCATAAGCAAGGGAGGTAAGCCGCGTAAGTCAATGTTCCTTTTCCCGATTAAGTAATTTTGATCGACTGTGGCGCTCACATTTTGCATAAAATATCCAAAAAACAATGTCAGTCTTATTAAATAGGCACTTATGAACTCATTCCCGTATATAACTCAATATGGTCAGGATATCGTTTCATATGACCTTTAAGGCTACTGTACTATCTATATCATCTGACTGTCAAAATATTTCTCTGAATTACCTTGATTTTAATTACAAATTAAATCATTTAAATTTTTTGCAGACCAATTCATTTTTATGTAAAATAATTGATTATAAGATTTTGAAGAAAAAAAATTTCCCCATCTTATGGACAAAAAAGTTTAATTACTGATCGATAAGGGAGATGGAGAGAACACTTTTTAAATGTGGCTTAGTACATCAGTTCTTAAAGGAAGCATAAACATATATTGTTGACTGAATTATTCTTTTGAGACAGTTTTTCTTATTTGAAATTCCTGCATGCGTGGGTCCTGGGAGGGGGCGGATATGACCAATTTAACTGAAATAATTATTGTCATTTATTTGTTATAGTTACATCCAAATACGATTTGGGCTGATAATTCACTGAAAGAAGGAAACTATTGGTGACTGTGTTCAACTATAAAATCTTTATGATAATCAGATGAACATCTAAATTGGATATTTTGCCTTCTGAGGAATAAGTTACCTCCTTGATTTCTTTGTCTGACCTACACTTTTTGAATAACATCTCTGCACATACTTTTTCATGCAGCAATGTTTTTTCTTAAATATTCATATTGAAAATGAATTATGATGGACCCCCACCCCCCCCCTCCCAAAAAAAATATCTTATTGGTGTTTGATTTTATCAGAACAACTTGAAATCTCCTAGACAAGTTAGAGTAGACTAGAGATTCAATATTAGTATAACATATAGAGATGAATAGCATGTCTTTCTTCTAAACTGAGGTCATTTTAAATAATTACGCACCCTTCAGAGAGCTTTAATGGTAATAGACTTTTAGTGTTAACTGCTTCAAATACAAAGAAAAAACCTGGAATTTTTTAAGCCATTTTTGTAAGAATTTTACATTTACAGCCCTCTTTCTAAACATTGATATATGATATCTTATTTATGAATTGAAAAAAAAAATATCTAGAAAACTGCATTGAAATCATAAGAAATTTATACATTAATAAAGCTTTTATTTCAAATCACACTTAATATTATTAAAAGTTGGCTAATTTTAAGTACAAAAAGGTCAGGAAAGATGCAACTTAAACAAAATATATATCATATATATATTTATTTTATATATTCATTCTGACCATCATTATAGTACTTATATAATGAAAAACAATATTGGTATATAATGTTATTGTTTACATTTTTTGTCAAGAATATCTAAATCATATTTCATTATGTTGAGAATTGCACTTTAAGTACAAAAAGGTCAAATAAAATGAACTCAGAGGGTAAAACCTGACCTCCTTTCCTTGTTTTTCTTGGTACATAATATTTTAAATGATTGTTTTGTATACAGATGTTCACTAAATTTATGATTCAACCACATTGAGGAGTAAAATACCTCATTTATAAATGAAATTAGTATTTTACCTTATATTTGCCCTTACGTCCGTGTGTGCATGTTTTCTAATTTTAGATAAAATGAATGATCTTTAAAATGTCATTTAAAAAAACCAACTTTATAAAATAGAAAATTTGACTTATTGTGCATCTTTAACCATGGAATATTTTTAAAATAAGGTACAATATGATGTATTCAATTTAATAATACTTGGTTTTTATGTTACCTTTACCCCTGCGTAAAAGCTTAAAATGCAAATTTGATATACTTTTAAACCTTGTACAACTATTTCCCCTCCACGTTGCCTATGGATTTTATTTTGCATATATATAGTACAGATGATCACTAACAGAAATACATAATTCATTTTTCCAGCAGTGGTTGTAGATTTTGCATATAAAGTGATAAAGATGTGCAATTTTTGAAAATTGATAAGCGTCTAAATGCATGTTCTCTTCCTGTTGTCATGGCAACAATTACAATGAAATATTTTAAAAATTTATTTTTTCCTAAAAATGGGAAAACTCAATCTTATAATAAATACAAATACCACAATACTATATAATATCATGTAAAGGAATAATTTACGTAGATGTTTACCTAAAATCATTGTTTTATTTTCAAAGATTTGTGCACCCGTAACAAAGGAAATAAATTTCCTTGGATACCAGTCCCTTAGTATGACAAAAATCATTGTTTATCAGGGTTTTTGTGTTAAGTAGATTAAAATCAATAATATACAAGCAGCTTTTCAAAAAATATTTTTTCCACTTTCCATGGAATGCTTGATGCATGTTGATTTTTACTCTTAAGAAGTTAAAAATGTTAAATTAACGCGCGACGCACGACGACGGACGAAAACGAATAGCATTCCGTTCTGTTGACATGCAAAAAATTAATTGACTTCAAAAGCATCTTGATTTTTCACGTAGTACAAGGGTTGATCCAAAAGTAATGCCACAGATGCCATAAAATCGGTAAAAATCCGCGTAAAGTTACAAAAATTGTTGCTTGACCTGAAAATTTTAATGCGTTGTGATAATTATTTCTGACGATAATATATTTTGTAGAGCATGAGGTAACGATAGTTGCCGCACGCTAGCAACGTCATTTCTAGATCTTTGGGGTTCTGGTAAAATTTCGTGATTAAGTTCTCTATAAATTCGCCACGATGGTCTATATAACTTTTTTTTTTATCAATTTTTTCATAAAGTAACTCAAAATATTTTATAAAGTAACTAATTAATCTTTTTATAATCGATGAGGTAGTGTATTGGATTATTTAATGGGCGATCAGTTTGTCAAGGTCTCTTCAAGAAGTCAGGAACGTAGCTTTATGATATAGCCATTGACGTAAGCTTTAATTTTCCTTCAGAGCGTAAGGCTTCTATCTACCTAATTTATTTATTGACATGAATATGCTTTCATCAGGTATTGGAGCCACGTTTAAGGTACCCTGTTCACCCACCCAATTTTAGGTTGATATATCAATTCCAGTACATTTTATAGTGATTTCTAAACATCGAAGCAAAAAATGCATCGTATCACTATTCACATATTCCACCTTTTTATCCCTTGATATAGAGACAGGAGCATTGGGTAGAGACCAACAGTCCCTAATTTTTCAAAACAGTTAGAAAAAGTTAATAACATATCTGTTCTAAAAATTTTGTGTTGTTTGTGGCATTTTCAAATTTTGAAGCATGTAATTTATTCATATATTCAAACCTTAAAAAAGATGTAAATTCATGACGCGGCGATGTCACGTATATATCATGCTGTAAACATCAATATCAACGAAATTTCATAAAAAGTTTAATTCTAACTTAATTTTTGATAAGGAAAACTTTGATGTATCATTTTATACAATACAGCGCCAATGAGAAGCGCGGTGCATAGTGTGACATTACTTTTGGATCAACCCTTGTATCACTGCTTACATCTTTAAGAACGATGTACAAACTATCATTTACTTTAACCAATTCAACTTGTTAACCCGTTCCTTGATCTGTTCAATTTACACCGGCTCTTTGTTTTTCGTTTTATTTGTTTGTTTCCATTCTTATTCTACTGGTCTTTACACTGTTGTGAATATATATTTGTCAGTTTACAAAGTATGTCTCTCCTTCTACAAACCTTTATTACGGATTATCCTACTAGTACAACTTAACTAAGAGCAACACCCAATCAGCTAATTAATTCGTTCGTGTTATCTTTCAGCATCTCCACACCGGTCATACTAAAACACAACTGCCGACTTAACACGCCGAACAGTGCCGAAAGAAAACCACATGCCTGCCGATTATATTGTTAAGAATTTTGTCTAGTATAAATCAATAATGATAATCGGAAAACCCGAAACCCCTTTCTAGTGGACTCTCCCATGTATATATAAGTGAGAGAAGCTGAGAGTCTGTGTCATTGCTGTGTTAGCAGCTGAAGGTGAAAGTAAGAAACAGTAGTAAACTTCTTGACCTACACAATTAGATAAATGGCCCGAATAGAACCGAAGCTGTTCTGTTGTGTGGTATTGTTTGTCAACGAAGGTAATAAGTTCCAGAGTAAGGGGTCCGAATAGAGCCGACCTGGTCTGGAACATGCCTGTCCATTATATGAACAATGCCAATCGTTTGTTATTCTTAAAGCTGACATGAATTCATAAATACGCATTTTTCCCTTTTATCTCCGACTACCGCCATATTAGTTGTCTATTTCTATTGTTCTGCTCATCGCTACACACCCCCTATATAAGGCCGAAAGCACTATTCATGCTTCACCGCATTCAGGTATTTCATTCACCCGAACACGTTACATTGGACGAAAAGACGTGTAGAAACGCGTTTTGAACAAAAAATAATATGACAACCACTGCACTGGCAAGAAATATCCAATGAACGACGAAACAAGACAAACTGAAATCTAGACACAGATGCTTCAAAAAACCTCGATAATTGTAGACCGTTTTCCTGTGTATGTTATAACATTGCACATGCGCAATCACACACTGGCAGATCGAGCATTGTCAATGATCGCATGGATTTTGTTTTTGTAGAAACCGATGGACACGATGTCACGTTGTTACTTTCTTGGATATACTATCATTTATCTACTGTGTTGTATGTAGTGCCGCCGGTGACTTCAAAAAGATGCAGACGTTATGCACTCTGTATGAACGACACGCGTGTTCGATGTGCATGTGAAGTAAGGCAGCACTATTTGTGCAAAATAGTACGGATACCTTGGAAATTCTTTCAAAGAATAAATATATCTTATTGATTGCTGTTTCCATTATTCTTTACTACAACGATTTTACTACAATTTGTAGTTCATGCATTTAGAAGTCCGTGTAACCTGAATGCCTCGATCGGAAAGCAACCGACCGTAACTTTCTCGACCGGTATATATACCCCAGCGGCAGTAGAGGAGCGATGAAAACTAATATGGCGACCAAACTCTTTTATGAGTTCATGTCAGCTTTAATTCACTCTTGATTATATCCAAAGTAGGGCCATTTGAAGTGAAATGGAAATTTTTACATCTTCAACTGTCTTTGTCTGTGATAAAGTTACTAATCAATTTTGAACCCTGTAAACCTAAAACTTCATAAACAATGACACAAATGTGCATGTCTTATAGCATAATCGAAAAACGGTATTGGCTGCGCCGGGTAGTAATCCATAGCATGTGCTACCTAAAAACTAGTGATCTTAAAATAATGTAGTTTTAAAGTGTACAAATTGGAAATATTATAAATATAAGTAATAAGAAATCATTCTTTGAATATTACGAGGAGATAATTTCGGTCGGAGCGTGGTCAAATCTATGACAAAGCCCTTCGGGCTTTATTTGATTTGAATTGGTCAAAACCAAATTTATCACCTCATAATACTCCAAGGTTGATTCCGTATTCCTTAAATCAAATTACTGATTCGGAAAAATTGTATGCCTTTTAAATATGCATAGACTAGCACAGAAGCGACTGGACTCATTTTCACATTACAATATAATGAATTCTGTTTTAATTTTCTTTGATACTTTGTTTCTCCGAACTAAAGTTTATCACGGGAAAAAAGTGATTTTATGATGATTAATTAGTTCAAAATTAATTTAAAAACGTGCGAATTACCCGAAAGCAGGTTAACTCGTACGTAGATTTCAAACGCCTGCCGTTTCATATTTTGTCCAAACACCATGTATTTGTATTTATATTTAAAACACCTTGATCATAAATTACTACTATTTATTAATACTCGTAAACTTAAATGAGAGGCAAAATATTATACCCTCGCGCAACTTGTTGCGAAGGGGATGTAGCATCGCTGCACTGCGTGCGTGTGTGTGTATGTATGTGTGTGTCCATTTCAGCCTTTTAAGCAAGATTCAAAGAAAACCCTCGCATGCATGTTAATCAAACTTCGTACAAATCATAAGCATGCTTAAAGGACAAACACAATTTATTTTTAAGGAATTTAGTTGTATAGTTTTTAAAATATCGTTAAAATTAGAACACTTCGAAATTTTATGTACGACTTCCGGTTCGTGAAAGTAAATATTTTAACAACTTGTTATTTTGTTGGATGTAGGCCCTGTAAAGGTAAGAAGCAAACGAAATGGGGAGTTGGAAGGATGTCCAAAGAAAAAAACTGAAGCAAGCAGGAGATTAAGTTTACCCTAATTTAATAAACACAAGCAACCGTCTAGGCGAATATTGGGCTATATTTAACGAATTACTTTAGCGAAGAACTGGTTCATAATTTAGAAGAGACTGACGAATATCATCAACCTGATTAAATGGGAATTCATTTTTATGTAAATTGCTGAAGATACGTTACTCTTTTAAAACTATTTGGGTAAAAATTTCGACATGTTAACTCGAATTTTCTCATACAGTTCACTATAAGTCCCAGATCTTGGCTACGTTTTATTGTCCCCCGCCGCAACGCGGAACGGGGACATAGAAATGCCGGGCGTCCGTCCGTCACACTTTTTTGTAAGCGCTCTCATGCCTACAAATTTTGACAGATTTTCATTAAATTTATACCAAATGTTTATACCACTATTACCTTGGTCAAGTTTGAAAATCAGCATTGGTCGATACTTTTTGTTGGAGTTATGGGACTTTGACCACAATCATGACTCCGTTTTATCCAAAAATTGACCTTGTAAGCGCTCTCATGCCTACACATTTTGCAAGATTTTCATTAAATTTATACCAAATGTTAATATCACTATTACCTTGGTCAAGTTCGAAAATCAGCGTTAGTCGATACTTTTTGTTGGCGTTATGGGACTTTGACCACAATCATGACTCCGTTTTATCCAAAAATTGACCTTGTAAGCGCTCTCATGCCTACAAATTTTGACAGATTTTCATTAAATTTATACCAAATGTTTATACCACTATTACCTTGGTGAAGTTCGAAAATCAGCGTTAGTCGATACTTTTTGTTGGCGTTATGGGACTTTGACCACAATCATGACTCCGTTTTATCCAAAAATTGACCTTGTAAGCGCTCTCATGCCTACAAATTTTGACAGATTTTCATTAAATTTATACCAAATGTTTATACCACTATTACCTTGGTCAAGTTCGAAAATCAGCGTTAGTCGATACTTTTTGTTGGCGTTATGGGACTTCGACCACAATCATGACTCCGTTTTATCCAAAAATTGACCTTGTAAGCGCTCTCATGCCTACAAATTTTGACGGATTTTCATTAAATTTATACCAAATGTTTATACCACTAATACCTTGGTCAAGTTTCTAAATCAGCCTTGGTCGATAGACTCGATACTAGTATACTGCTTGACCGGCGGGGGACCCTGGAATTCTATTCTTGTTTTCAATATCAAACTTAAACTAATTGTCTAAATGCGTAATGTATGTCACTGGATAAAGAGAATTTATAAAACTATATTGCTAATGTTTATCACGTTTGTAGTGTAATTTCTCTAGTAATGGGAGGATCATTGTACAACCGTGTAAATGCACCCATCCCCCATGGATACACCCCAGAGGGTGCATGGGGATAGGAATAATTTTAAGTGGTTTTTGAAATTTTGGTCTCTTCTATTACATGTTTATTCCTAAATAATGCATTTCCCCGCACAATATTTTCATTTCGCAAGGGGATGCTCCGCTTTGCGGTGCCCTTGATTATTTTTATATTTGATATTGCAACAGTTTCTTACATGACACTGAAATATAAGAATTCATCGTGGCATATAACAAGTTAATAACATCTTTTCCACTGTTTCTTGTTTAAATTCATTCTTTAAAATACGTTGGTTTGTTGGTTTTTTTAAAAGTATACCCAAGCTCGTACGTGTAATTGACTGAGTTTAGTGTATTTTCACTCAAAACCATGTAATTTTCACTCACAATCATGTAATGGTAAATGAAGAAAAAAAATAACATTTAGATATACTAGTATATAATATAAGGCTAAAGATAAAAAGTAAATGAGGTGAGCAATTTGATTTTTGTAAAAATCAAACACAATTTTTTTAATGAAGTCTAGTTTTTTGAAGATATAATTTCATTAAAGCAATGGTATTCCTTTTTCTGGTCATGAAACTTATAGTGAAGAAAAACAGAAACCAAAATTTAAACATATGTTGGTTTCTGCTTTTCTTTATCATCGATTTTAAATTTCCCATTTATGTATTTTATATATCTTCATATAAAAAGATGTAGAACTCTTAGCAGCAAAGAGGAAGTATGCATTTCAAGCAGGCTATCTGAGACTCTACCGTGTTTTCTGGTACTTAATTCAAATTCTGATAAACCGAAGTTGTGAGAAAACAAGCCCCTAAATTGAATGTCCTGTCGATGCCAACTACACTGTCATTTGTCAAGCAAATTCTGGTGTCTTCAATTTGTTCGTCAGTGTAACAATGTTCGGTGGTTTGTTGCCATTATTGGCAACTACGCAGCGGATATAAGAACTTTGTTGCAGGGATGTTCAGATTGTTTGAATGTCATCTGCCATGTTATTTGAATTTGATGGTCTTTGTCTTTTATTTTGGTTATTCTGGGATCTTGAAAAACTCTCAGGTCCAATAAATTTCGGAATCAGATTTCACAAAATCTTTGACAATTGCTGAAGACTTTTTGCCATGTATAATCCCTTCCAGAATAGCAGAGTTTTTAGCCAAAGGTGTACAGATGTATGGTTTATTTGTCTTTTTTTATTTTCCATGAATCTGTCCCCCTTGGTAACTGCCAATATATTCAAGCAAACACAAAATATGTAGATCACTGCTTTTTGGCACAATCTGGAACCTACTAACCCTCCTTTGTAAATGTTTTCTCTGTGAATAATATCTCGAAAGAATAACAACAGAATTTACATCTGGGTGAAGATCTAGTTAAACTTAAGTACCCCTCCATTCTTTGAATAATTAAATTTGTTTTTTTTTTTTGTGCTTGTTTTCAAATGTTCTTGTATTTGTAGCCAAATAATAATGATTTTCTAATGAGGGTCTGTTCCATGTTCCGCAATCATCTACAAATCGTCTTTTTTTATGTCATTTCAATCAATTACAAAAAATACATTTTCTTTTTTACCACAAAGTATGGATTTTAAATTTTCTCCAGTTGTTGCGAGCAAAAGGATTTTCAAATAGTGGTCAAGGTCGGTAAGTTTCGCATTTAAATTATGTTTGGTCTCCAAAAATAGTTATCCGATCCATTCTTTCCTTATGACCAGCTTTTCTTAGACATTTTCTGGCTATTGTTAAAAGAAAGTTCACTGACAAGAGGAGGGGGTGTAGTAATTATTTTCTGGTCAATGTCAGAAGCACAGTCCGAGATAAGGTCTCTTGCGGAAGATTGGGAGTCCAACAGTATGGATGAAAATAGGCCAAAGCATAACTGGGGAGGATGAGGAACCTTTTTGGTACTTAATTCAAATTCTGATAAACCAAAGTTGTGAGAAAACAAGGCCCTAAATTGAATGTCCTGTCGATGCCAACTACACTGTCATTTGTCAAGCAAATTCTGGTATCTTCAATTTGTTCGTCAGTGTAACAATGTTCGGTGGTTTATTGCCATTATTGGCAACTACGCAGCGGATATAAGAAATTTGTTGCAGGGATGTTCAGATTGTTTGAATGTCATCTGCCTTGTTATTTGAATTTGATGGTCTCTGTCTTTTATTTTGGTTATACTTGGATCTTGAATAACTTTCAGGTCCAATAAGTTTTCGGAATCAATTTTCACAAAATCTTTGACAATTGCTGAAGACTTTTTGCCATGTTAAATCCCTTCTAGAATAGCAGAGTTTTTAGCCAAAGGTGTACAGATGTATGGTTTATTTGTTCTTTTTTATTTTCCATGAATCTGTTCCTCTTGGTAACTGCCAATATATTCAAGCAAACACAAAATATGTAGATCATTGCGTTTTGGCACAATCTGGAACCTACTAACCCTCCTTTGTAAATGTTTTCTCTGTGTTATGAATGATATCGCGAAAGAATAACAACGGAATTTACATCTGGGTGAGGATCTAGTTAAACTAAAGTACCCCTCTCTTCTTTGAATAATTAAATGTGGTTTTTTTGTGTGATTGTATTCGAATTTTCCTGTATTTGTAGCCAAATAATAATTGTCTAACGAGGGCCTGTTCCATGTTCCGCAATCATCTACAAATCGTCTTTTTTTTCGATGTCATGTCAGAATCAATTACAAAAAATACATTTTCTATTTTACCACAAAGTATGGATTTTAAATTTTCTCCAGCTGTTGCATGCAAAAAGATTTTCAAATAGTGGTCAAAGTCGGTAAATTTCCCATTTAATTATGTTTGGTCTCCAAAAATAGTTATCCGATCCATTCCTTCCTTATGACCAGTTTTTCTTAGACATTTTCTGGCTATTGTTAAAAGAAGTTCACTGTCAAGAGGAGGGGGTGGGGTAATTATTTTCTGGTCAATGTGAGAAGCACAGTCCAAGATAAGGTCTCTTACGGATGATTGGGAGTCCACCAGTATGACCCACTACATACAGTCCGTTCGGACGTGGGACTTATTTCTCGGGATATTTCCTTGAATATTCATGACGTGATTTTTGCTAATAACATTATATTACTACTTACATCATAAGTAATTTAGAAAAAAAGCTTCTTCTTTTCAAATGAACATTATAAATTATCAAATATAACATACATTTACAATTATGAATTTGATTTAAGAGTAGTTAAAATAATGCTTCAGAAGTTGACTTTAATTTTTTTGAAACGGTGATAAGTATTTTCTGTAGATAGCCTAACGCTACATGTAAAGAGACAGTGTCCTCGAAATCCCTTGTATACGAGTTTACTTTCATCTTGAACAACTTTTGTTTTTCTTTCGTCCAGTGCGGGGAGTTTATCAAATAATTCTCATTTCACTTTTGGGGTGTTTTTATACAATTTATATCGTCGAAATATTTTCTCTACTTCTGTAACAGCGTAGATTCGAACGGTGCTTGGGAATTCGTCTGGAACTGCATCCGTCGTGTATAGTACGAACTGGGTGAGGAAACGTTGGTGTCGAGGGTACAAATTATATGCGCGCTGTCGGCCCAAAGGAAGCAAGGGGTAGGTGTGCAGTATTCCCGAAGTCCACCAAAATACCATTACAGAGAAATAACAGGCATATAATACAGCATTCCAAATTTATTAGTCTCAACTGAACAATCATGTTGTAGCGAGGCAGATATGATAGCGAGGCAGATATGACTGGTATTGACCTCCGAAATCGGACGACTGGCTTAGGCTGGCCTCCGTATTCCGACTAAAGATTGGTAGATGTACATGACTAAGGATCTTATCAATGAGTGGAAACTGACTGAAGTTTCACAGGTTTAGCAATTAAAAAGAATCAAAGAGACTTTGATGACCTAGACATGAAACCCTAATAATTACATAGTTGTACACAATGTTGTTTTAACAGTTCAGTAGTCCTTGAGACATAACACTCTGTCTCCTTGAAATCACAGAGTTCGAAAAGTGTCAATCACTTATTGACTAAATAACTTTGATAAAATAAATTGTGAGAAAATATTACAAAACAGATGTGGAATTTAAGGCTGATTCACCGAACGCCTACTTCCTAGTTATCATTATTCAATAATACTGGGCAATTATGGGGTCTCCTAAAGGGGCACAGGTAGACTTTACCGTGTTTCCTTGAATGAAAAATAATATAACAGTTTGTCATTTATGTTAAATTTTGAATGTTTTTTATAATTAAAATTGTTTCAGAAATAAAAAGAAAACATTGAATCAATTTTATTATATTTATTTAATTTATTAGCACTAAATATAATTTAAAACAATAAAATAATGTTTTAAAATTGCATAACATTTTATATACAATTTTCTTTTTTATTTTGACACATAAAATGGGCACGGAGACTGTCTTAATGTCCTATCACTTTCAATGTCACTATGTCAATGTCCTAAATGAAGAAGTTCCGATGCTGAATCTGCGTAGGTCATAAGGTCGATGATCCCGTCTTGGTATCGCTCCTTCAGGGTCTGCAGTCTCCTCTTACAGTTCGCGTACTTCTTTGTCGGTTGACGAATGGTTCCTCCTGTTTGTTTCTGAATATGTAGAATTTCTTTGCCGTTCTGCTGGATGTCCTTGAAGATCTTGATGACAGTGTAGATGTTTGGGTGCGCGTGTTAGGCCATCCTCGTCAGTGGTCCATTGGTTCCGAAGTGATTCCAAATGTCTGTCACCATTCACCCACTGTTCTTTCACAAAGTCTGTAAAGGTCTCTGTCACTTCTGTCAGGTCGGCTTCATCGCGGTCTTCCAGGGCTTGGAACCACATGTCTTCGATGCTGTCTAGAGGAACTAGGGGTATGGCGGCTGCTCTTCTTATCAGTTTCTTCACGTTGTCATCTTCTCTGTAGGGGATCTGTAAACCTGTGATCTATGCCTTGCGCCAAACATCCTGTGTGAAATGGAAGAAACATCCTTTGATGGTGATTCCGGGGAAAACGTCTCTGGTGGAGTAAATTACTGCAGTTTCGAATTCGGCAAGGGCACTGGTGGGAGAGAACTGCAGGCCGAGGTCGTTCCTCTTGTCGGAAAGGAGAGTGAAGAGTCTTGTATAGGTGGCTTGGTTCTTTCCTGGAAGAAGGGCATACACAACGGGCGTCATCTGGTCGTAAGTCATGATGTGGATGGTGAAGATCTAGTAGAACAGGCTCGGGCAGGTGTAGAAGGTTCCATCGCAGAAGAAGGTCTCGGAGGCAGCAAGGTCTTGAAGGTTGTCTGTTGTCGCAAACGCAAGTATCCTGTTGTTCTTAATTTTCATTCAAGGAAACACAGGTAAAGTCTACCTGTGCCCCTTTAGAAGGCCCCATAATTGCCCAGTATAATTGAATAATGATATTTGAGGAGTAGGCGTTCGGTGAACACACCGAATTAAAAATGTCAAGTTCAAAATGAAGGTTTTAGTGAACAGGGACTTTTTTCACTGTGATCATTTCCTACCTCTCCGAGGAAAACACGTCCTCGTGTTTAGAATGAAATATATCTTTCGTTCTTCTGTTTCTGATATTATTACACGGAAAACGGGCGCGGACTGAAAGTTTGGGTTTCTACAGGTGACCGTTGTTTTCTGGTGGGGAATGGAAAACTGCCTGCGTTGTTTTTTTTACCCACCCCCCCCAAACGAAGTTTGGGGGGGGGGGGGGTATATACGAATCACCTTGTTCGTCTGTCTGCTCAATTCGTGTCCGGTCCATATCTTATGGAGAAACATTGGAAGTTCCTACTTCACACAAAGAATGCTTATGTCCTAAGGGTGTGTCATGACATTGAACCAAGGTCATTCGGGCAAGGTCAAGGTCACTGACAATAAAAGTGCAAAATTCGTATCCCGTCCATATCGTTCTTATGGAGAAACATTGGAAGTTCTTACTTCACACAGATTGCTTATGACCTAAGGGTATGTCATGACCTTGGGCAAGGTCACTGGCAGAAATAGTGCAAAATTTGTGTCCAGTCCATATTTTTCTTATGGAGAAATACTTGAAGTTCTTACTTCACACAAAGTTTGCATATGACCTAAAGGTGTGTCATGACCTTGACCTAAGGTCATTTGGGCAAGGCCAAGATCACTGGCATATAAGTGCAAAATTTGTGTCCAGTCCATATCTTTCTAATGGACAAATATTGGAAGTTCTTAATTCACACCAAGAATGCTTATGACCTACAGGTATGTCATGACCTTGACCCAAGGTCATTTGGGCAAGGCCAAGGTCATTGGCAGATAAGTGCAAAATTCATGTCCAGTCCATATCTTTCTAATGGACAAATATTGGAAGTTCTTAATTCACACCAAGATTGCTTATTACCTGAGGGTGTGTCATGACCTTGACCCAAGGTCAATTGAGGAAGTTCAAGGTCACTGTTTACAAAAAAATTTGGCTCAATATACCAATAATTCAAAATGTTTATATTAAATGGCTGCTTGACATGTGGAATTTTGTTTGATTCAAGTCATGTTTGTTAACATAAGCATGCAAAAGTCCTCATGCATTAAGAGTTAACTTGAACTAAAATGGAATTTAAAGAATAGAAATTGGTTTGTGTACTCATAGAGCAGTTGTTATTTATAGAAAATGGACGGTGAAATAGATTCATCCAACATTTTCTGCAATAGAAAAAATACATTAGCTATGATTTTTTCTGAGCGGGAGGTATCAATTGTGAGCTTGCTCACAGTACCTCTTGTTTACTATGGCTTGAACTGTTGAAGTCCATCGTTGTTACGAAGGGATTGAGGGAATGTAAGCGTATAGAGGATACAAGGTATAAGGCTTAGCCGCGCTACCTTTTTCTTAAGTTAATATTCACAATAATTAAAAATTATCATAAAGATTGAATTCCACATCGTGACACTTCTTGCGATACGTGCTATAAAGTGACTAGAATAACTTTAATATACATTTCATCACATTTTCATTATCGTGAGAGATCTCGTCATTTTCATCTTTAATCCTATTTATAGTATAATTGTACTGTTGCTTTTTGAGGCCTAAATATTAGAGGTACTTAGTTCGCCCTTTTCAGTGTTTGGAAAGTATTTTTCGAATTAAAAGAGTTGTACTCATCTGATTTCTTTCTTTTAAATCATTATGATAATTAAAATGTTTCAAATTTTCCATAAATTTAAATTAGATACACTTGTAAATTGATGTCCATTTTCACTGAATTTCGTAAAATGTGTATGACTTTTATCCAGTGCAAACAAATTTTTGTACAAGTTAATCTGTTTAATCTTTTCTGTCTTCTTTACAAATTCTTGCCTGTCTTAATTATTAAATGTAGTTCTAACAGTTATTTGATTTAATCATTATATAAAATTGTACTTTGTAAGTCAAAAAACATCCTAAGATGGTACTTCGCTGATTTTTTTTGTCTAACTGAACCATTAATCTTTCTACAGATATATTGCTTGTTGGACAAGACTAATATTTCTCTAAGACAGAATTTGATGTTTTTATTTTCCGAGGTTGGTTACGATTCGCAGCATAAATCGTCCATAAAACGATGGATCTTTTATTACAAAATATATATGTGAAGTAATTTTATTATGATATAAATTTGATGTTAAATGATACAGCATAGATAATGCTACTTTGTATGATACCAAGTGTGGTCCCCTGAATTGACAGTCACGTGATATATGTTGATCATATACAAATTTCAATATCGCAAGGGCATACCTTTATTGAAATTAAAATTTAAATGACGATTAAATTCTACCTATCTAGTAGATTCTGAAAAGTGCTGCTGCTTTGTATAGAATTATTCTTTTATTAAAGTGAATACCAAAGAAATGAAATTGATATGACATTGTCTTAATATTGTTACAACGGGTTTCTCTCTGTAACTCGCTTTGCTGAGGTACCGGGAGACTAATGAATTTCTTCGGGGACTTTCAAATATAACCAAATATTAAAATAAAGCCAAATTATAAATTTTATTAATTTCAAATTGCAAATGTCAAAAGGTCGTATAAATTCACAGTAAAAACAGTTCTTATAAAAGAAAAATAACATAAAAAAATATATTGACCTTCAAAATAAAACCAAATATTAAAATAAAGCCAAAATATAAAGTTTATTAATTTGAAATTATAGCAAATGTCAAATGGTGACAATTTGCGTTTGGCTTTTGGTTTTATTTCGTCGATAATTACAAAATCACGCCCATAAAGATAATCTCTAATTACAAAATATAATTGGTTATTTAATAACTTGGGGGCGTTGATAAAATGAACTTAACAATTAGTATAATTAGCGTTAATGACCATTGTTCAAATTATGTAATTAATTTAAAAACGCTCACAGGTGCCAGGTAAAGAAGTCAAAACATGTAAAGTTGTGTAATTAAAATACTTGGCTTTCCTGTGAGGCTTAGTTAACAATTGACATAAATTTTAAACATTATGAATTTTTAAAAAAAAGTATTAAAGACTAAAAAATTTGATATAACATGAATTAAACTTATTTGAAATATTAAATCTCATTGCAACATTTTTTTTTGTTTTTTCTGGGTTTTTTCTAAAACATATATACAACTAGTGGGTATTGTTTTTTTTAACAAAAAAACACATGTCTCCCCTTCTCCCCAAGGATTGTAATATGGGGCAATTTTAACAATTGAAAAAGAATAATGTCAGTTATATGTTACCCAGACCCATCCTTTTCTTAATTTGACCTTGAGTAAAACATGGTCAAGGTCATATATAAATCAATAAAACACCTAAGTGTATTATTATTGTTCTTTGTTTAAAGTTTGAAGTCCTTCTGTCAAAGTATATTCAGGAGTTGAACAATGAAGTTTTTTCTAATTTGACCTTGAAATAAAAATTTTAAGGTCAAGGTCAAAAAATTTGGTAAGGTTCAACTCGGTTATATACCATCTATCTATGATACAAGTTAAAAGTCTGTATGTTAAAGGAGTCTTGTGTTATGGTCCAGACAATATTTTTTATGAAAAGCTTGACCTTGAAGAACAAAATAGGTCAACTTTTGGTGGCATGCACTCCTTCTCAATACTATCTACCTATGTTCCAAGTTTGAAGTCTGAATGTCAAAGGGTATTAAAGTTATGACCCAGACAAAATTTTATTATTTTTTTCTTTTTTCTTAATTTGACCTTGAGTAAAACAAGGTCAAGGTCAAATATTATTCAATAGTACACCTAAGTGTATTATTATTGTTCTTTGTTCAAAGTTTGAAGTCCTTCTATCAAAGTATATTCAGGAGTTGAACAATGAAGGTTTTCGTAATATGACCTTGAAATAAAAATTCTAAGTCAAGGTCAAAAATTTTGGTAAGGTTCAACTAGGTTATATACCATCTATCTATGATACAAGTTTAAAGTCTGTGTGTTAAAGGAGTCTTGTGTTATGGTCCGAACAATATTTTTTATGAAAAGCTTGATCTTGAAGAACAAAATAGGTCAAGGTCAAAACTTATGGTGGTGTGCAATCCTTCTCAATACCATCTACCTATGTTCTAAGTTTGAAGTCTAAATGTCAAAGGGTATTAAAGTTATGACCCAGACAAAATTTTATTATTTTTTTCTTAATTTGACCTTCAGTAAAACAAGGTCAAGGTCAAATATTATTCAATAGTACACCTAAGTGTATTATTATTGTTCTTTTTTTTAAAGTTTGAAGTCCTTCTGTCAAAGTATATTCAGGAGTTGAACAATGAAGTTTTTTCTAATATGACCTTGAAATTAAAAAAAATAGGTCAAGGTCAAAAATTTTGGTAAGGTTCAACTAGGTTATATACCATCTATCTATGATACAAGTTTAAAGTCTGTATGTTAAAGGAGTCTTGTGTTATGGTCCAGACAATATTTTTTTATGAAATGCTTGACCTTGAAGAACAAAATAGGTCAAGGTCAAAACTGTTGGTGGCGTGCACTCCTTCTCAATACCATCTACCTATGTTCCAAGTTTGAAGTCTTAATGTCAAAGGGTATTTAAGTTACGGCTTGGACAAATATGGATGAAGAAGAATAAGAAGAAGAAGAACTAGAGCAAAGCTCGTTGCAAAGCAACGAGTGGGTCTTCCGTTGATGTTGAAAGTTAAGCTAAAAGTTCCAGTAAGAAGAAATGTTTAAAACTTATAACAGGAGACACGAAAACAAAAAGATTACAAAAATCGAATAATTCTTGGTACGACTTAACATAATCCGAATGGTTTTAAGTACGAGTTAACAGAAACCTTCATGATTTCATGAACAACTTAACAAAAAAAATCCGAATATGTTAAAGTACGACTTAGCAATTAATTTTTAGGTACTAGTTGATTTAACCAAAAATTTAACACTATTTTCATAATTAAGAATTTGAGGGGCCAGCCCCTTTTATTTGGTTCCAGTTAAAAGGTCTTGCAAATATAAACATATTTTGTTCAACAAGAAGTATTCAGGAATTGTTAACCTCTCTCGAGATATCTTAACAACTGTGTATTAGGGGCCGACCCTTAAACTCCTTACCGGGGCTACCAACAACAAAGTTTTAGTTTTCGTATTGTTGAGAACATTATTTTGAACAACTTTTGTTCTACAATGCTATTCAAAATATTTCTCCTTTTTCTGATATTAATGATAAAATTTTTAAAATTATGGCACCTTGAAACCCCTTATTACGTAACATATGACTTAGCTATGGTACTGTATAGATAAACAGCTGTACAGTGAACATTTTTGCTTCTATAATTAAAAACAAAATATTGTTCAGTAAAGAGTTATTGTAAGAAAACTTTAGATGCCTCTTGGTTCCTAATTTGAGGGGCCAGACCCTTTTTCTTGATATCAAATTAAAGGTCTTGCAAATATAAACATATTTTTTTCAACAAGTGTTCACGAATTGTTAACTGTTCTCGAGACATCTGTATAAATGTGTTTTAGGGGCAGACCCTTTAACTCCTTACTGGGGCAACCAACAGCAACATTTTAGTTGTCATATTGTTGAGAACATTATTTTGAACAACTTTTGTTCTATAGTGCTATTCAAAATATTTCTCCTTTTCCTGATATTAATGATCAAATTTTCGAACTTCTGGCCCCTTGAAACCCTTAATTAGGTAACATATGATTTAGACATGGTACTGTATAGATAAACAGTTGTACAATAAACATTTTTTCTTCTATAATTAATAACAAAATATTTTTCAGTAAAGAGTTATTATAAAAAGACTTTAGAGCCCTCTTGGTTCCTAATATGAGGGGCCAGCCCCTTTTTCTTGATATCAAATTAAAAATATAAAAATATAAAAATACTTTGTTCAACAAGTGTTCAGGAATTGTTAACTGTTCTCGAGACATCTGTATAAATGTGTTTTAGGGGCCGATCCTTTAACTCCTTACTGGGGCCACTAACAACAAAATTTTAGTTATCATATTATTTAGGACATTATTTTGAATAACTTTTGTTCTACATTGCCTTTCAAAATATTTCTCTTTTTTCCAATATTAATGATCAAAGTTTTGAACTTCTGGCCCCTTAAAACCCCTAATTACGTAACATATGACTTAAGTATGGTACTGTATAGATAAACAGTTGTACAATGAACATTTTTGCTTCTATAATTAATTACAAATTATTGTTACGTAAAGAGTTATTGTAAGAAGACATTAGAGCCCTCTTGGTCCCTAATATGAGAAGCCAGCCCCTTTTTCTTATCACATGAAAGGTCTTGCAAATATAACCATCTTTTGCATTACATGTCTTAACAAAATATTTATACATCAAAAGATATTCCAGAAAATGTGCGAAAATTTCATGGACAAAATTAGTGCTAATTTTCAGGTTCAGGCAATCTTCAAAGCCTTGCACAATTTCCATTAGTGAAGGCAATGGGGTACATCTACATACATTCATCTACAATCCCTGAAAATTTCAAGCTTCTATCTTGATTAGTTTCGGAGGAGATGCGTGGACAAAATGGCCCTTAAAAATTTACAAAATCGTCAATTTCTGAAACCGGAAGTGAAGTCATAAGTTTAAAGTTTGATAACCTCGAGTATTTACAATACCAAAAAAGTTCTAAAAATTTCGTGAAAATCGGTTGAATAGTTTTTGAGATATAAGCCACCAAAAAAGTCAGAGGAAGAATAATAATAATGAACTAGAGCAAAGCTCGTTGCAAAGCAACGAGTGGGTCTTCCGTTAATGTTGGAAGTAAAGCTGTAAGTTCCTGTAAGAAGCAGAGCTCTTATACCAATAGTAAGAAAAACTAAAATAAAAAGATGAAAAAAATCGAATAAGTCCTGGTACGACTTAACAAAATACGAATTATTTTAAGTACGACTTAACAAAAACCTTTCTGATTTCAAGAACGACTTAACAAAGAAAAAATCCGATTGTGTACGAAATAACAATTTCCGAATTAATTTAGGTACGAGTTAATTTATCTTTGAACACAACACTATTTCCTTAACCAAGAACGTGGAATCAAAATTTCCGGAAAACTCAATTTTTAAATCCCAATATCTCTGTAATGCATCGTCCGATTTTAAAACGGATATCAGTTTAAATTAAGCTTTATAAAAGCCCCTTTGTTGCTTTATGATTTATATCAAATTATTGATCAGAAAAGAGTTATTATAAAAAGACTTAGTAGCCCTTCAGGCCCTTAATTTGAAGGGTCAGCCCCTTTTTCTTGATATAAAAAAAAGGTCTTGCTAATATAAACATATTTTGTTCTAGAAGTGTTCATGAATTGTCAACCGTTCTCGAGATATCTAAACAACTGTATTTTAGGGGCCGACCCTTTAACCCCTTACCGGGGCCACTAACAACAAAATATTTGGTATCATATTGTAAAAAACATTATTTCTAACCACTTTTGTACTACATTGCTTTTCAAAATATTTCTCCTTTTTCAGATATTAATGATCAAAATATTGAATTATGGCCCCTTGAAACCCCTAATTACATAATTCATGATTTAGGTATGGTACTGTATAGATGAACAGATGTACAAACAACATTTTTGCTTCTATATTTAATAACAAATTATTGTTCAGTAAAGATTTATTGTAAGAAGACATTAGAGCCCTCTTGGCTCCTAATTTGAGGGTCCAGCCCCTTTTTCTTGATATCAAATGAAAGGTCTTGCAAATACAAACATATTTTGTTCTACAAGTGTTCAAGAAATGTTAACCGTTCTTGAGATATATGTACAAATGTGTTTTAGGGGCCGACCCTTTAACTCCTAAATGGGGTCATAAACAAAAACATTTAAGGTAGCATACTGTACAAAACATTATTTTTAGCAACTTTTGTTCTACATTGCTTTTAAAAATATTTCTCCTTTTTCAGATATTAATGATCAAATTTTTGAATTTCTGGCCCCTTGAAACCCCTAATTACGTAACATATGACTTAAGTATGGTGTTGTATAGATAAACAGCCCAACAATGAACATTTTTGCTTCTATAATTAATAACAAATTATTATTCAGTAAAGAGTTATTGTAAGAAGACTTTACAGCCCTCTTGGCCCCTAATTTGAGGGGTCAGCCCCTTTTTCTTGATATTAAACGAAAGCCCGTGTAATTTGAAACAACTTTTGCATTTTATGTTTTAACAAAATATTTATACATCAAAAGATATCACAGAAAATGTGCAAAAATTTCGTGAAAAAATTTGGTGCTAATTTTCAGGTTCAGGCGAGCTTTGAGGCCTTGAGCAATTTTCATCATTGGAAGCATGGGGGTACATCTACATACATTCATCTACAATCCCTGAAAATTTCAATCTTCTATCTTGATTAGTTTCGGAGGAGATGCGTGGACAAAATGACCCTTAAAAATTTACAAAATCGTCAATATCTGAAACCGGAAGTGACGTCATCATTAAAAAATTTTAAAATATGTAGCACCGATCATGCTTTATCCGTCCTGAAAATTCTGTGCGAATCGGTTGGATAGTTTTTGAGAAATAGCGCTCCAAAAAAGTCAGAAAAAGAAAAAAAAGAATAACTAGAGCAAAGCTCGTTGCAAAGCAACGAGTGGGTCTTCCGTTAATGTCGGAAGTAAAGCTGGAAGTTCCTGTAAGAAGCAAAGCTCTTAAACCAATAACAAGAGTAACTAAAATAAAAAGATGAAAAAATCGAATTATTCCTGGTACGACTTAACAAAATCCGAATGATTTAAAGTACGACTTAACAAAAACCTTTCTGATTTCAAGAACGACTTAACAAAAAAATCCGAATGTGTTCAAGTGCGACTTAACAATTATTTTTGGTACGAGTTAACTTTACCTTGTACATTACGCTATTTTTTAAACCAAGGACGTGGAAACAAAATTTCCGGAAAAATCAATTTTTAAACCCCGATATCTCTTTAATGCATTGTCCGATTTTAAAACAGATTTCAGTGTTAGATTCAGCTTGATATGTTCTATAAAACACATATTCATTTTTGATTTGATCAGAAAATTCATTTTTTCGAAAAATTTGTTTCACTTCCGGTTTCGACCGGAAGTGACGGATTTTTATTTCCAGCCTTATTGCACATGTAAATTGCCAAATTCATAACCACAGAAAATTTCAAGACTTTATCTTAAAGCGTTTTTGAGAAATGTCGCGGACAAAATGACTTTTTTTTAAGTTTCCAAATGACGTAACGTCAAAACGGAAGTGACGTTGTTATGGAAACTTTAACATCTTTGAGGCATTATAATTGCACATAATCCCTGAAAGTTTCCTCTAAATAAGTTGAAAACTTTTTGAGTTATGAAGCCGAAAAGGAGTCAGAAAAAAAAGAAAAAGAAAAAAAATAATAATAAAAAGAAACCGAAGAATAACAAGAGGGTCTTCCGTTGGAAACGGAAGACCCTAATAAAGAAAAAGAAACCGTAGAATAACAAGAGGGTCTTCCGTTGGAAACGGAAGACCCTAAAAAGAATCCGAAGAAAAACAAAAGGGTCTTCCGTTGGAAACGGAAGACCCTAATAAGAATAAGAAGAATAAGAAAGTCGACAAAAACAATATGTCTCCCCTTTGAAAGGGGAGACATAATAATGTTTGATATAAAAGTAATATATACAAAATTTATAAATGTAACATAGTACAGTAAAATATTTACAAAATATGTACATGGTGCATAAAATGCTGTAACAACCACCCCTCCCCCCCCCCCCACCCTGCCCGAACAAATTGATGCCTTCTGGCATAAAAATATGTGAGATCAAGAACAAAATGAGCAGAACGAATAATTTACATAGTACAGAATAGCACCATATGATAATAATACATATTGAATAGAAATACCGAAGTGCCATAAACATTATCATTGATTTGCATTGTCATGTAGTGAAACAATATGATTAGATATGGAAATATCAAACTTGTCATCACATTTTGAAAAAAACATGACAATAGCTAAAGAAGAACAAAGAAATTGCAAAGATGAATGTAAATATCGAGAGTAAAATCTATAGTTACTGGCACTTGGCGCATAAAAGGAACCAAAACGATGTTACAAATGCCGTATTACTTAATGACTGGGGAATAAAACTACAATTCACGCATATGGAACCAATATCCAGGCATTTGGGATCTGAAGCAAAATGTATAAAAAGTATAAATATCACAAGCTGGAAAACTGAATTACGAATGCTCAATTGATTTAAGGAAAATATTATTCACGCACTGGGAATCTGTAAAATGAACTTTTGATTCAAGCACTTGGAATCCTGAATGAAAACTATGATTCACGCACTGGGAATCTGTAAAAAACAAACAACTTGTGATTCAAGCACTGGGAATCTGTAAAATAATTTTTGATTCACGCACTGGGAATCTTGAATGAAACATATTCATGTAGGATATAACAAATATTCCATACCCCGACCGATTTCTGCGACTTTAAATTAGCCATAGACAAAACAACAGTAAGGTGAACATGTTGCCTACGAAGAAAATAGGTAAGTTTGAAAAAGGATGCCAAAGTTTGAATGAATTATATACGACAAACCAAAAATATTGGTCTGATCAGAACCATAGCACGTATGAAAAGTAGAAGATCTACTAAATGTTTGACGTATAAAATAAAGACATTTCGTAGTAGGAAAGAATAAATTATAATAGTAGGCACATGTAGCTCAGAGAAGTTTATAGGGCGATCTATTACCACAGAAATTATCATAGTAATCAGGTCATATCGGGTAGCAGTAAAGTAAAGCAATGAACGTAGATTGATTTGAAAATATTTTGTTTCCTGACGTTTGCCAAGGACAGAAACTTTGAAATTAATCTACACTAAATTTCATTATTATAAAAAAAAACTTATTAAAAAACTGCATGACTATATGGAAAAAGATACAAAATGTCATAGGTTTAAAACGGTAACATTCCATGGTGAAAAACTCGATTCCTCATAACCTTAGCTGTATCCAAATGCGAACTAGTATGTCCATAGAACTTCGTCATAGTGAGGCTTTCATTTCTTGACTTCATCCTGAATGACTGATCATTTATAGAATTGTCACATACATGTAGTCCTTAAGAAACATCAGGTTTGAATTCACATATTAGTCTTTGAATTCCATGAAACTGTGTTCAAATCATTCCATGAAACTGTGTTCAAATCGGTTCTCCACCACTTGTTACAACAGGTTTCTCCTTGGAACTCGCTTTGCTGAGGTACCGGGGGAATAATGAATTTCTTCGGGGACTTCGAAATAAAACCAAATATGAAAATAAAGCCAAAATATATAGTTTATTAATTTGAAATAGCAAATGTCAAAAGGTCGTACAAATTCAAAGTAAAACAGTTTATATAGAATAAAAATAACATAAAACAAGCATTCTGAGAGTATTGCATAAGCAATACACGTCCCCTACCGGTTTGTAGAAATTTGTGAAAACAATGCACTGTTATGCAGAATATCATTTCTTACCGTCTTCTGTACCCCGAATAAACAGACCAACCCGATAACGAACCCGATTGTAATTATACAAAAAACCCTGTCGATTAAATTATGAACACAATGCTTGACACTATTTTACAGAAATTGTTTGTTAGAAACAATAAAAGGAATGGTCCAAGGTATGCACGATATTATTACTGACTACATACTTTCCTCGTTTATTCAATACACACCGAACTCGATCATTATAAAATTGCAATATAACAATTAATTTTCTCGAAAATATGTCAACCAGACGCCAATGCATTTTGAAGTTGTTCAGCAAATTTCATATTATTCCTCAAATGCATAAAGAAAAAAGTGTGGAAAACTGAAGTGGGACAGACAGACTGACGGACGCAGAGGAAAGCTATAGTCCCATCGGTGAAAAAATATTCTAAAATAACAACCAATCATACAAATCTCGAATGATTCAAAGACCGTTTACCTCTCACATTCCAAACTCAACCAATGAACATAAAACACAATGAATATAAACAAGATATATGTGAGCCGATGCTCACTAGTGATACCACCGCTCTGATGTGAATATGCAAATTTAGCAAAGTCGACATTTAACACAGGCAGTTGAAGTCCGATTGGTACAAAAATATATCCAACAATGTGGCATGCCTAAACGAAGAGTGTGTTAAAATTTCAAGTAGTTGCTGCGAAAATGCGACAGACATTTTTGTTACGGACAGACAGACACACAAGGGTAAAACAGTATACCCCCTTCTCCTTCTGAGCAGGGGTTTTATGAAACGTAGTAAATTACAATGTTATTGAATTCACTGTCTCAAAAATGATGCTGAAAATGATGATGATTTATAAATTAGTACATTAAATATCAATACATTTGTAAATATTACATTAAGAAATCACCCTGTGACATATACATGATTATTTTATAATTCAATGAAAAAATCCATTTGTTATGTTGAATCCCGACAACTATTCATTTCACAAATTACGACATACACGTGTTGACAGTTTTCGGCGCTATGTGTCTTCATGAAATGAGAAGATAAAATTGTTCCACATTTACAAGTACATCTAATGAAAATATTTTAAGATTGTTATAAAAAATATTAACAACTAATAGAAAAAATAACTGAAATAAGCTTACCAAAAAGTCACATAGAGATGTAATGGTCAAAATTACACGTGTTATTTGCGCAAATCGCGTACCGTATTTGTTACCTGTGTTAATTCTATTAACAAATTCTGTTCAGCGCAAATTCCTTTTTATTTTAGAGATTATGTTTTTTTTAAACTTATTAAAAATATCTTTTGAACTTTTAACTAGTTGTTTTCTATTTTATTATGATAATCAGCAAAGTGAGACTAATTTGTGAAATTAATTATTTACTTAAAATATTTGAGTTTAACAAGTTTATACGGAGTCTCACTTCGTTGACACACTTGAGAGTGTTCAGTTGTGAATCTTTTGTGATTGAATTATTTAGAGTAAGAAAGTTATTTTCATGTTCTAAAATACATATCCATTAATATGTTATTCAATACATATTAATTCAAATATTTTTTATGTGAAAACAATAAAATTGTTTAACATACAGAATACCTAAGAGAAATGCCTGCGCATTTTTGAGATAACTTTGTCTGTAGTAATTCTAGATTTAAACATACATATATATGGTGGGTTTTCTTTAATATAAAGTCATACCTTGTGCAAGTGCGTAGTCTACTGTTTATTGACGTTTTTATGTCATATTTTGAATTAGACGCAAATTGTGTATTATGAATTTTTTGTGTTTCTGTGTGTGCCTATTTGTAATAAGAGTTAATTTGTTTATATAGTAGCTCATTGCCAATAAATTTAATATCTAATTGAAATAAAGATTTTGAACAATAAAACACAATCTTATCTATTACAGAGATATATTTGTTCTTATTTACATTAGACAAAGTTAATCAGCGTAATAATCGTGTTTTCTAATATTATGTATCTAGTCTATCAGTTTTATATGAATATTTAAGACAACTGATTAACAATAAAGCTGTTATGCTTAAATCTAGAGTCAAAGATTTAACGTAGAATTACGAGACCAGCATTGCCTGCAATGCCTGCAAGTACAGTAACAATAACGTCGCGGTGTCATCAAACCGCGATGGTGTACGCGGGAATGATAAATAAACTGTGGTGATAATGTAGGCAAATACAGTATCCGCGTTGCCTTTATTGTAGAAAATTTACATTCCACATATTTTTTGCTTGTGAGTGTATTGAAAGCTACGGCAGATATAACACTGTATGGCACACAGGGTACTCAAAGGTTAAAATGACAAGTTTTATTATGACGTCATAAACGTTGAACGCCGTTAACTGCAACGTCACAAGCGAAAATCAAAGTTCACGCTTGCGGCTGTTACTGTGGCTCTTCCAATAATATGAACTTACCCTTAGTATAAGATAGGAATTTTAAGGTATAATTCACATTTTCAGACAAGACATGAAGTTAAAATAATGTAAATATAAGCATTAAATCATGATTTTTTAAAATATACAGTCTCATAACTGCAGCGATGCTTGCATACAAATTTTCATAACGCGCGTTACTCAATTTGTATGCACACACCGCTGCAGTTATGAGACTGTATACTTCAAAAAATCATGATTCAATGCTATAATACATGCGTGAGAGACATGCCGATTAGTATTAAAAGAAGTTAACAAATGACAGGAGCGCACAAGGCGCTGTTGCAGGTTGAACTACAGTATTCAATCTTGCTATATATTTTTACCAAAGTTGCACAACTTTAGATACAGTACAGATTAAAAATTCAAACTGAACTTCTGGAAAAAAATCCTCTTGATATCTTTTTAAATCAAAGTACTGAAGAACTGACGAGAGTTGATTTTGTCGATGTTTATTTATTTTAAAATCAATGATATGTTATTTTGCATGACAAGTACATGTATACGTAGGTAGATTCTAATTTGAATTACGCATATTTTTATAATATGAATTTTTGAACTTTTTCGACTAGAATGTCGAGAAACCTCCACATGAATCATGTTAAATAATATTTAAAGATAAAATTAATTCAATCAAACTATGTATCACTGGTAAAAATATTTCTCGAAAATTGTATGGATCCAAGCAATATTGAACTCTAGTCTCGTACAACCAAACGCTCGGCTGACACCGTAAATCTCCGACAAGGGTTTACGGAGACAGACGAGCGTCGAGTTGAACGAGACTATATTGAACTCTGGCGTAGGAATACATACGACTACAAAAAATATTTAAATTGTTCGTGCCATTTAAAATCTGACTATTTTTAAGGTATTTGTAAATAAGTTTCCTTGAAAAACAATGCTTTAGCATACATTACATCGAATTCATCAATTATTTTCAAGAACTAAGTCTTGTCAGGAGCAATGATTTGTGCTGAGGTCCAAACACTGTTTCACTTTCGGTTTGTCCGAGTGACTGCATATGAGAGTTGATTAAAAATCAACTCCCAAAAACGCTTCATTCACAATTTTCAAGCAAAATACATACGTGCATCCAGCAAGGCGTGAGACTTAGTTTACCTCGAAATTACACATTGAAAACCAAGACCGGGCCTTTCTGGATCCGCGCATGTGTGTCTGATTCGTTATCTCTTGTATCTAAAATAAGAGGAAATGAGAGAATGTGGAACAGTCGGTTATCAACGACTATTGAGGTCAATAATTATTTTGAAGTCACTGTGTCATATAAATTTCAATATCGATGTAGAGTCTCAATATCATCTAACTGAAATAGTCAACAAATTGTATATTAATTGAAGCTATTAATAAAAAATCATTTGACATGCATTTAAAATATTGTTCATTCAAAAAAATCTTGTATTTAAAGATTTTAGGATAAAGCATTAAAAATGTTTCTCCTCGTCAAAAAACCAATATTTGTAAGATAAACTACGCAGGCATTAACTTTAATGATTAGCTCACCCTATCACCGAACACAGCCGTTATTTTTATTCGAAACCTCTTATCGTTTGATAAGAAGACACATGTCTTTGTGATTTTCATTTTTATCTTATATGCAGAATGTCATATTTAAAAGGATTTCTTTTTTTCTCGTGTATTGGTAAGTGTAATTAAATGCTCGTATAAAGCAGCTCTCAGACTCTCATAAAATGTGGTAATGGTTTCTTTTTCTGATTAACTCCAATTCATACGACTTTACATATATACTAATTCCCTTTTTGTAGGCAAGTAGTTCTTAGTTCCTCTATCACCATACAGAGGCATTTCAAGGCTAACATGAATTTTTGAACCTGTTTGCAATATAAAGATGTACGAATTGAAACCCTAAATAGCTCTTGTTCTCATGGTAAAAAAAATCCTTTACTTACAAACACATCGACAAATCATAAACCTGCGATTTTCAATAAAATGCCCTTAATTCAACAAAGTATGTTGAATTGTTAATATTTTGTTTAATGTATACATGCAACAGATTATTGATAAAGGAAATCCGATAGTTTTTTACTTGTGTATTTTTTCAGTTTATGCAGTTAACTCCCAAGGGTGTCGTGATGGCTGGCTTCACCATGGAAACTCATGTTACGCATTCATTGATGCCGAACCCGACGGATGGATTGAAGCCATGGTAATTAATAACAAGCTTATCTTTTAAAAAGATAGGTGAGCTAGCGCTGTAGCTATCATAATACACAAAAAGAGATTTATAAGCACTTGCTTTAATTCTCGTAATCGAATTATTATTAATAGGAAGGCTCAGTAGTGCACTGAAATTGGAGGTGTCTCAATTTAGAATTGTGAATCAAGAGTGGGCTTTACGTCGGCAATGGCACAGCTATTTAATTGTGCTTTAATCATTCTGTATTTAATGTAATTTCAATTTCGAGGTAAAAAATTTCAAGATAAGTAGAACCATTGGTACTGTTTTGAAGCAAGTACCTTCTCGGGCCTTTCCGGCAAGCTCGGAAAACAAATCCGAGGTTGTTTTCCCAGCTCGAAGGACGTTATGATAAAGCTAGCTGTTTGCTATAATTTTTAAATAACTTGGCATTATAAGACGTAAGCTACTGTTACTTTCTGGCATTAACAATAAACACAGAACTTCAGATCAATGTAGATGGTAAAAAGAAATCACCATGGTACACTTTATATACAGTAGTACAGTATTCCCAGGATGCCCTACCGTGAAGTCGAGCATGCGTATTCAAAAAAAAAAAGACCTAAGAAAATGGTAGCGTAAAATGTTTCCTGTTTTAATGTTCTATACAGATTACTCTAAAATAAAAATCTTCGCTCTTTTTACAAATTTACACAAGCCTTCGTTCGTATTTTAATTCTTTGATGTTTTATGGTTTATTATCAGGAAAAGAGTTCATTTATGTCGATAAATGATAAAGGTTGTAATATATGGTTTGACTAATGATGTTGGTAACAAGAATTAATAAGACGATTTTCCTTAACGACAGTTATGCTTTCATGCACCACAGAATATCAATCTCCTAACTGGTGCTAACGTCAAAATGAATATAGTTGACGTATTCACAAAAATTATTATAAATATTTATATTCTGTGTTTCTCTTTGCAGTTCTATTGCAGTTCAGTCGGAGCGAAATTGGTTGAAATAGAAACTGAATCAGAAAATAATTTTCTGAAAAGGCATTTACAGACAACTGGAGCCACAAGTAATTGCTATATTTTCGGACGCATCTTATCGGCATCAAATAACGCGCTAATGACCTTACGTTTATCAGTAAAAAATGCATCAAGCCAGAGATAAAGGAATACCATGCTTCTTAGCCTACATGAATGATTTTTTTCTCCCCACAGAATTTGGCAAAGATTAAGACTAGTGAAAAATAAATTAGCTCTCATGCATGTTTATCACCCAACTAAATAAAAGTCTTAAACTTCTTTCCTTCGACAGTTTAAAAGATAGTAAACGTTTGTGAATCCCAGGTAAAAAGTTTCCATAGCATCTTGTACTTGTAAGAACAATACTATATCTTACATGTACATGATATATTTTTTCTATTTTCTAGCGTTCCTTATCGTAACCCCCATTTTTCGTTTAAACCACATTATTTTTATTGAAGTTTCTAAAATTTAAATTATCAAAATTGGAGAGAGTCAAAATGATATTGTCAGAAGATAAATCTGAAATATATTTTTTGCATAATATTTTTTTTAAAAAATTCCATAATTGCTGTAATAAACAGTTAATTTTTTCCCACCGTGCGTTATATTTAACAAGGAAATATTTTAACAAAAATTGTAATTTCAAACTTGTATGAACACATTAAGTGCTGTAATGTATAAAATACCAAATCTTAAAGTAGCATTGTCAAATAAACAATAATAAAGTGCAATTTTATTTTTAAAATACAGAAAATTACTGGATTGGGCTCTCTGACGCTATAAAAGAAGGAAAGTTTGTTTGGCAGACGACACAGGACAATGTGGACTACACGGATTGGGCGCCGGGCGAACCTAATGACGACCACCACACGGAGGACTGCGCGGAACTCTTCCAGCCATTCAGTTTCCATTGGAACGACGCTCCTTGTAGTGTCAAGAGCAACTTTATTTGTGAGAAAACGTGAGTAGATTTAATAGTGGGTGTTTTGGATTAGTTGGGCTGAATCTATTTTAGCACTTTGTTTTGTTAATTCTAATTATGGGCTTTCTCGTGTACCAGCGAAAGTAAGTTCATATATTATTTTATAATCTTTACCAGAATTGTTGCATATCTTTAAATAGATCAATATATCAAATCGACCAAGAAAAATAGATCTGCAAGTTTTATCTTGGATACTTTTCATTTTAAAGAACAAAAAATTGCATTTCTACGAACTCGGAAGAAAAATCAAAGTACCGAAGTACTGAAGGGAGTTGATTTTATCGATTGATATTTATTTTAAAATCAACGATATGTAATTTTGCACAAAAATTAGTATCTAATCTGTAATTGAATTACGCACATATTTATAATATGAATTCTCGGATTTTTCCGACAAGAATTTTGAGAAAACCCTATATGAATCATATGTTGTGTAATATTTAAAGATAGAATTTATTCCATCAAACTATGTACCAA